>NW_026067978.1:4565473-4590375 GCF_014885135.2 Alexandromys fortis | reverse complement strand
CTCCCCCTCCCTCCCCACCCATCCCTCACTCCCCCACCTCCTCAATCTCATATTCCCTCCTGGGAATTTACTCCCTTCCTCCCCTGGAGGCTCAGGAATCAGGGACCACTTGGCTGCTGATACTCCTTATGAACTCTTCCTCCTCCCTCTGAGACTTGTAAGAAAGGACCTACGCTATCCCCAGAGGACTACCTCTTCTCATACTGCACACTAAGCTGCTGTCTGTCTGTCTGTCTGTTTATGGTGTTGACAAGGCTTCTAATAAAGCTCTAAGCCAACTCTGAACCCTTTTAGCACTGCACTGTCAAGGGGCACAGTGGCCCTATGGGTACTCACTTCTCTTGGTAAACAAGCCCCCAGGACTCTCAAAGGCAGAAGCGCGGAAATACACTTTCCAGGAGGTTGTGGCTTCCAAGGAGATCAGCACGCATGCTATTATCACATAAACATCTGATTTTGAAACATTTTTTCAACTCTGGGAGTCTTGCTTGATTCTCTCAAGAGCCTGAGTTTTGGGTAACAACCTAACAGCCTGGTGACCGTCGGGTATATCCTGTAGAAGACACTAACAGAACCCTGGCTTCCAACCAACCAAAGCGCTGAAGATGCGGTCAGGGAGCTCCCGAGGTGGCACGGCAACATTCTTAGTTCTGCCTCAACCATCGATTTCGTGTCTCCACCGACGTGTTTGCAAAGTGCCTTGATTTATGCCTCTCCTTGCTCTGTTACTATAAAAACTTCATCAAACTGTCACCACGTTTGAACATGGAGATTGGAGTGACCCGAATCTGTGTTCCGGGGCCACGGTAACTATTTCTGTTTAACCCTAGAATGAGCTCTTCTCCACTGTCAGGTGACAGCTGTGTTTTTTTTTTTTTTTTTTTTCTGCCTTGAAAACTAGAAAGCTGAGATGAAATCAGGCCTGGGGCTTTCGTCCACTGGGTCAGAGCCAAAAGTCCAGAATTACCTGACCCTAGCTCTGGGTCATGGTCACTCACATTTGGCTCCAGAGTAAACTCCCTCTGTGAGGCGAGAGCTATGACTTTGCACTAATACTCATGTGCCAGTTAAAGAAACAAGCAATACCGAAAAGCAGAGAAAGGCGTGTGGCCACATGAAGGCATGGAATAAAGTGGTCAGTGGGCCCCAAACTCCAACTTTGAGGATTACCCTGGGACGTTTAGGTATAAATTGAGGCCACGAGATACAGTTAACTAAGCAGTACTGTCCAAGTTCAGCTTACTCTATCATCGCCTGGGCTCCAAGCCCCAAGGTCGGAGTTGTCGAAACTGTGTGAAATTCTCCTCCCAGGAGAAGAGCGCCCCCTCTGGCTGCACCAAACTTCATCATCTCCCTTCTCCCAGGGTGAGATGCCTGGGAAAATTCCAGTTTCTTGTGGTCTATCATCTCAATAGTCTGATAAGCCAAGAGTGGAGCAGGAGTATCTCTTTGAATGGCCTCACCCCTGCCAAGATAGTCCTTAGAAATGCTGTAATAAGTGTCTATAGAAAAACATTAATAATAATAATAATAATTCAGGAATAGGAATGTATTATTCAGAATGATAGGTTTTGATAGCACTTTACAGTGTTTTACTGGTTTTGAGCGAACATTCTGGCTGTGCAGCAACTTCTTCTGAATTGAACCCTCCCACCCCAGGAAGGAGTCCAAAGGTTCATGGGACTCAGGAAGTAAACAAACCACAAGTCTCAAAAGCTGAAACTCCCAGGTTTTAAGATGCCCCTCAGCAGTGTTCCAGAAGTAGAAAGCGGCTGCTGGGGTGGAGGGCTCTGACCAGTGCCATGGGAGTTGTAAAGAGAAGCTTCTTGGGCCCCCACCCTAGCCCCGGAAGCTGCACAGAGCGCACCAGGTTCACAGCTTCCAGGAGTCTCATCCATGCAGGAGGGGGCTGTCAGTGAGCCCCTGCCCTCAAGTTACCCATGCTCCCGTAAGTAACCCCTCACCTGCTCTCCCATAGGAACCTCAATAAACTCAGTGGCTCACCAAGCTAGAGATGCCGGTGTGGTGTTTATTTTGATCTATTGTGGGTTCCTGGAGTGGGGAAGTGAGAATATGTGTGTTCACAGCGACCCAGGAAAAATTCACGCAGCAATGCCTCTCTGGGGGAGTCCTCATCAAATACACAAACTAAATGAGTCATGCCAGGACAAAAACACAGCCCTCACCTCTAACGGGAGAAGAGTTTCTTCTGGAACCAAATGGAGTGACCGTGGCCCAGAAATAAATTTAGGTCACCCCAAATTCTGTGTTCCAACATGAGAAAATTTTAATGAGAAGTCTTCAGCGTAAGAAAAAAGTCATAAAAGTCATAAACCCAGGTGTTTCTCAGGCACTTTGATGGGGTTATGAAGCTGATGGCTAAGCAAAACAGGGAGGCTATTGTTGCCTCCGATGTATCACATGACAAACTCAGCTTTCTGATTAGTGGAAACTAGGGTCTGATAATACATCCCCAAAGGTTTCACCTGATCATAACAAGGATATTAAATCAGACACAGATATAGGAGAAGGGGAGCTCAATTTTAATTAGGTTCTGGATCTGCAACATCCCAACCTCCCCGACAACCTCTGAAGTTCTAATCGGCTAGTTACTGGACCTGGCAGGAGGTTCAGCTGGTTGTGCGGCTCCTTTCTAGAAACCTTGGCTCACAGCAACATCCTAGGAAATTTGTCAGGCTTTTAAAAAAAAAAAAAAAAAACATTCTTCATTTCCAATCCAAATAAACAAGCTCCCTCAGATTCCACCGCCCACTGCTAGGACTCGTGAAAAATGAAGGCCCAGACTTGTGTTACAGATTGCTTCTCCGGTACATGAAAGATTAATCAATACTACAGGCAGGGTAGTCAGCAAAACGAGGAGCCTGGAATGCTCAGAACAGCGATGCATATTAATTGAGTCTGAAGGTCCTCAGCCTCTGCCAACTGAGAAATGAAATGTCTGTGGTTTGTCTCTCAGAGTCAGAAGATAAATATGAGGACAATGATCATGTGCTCGTCCCTACCTGGACATCGAGGTAAGAGATGAACGAGGAATGAGTGTGTGTGTGTGTGTGTGTGTGTGTGTGTGTGTGTGTGTGTGTGTACTCACAGGCAGAAGGCACATGCACACAGCCCAAGTTGACGTTGGGTGAATTCATCAATCTCCTCACGTTACTCTTTGAGACAGCCATCTCTCATTAAACATGGAGCTCATTGGTTGTTTAGACAGACTGGGCAGTGAGCCTCAGAGATTTGTCTATCTCTGCATATCAGATATTTCCATCATGATTCATAACAGTAGCAAAATTACAGTTATGAAGTAGCAATGGAATAACTTTATGGTTGTGGGGGCTGGGTCACCATCACATGAGGAACTGCATTAAAGGGTCCCAGCATTAAGAAGTTTGAGAACCACTGGTCTAGAGCTTGGTGGCCCAAGTGTGTAAAACTCCTTGGGGCAGTATGAGTGGCATTTGCCTTTATCCTGGAATCCTGGCACTTGAGAAGTCTGTGAGGGCATGAGATTTGCAGACGGGCTCTGGGTAGGGACTTGGATTTCATTCATAACAGCTGGAAGAAAAATCAGCTGCAGGTGGGTGTGGCCTGACTAGCCTGTAGCTTGGAACCTAACAGATTGTGAGTCAAGACCGTGGGATTCTAGTTCCAAACCTACCCTGCTCATCTAAAGCACAAAGAGGTAAGCTGGTTGATATGGAATAAAAGGGTGAGCAGCAGATGGACGCTGGGGCTGGCTCCTCCATTTATAGCTCATTGTATTTGAGCGAAGAAAGAGCACCTATTGCCTGGTGATTAGGGGCTAGAAGAACACAATACAATTAGCATAATTCTTTTCATTAACCATAATCTCATTAATAAGCCTCCTTTCTAAATTGAGTAGTTTCAAAACCTGTTTATATTCCCTGTACATAGGCCAATTCTTCACAACAAAAAGATTCAGCCTTAAAAGCAGGCCTGAAATTTCAGTTCACACTGAAATTCAAAGATACCCACCCCTCGTGTTACAACTTGATCCCAATTGAAAGAAAGTCGAAGAATTTATTCTCAGTGTAGTCCATACAATTCTTGCCTACTTAAGCCGTATATAACGGCATCAATTGAATAAAAGAAAAGAATCGCATTAGGGATACTTGTTAAAAAAAATGGCATCAAGGAAGAATTTCCTGCCTGTGGCTATGATAAGGAGAGTGAGCTGAGGCCCAAGTAGGTCCTAGCCAGCAAGAGTTATAGCCAGCATCAGGGGGAGGGAAGAGATGGGAAAGTTGGTGGTGTTTCCGAGCAGAGAGACCTGATTCCATAGAGGCTGAAGGAAAGGCATTTGGAGGGTGTCAGTGCAGAAGGGACTCTGTAAACACCTCAGCAGGATTCTTTGCTGTAACTAGATTTAGCAGGTGGAAGAAGCCAAGGAGAGTCCTCACTGATACAAAAGCTCCAACTCAATTGAGTAAAATCTGGTGCAGAGGCCATTCCTTGTTTGTGGCCAGTCCAGAAGTCAAGGAGGGTCCAGGAGGGCCCTGTGACAGACAAAGTACATGGCCAAGATATGAAGTGCCAGGCCCTAGAAGATAACACTGAAAAAAGTTGGGGTTTCTCTGAAATTCTCTCCATCATCCTTATTCCTTCTAGAAGTTTTCCATGTCCATATTTCTTTTCCTTATGCATCTCAGGATTCCTACCAGGCAGAGATCCTCCGAGAAACACAATAGGCATGATGGACAGGTGAATGGATGGCCCACAGAAGGATGGGCAGGTGTGTGGATAGATGGTAGATAGCTAAGTAGATGATTAATACATAGGTAGATGACAAGTGATAGAGATGATAGATAGATAGATAGATAGATAGATAGATAGATAGATAGATAGATAGATACATACATACATACATACATACAATAGATATATAGATGATAGATAGATAGACAGACAGATACATACATACAATAGATAGATAGATAGATAGATAGATAGATAGATAGATAGATAGATAGATAGATAGATAGAGGACCCACAGACAGAAATTGGCTCATATGACTAATCCAATTGGAAGCTAAGAAGTCTCAAACTTTGTTATCTGCAAGTTGAAAACCCAGAAAGTTGAATTAAAAACTCTAGTCTGACTCTTAAGGCTGGAGAATCAATAAAGCTGATGCTTGAGGCTTAAAAACTTTGTGGCATGAGTTCTAGTTATAAGGAGAAGAAAAATGTATGTCCCATTCAAGCTGTTATGTGGGAATTCCCCCTCCTGCTCAGACTTTGTGCACTATTCTGGTTCTCTACTACCTAGAGGAGCCATATTAGCTAGCCAAGGTGATGTGTTTTACTCATTCTAGATTCAGTGCTAATCTGATCCACACCTTCTCAGATACACCCAGAGAGAAGGTTGACCACTTGTCTAGAATCCTTTTCTTCTAGAAGTTTGTTTTCTATAGAATTAACATAATTTATTCTTGGTCTGAATAATATGCTTTTTCCATTTTTAACCTCTGACATGTCATTATAATCACCCTCCACATTGAGAACTTGAATATCTGTCTCAAAAATCACTTTGGAAAGATTAAACAGACGTGGTCTTTGGCTTACAATGGGTTAGGTCTCAATAAACCTATCAGAAGTTGAAAATGCCTTAATGTAGCTAGGCTGCCACAAATTCTACTTGTAATGGTTAATCTTGATTATCGATTCATTAGACCTGGAATCAACTAGATTTCTAGAAAGCTTTGACAGAGGGAGAAAACCTCACAAAGGGCGGGCCCTTTCTGACTAAAAAAAAAAAAAAAAAAAAAAAAAGAATGATAATGTCCAAGGGAAAAACAACATTGCTTGGTATAGGAATGTAACTTTAGAACCCAGCTTCTTCTCATGCCTCCCTTCACAGATGCCCACAGTTGCCCTGCTAGGACATTGAGGATTCTCTTGCTGGTGCCACTGACATCTCACTGGGAAGTGAGTTTACACCAAAGGGGTGTTTCCCACTTGTCCCACACTTTCTTTCCTGCTTCCTCCCCCTGCCTGAGAATCAGAGAGCCTAGGTACAGGATCCTTCTATGAACCCTATCCCCATCAGCAAAAGCATTTCAATATCTCCCTCCACTACCATATGGGCTTGGCTGGCCTTGCTATGCCACCTGTCTCTGGTGCTGGAGCCTCTCCTCAAAGCCCTCTCCACACGGTTTCTGTGTCTGTCTGCCTATGGTGCTAAGAACTCTTCTAATTAACACCTTATTAGAATTAATCCTAATTCTAATTCCTCAGTTTACAATGAGCTCCATCCCAATAAACCCATCAGAAATTGAAAATGCCTTATACATCTAACCTGCCTTGCATCATACTTGTAATGGTTAATCTTTATTGTTAATTTGATTAATCAAACAAATTAAATCATCTCAGTGTCCTCTTGAACTTCCTGCCTTATCCAGAACCTAACATTTGGTCTGCCTGTTCCTTAGTGGTCAGTGCATCTATTCTATTGCTGTTGCTGCTGTCACCACCACCCAGTTTCTTCGGCCTTCCAGCCTGGGTTGAAGACAACCAGCATTTCTCCAGGACTCTCTCGGGCCTCCAGCATCAGATAAGGACCACTGACCTGTCAGGCTTTGTAGACTAATACACTCCCTGGTTCTCAGCTTTTTGCTAGTGAGGACAGTTTACTAAATGCCTTTTTAGAGTATGTATTCATCCTTTAGGCTCTGCTCCTCTAGAGAACCCTACCTAATAAAATAATCTGGGACCATAGATCACTGTGGCCCATTGGTAGTTTGCCATGTGGTCACATGACTGACAGGAACTATAGTTTACCACTGGAGAAGGACCTTAGCAAATATCACTATCCCAAAATTGCATCAGAATCTTAGCAAATATCACTATCCCAAAATTGCATCAGAATCAAACTCGTTTCTGTAGAATTGGAACAAGTTTGTACCACTGGAAAAATGAAAATTTGGACCATCGACACATGTAATTTATGAGCACTAATGGATTAAATTATAAAAAAAATTTCCTGCACTCACAAGACATGTTTTGTTCACTCAGGATTATGTATTGAATGACTCTGGGTTTATCGCCCCCTCCCAGCAATGAAGTAAAGAGAGGTGGACCTATTAACGTAGAATTTGGTTGTTTGCAGAAGAGGATAGAAGCTAGAAGGGATCATATAGAGTGGAATGCATAACTTATGATGGCTGATGCAAGGTGCCGGTTACTTGACCATAAAATAGAAATCCGATGAACCAGCGAGCACTGCCTTAGCAGAAGTGTTTCCCAATGCGGAATCATTTAGAATCATCACTCTGTAAAGTATGTGCCCATGGTAACTAGTGGAAATATCTAACATAGTACAGTGATTCAACTTGTTGGCAATCAGGTTCCCACATGGCGTATTTCCAGTGAACATGGCTTCCACACCAGCTTGCATCTAACAGGATATAGCAAAGATAATGGGAGACCACTTCCTGGTTAAGTTAACAAAAAATTGGTTGGTTGGTTCTCTCCTCTCCTGAGCATGCTGCCCATCCTTCCGTTCCTCCCTCCCTCCCTTTCTCTCTCCCTTCTTCCCTCCCTCTTCTCTTCCCCTCTTTTTCTCCTCCCCTTTCTTTTTCTTTTCAGAATTTCATACAATATATTTTGATTATATTCTTTCCTCTTCCCCAATCTTCCCAGATCTTCTCTACTCCCACCTAACTGCAAGTTCTTTCTCTCTCTCTCAAAAAACAAAACCAAAATAAAACAAATGAGAAAATAAAGTCCACCAACCCCCATGTATGCATGCACTCCACAAACACACACACACACACACACACACACACACATAAATACAATCATGGAGTCAGGTTTGTATTGTCTAACTACTCTTGAGTATGTGGGAGGGGGCAGCATGGAGGACAAAACAAAACTGATTTTCCTTCTCCCAGCAAATGCTTTCTTGAATAGGGGTAAGACTTTGCACCTACTTCTCCTTCTCTGTGTTGGGATTTTGTCTGGCTCGAACCTGTGCAGGCCCTATGCATGCTGTCACAGTCTCTGTGAGTTCATATGTGTATCTGCCCTGATATGTCTGGAAAACTCTATTTCCTTGGAATCGTCCATCACCCCTGGCTCTTACAATCTGCATAGACGCTGAACCTTGAGGGTAAGAGTGTAATAGAGACAGCCCACTTAGGGCTATCTCTCTCTTTTCCTCTTCCTTTCCCAAACACTTTGTTCTAGTCAAACAGCTATGGGGAGCTTGTCAGTAGATCCCCCGACTCTTCCCCAGCCACATCCTATGGAGACTGAAATCTTCAAACATCTTCAAAGCAGACATACAAGAGACCCTGAGTCAGGCCAGGTGTCCTACGATGTCATATGTAATCCTTGGGCTACAGAAACTGTGGGATAATACTGAATTGTTACTGTTATTCTGGGATGTGTGTGGTTAGTGTATGCACACATGTACCCACAGAGGGAAGTGGAGAACATCAGATGTCCTGCTCTGAATCCCCCACCTGATTCCTTTGAGACAGCATTTCTTAGTGAACCTGGAGCTAGGCTAGTGATGGATAGACACCAGTGATCCTCCTGTCTCAGCCCCATTTTTTTATAGTGCCAAGGTTACCAGCATGTGTAAGGCCACCTATGCTTTTCCATGGGTGCTGGGACTCAGACTCAGGTCCTCCAATATTACAGGGGAAGTATTGTAACCCTCTGAACAATGTCTTCTGCCTGATGTGTTTACAGACACCGTGTTGGTATAATTCATTAACTTACTATTGTTAATATAAAGATGTTGTAATCTTGAAGCAGTTTGAGGAGAATAATTCAAGCATTAGGATAATTCAGTCCTTAGCCTACTGCCATCATCTGGAGCCTTGCACACCATCTTGAGACCCTCTTATTGAATATAGTTTATTATAATTGGACCATGATTATTGATTGAACTCAAATATTGTTCAGCCTGGACCAGTGTGACTGTATTTTCTACAGATGAAAACACTTCCCAGCATTTTTGCTCTCTGAGCCCTGCAGTCAGACGAAAACTAGAAAATGAAGTCTGTATGGTTCTTATTGAGTTTATTTATACTCTAGGAGAGGTATCATTTGCAAAGTGAAAAACACTGCACATCCGGTGGCTTCTGCTTTCCTCTTCTCTGAGCACTCACAGAGAAACTAAAGACTCCCTAGAGACACTGAAAAAATGCTTTACTACCCCCAAGTGGACACACAAGTTACATTTGTTACAGACACGAAATGTAAAAGCGATAATGTCATCCAAACAAAACAGATGGAATGTGCTGCCATGCTAATGTATCAGACTGGGGATCTCAGAGCGGGAGGGACCTAGGGACTCAGGAGCCTTATATTTCTGGCCCTTAGAAGCAGTGCAGTCTGCTCCCCAGCACACCTTTGCGGTCAAGCAAGGCAGCCGCTTTTCAATTCGCTGCATCTGGGTTGTCCTTGTTTCATTCAACACTGTCTACAAATGATGGGAGATCACTTATGTCCTATTTACTAGTTATTTATTAATTCATTCATTCATTTTGTATTTTGGAGGCACAGTCTTACTGGGTAGCCAAATTTGGCTTAAAAATTGCTATCCTTCTGCCTCAGGTTTCAAGTTACAGGTACATGCGACCATGCCTGAATGGTCTCATCTACGCTATTATTAATTTTGTTAGCTACTTTCCAAAATAAATGGTATGCAAGCACAAAGCTCAAGTCCAAATGGATCAAAGACCTCAACATAAAGCCAGCCGCACTGAACCTCATAGAAGAGAAATTGGGAAGTACACTTGAATGCACTGGCACATGAGACCACTTCTTAAATATAACCCCAGTAGCACAGACACTGAGAGAAACAATAAATGGGACCTCTTGAAACTGAAAAGCTTCTGTAAAGCAAAGGACATGGTCAACAAGACAAAACAATAGTCTAAAGAAGGAGAAAAGATCTTCACCAACCCCACATCAGACAGAGGTCTGATCTCCAAAATATACAAAGAACTCAAGAAATTGGTCATCAAAAGAACAAATAATACAATAAAAAAAATAGAGTACAGACATAAACAGAGAACTCTCCACAGAGGAATCTAAAATGGCTGAAAGACACTTAAGGAAATGCTCAACATCCTTAGTCATCAGAGAAATGCAAATCAAAACAACTCTGAGAGTCCTTCCATCTTACACCTATAAGAATGGCCAAGACCAAAAACATTGATGACTACTTATACTGGAGAGGTTGTGGGGTAAAGGGAACACTCCTGCATTGCTGGTGGGAATGCAAGCTGGTACAGCCCCTTTGGATATCAGTGTGGTGATTTCTCAGAAAATTAGGAAACAAACTTCCTCAAGACCCAGTAATACCACTTTTTGGTATATATCCAAAGGATGCTCAATCATATCACAAGAATATGTGCTCAACTATGTTCATAGCAGCTTTGTTTGTCACAGCCAGAACCTGGAAGCAACCTAAATGTCCCTCGACTGAAGAATGGATAAGGAAAATGTGGTACATTTACACAATGGAGTACTACACAGCAGAAAAAATAACAATATCTTGAATTTTGCAGGCAAATGGATGGAGCTAGAAAACATTATTTTGAGTGAGGTAATTATCACATGTACTCACTCATAATTGGTTTTTAGACATAAAGCTAAGAAAACCAGCCTACAAATCACAATCCTGGAGAACCTAGACAACAATGAGGACTCTAAGAGAGACATACATGGCTCTAATCTACATGGGAAGTAGAAAAAGACAAGATCTCCTGAGTAAATTGGGAGCATGGGGACCATGGGAGAGGGTTGAAGGGAAGGGAGCAGAGAAAAATTAATTACATATATATGTAAATGTAANATATATGGTGTGGCTTTCTAGACATCACATTCAAATAATACCCTGGAGCTGAATCCTGCACATTCACACAAGTAGTCATTTCATTCACAGATGCTGAAGCACCAAGAGTTCCCTGGCCCCCAAGCCTCTCAGAGCATTCCAGTTTGCCATGGTTTCAGACTCAGGTCTAGGAACCATAGTTGTCCAGCCTTCTGGCACAGTGGCATGGACAGATGTGTTGCTCCCATTCCTAGCTATCGTCTTACACTGTTTACCCCTACCTATGATTAGCAAAGAATGAAGAGTCAAGCATCAGATGGATGGTTCAGGACTCTTGAGTCTTAAATGGACTATCATGACTTCATGCAATTATTGTCCATTAGAAGCATAACCATGGCCCAACAGGCAAAGGTACTTACAGCCCAATCCTCGAGACCTGACTACAATCCACCACACACATAAAAATGGATAGGTATAAATGGCTCCAAAATGTTGTTCTCTGGCCTCCATATGCATGCCATGGTTTATGTGTCCCAATAACAACAGCAACAGCAACAACAGTACATTTAAGACATAAACACAGCTCCAACCCTCTTGCAGATGCCCACTTCGAGCTACTGCTTCTCTGCAGATATGGCTGTGACTGCTCCCTCCTCTCTCTACCTCCTCTATAAACACAAGCTATACTAGCTCTGGCCTGTTCTACTAACCGGACATACTGACCTCCAACTATCCCCTTTAATTTACTTTATCAATAGCTGGCATAAGACAGTACCAAGATTGGAATCAGGAGCAGCATAGGACCGTCTTCTGGCTCTTAGAATACAAATTGGGTTTCAGTGTGATCGTTTACAGAGCAGCCTACCTTGGGGTACTAGGGTTTTTCAATGCCGTTTCTAGGCATGCTGGAGGAATCTGATCCCTAATCACCATGCTGTGCCTGTATGATCTCATCCTTTAATCTAGAAAGCATACCAAACCGCCTTTTCAGAGACTCACGGCTCACACTGGTGTATTAATGCTTCCTGTCTCCGCAAGCCTCACACTGAGCAGAGATGATGAATGTCATTTGCTAAGAAGTTTTCCACCTGTGCATCCCATGGCTCCACTGAGGAATTATTGTGGAAAACATCAGTGTACATTTAAAGTCAGGAAACATGCTCTATAAGAGCCAAGGAGTAGATGTTGCAGGCTTTTTAAAACCACACATTGTCATGACTATTCAACACTGCCACCATAGCAGTAAAGAAGATCGAAAGGGTCCAGATGATGGGACGGAGGAGAGCATCACTTTCTAGCCTCTCTGGAACCTTGGAAGCCAATGGTCAGAGCAGCTCCTCAGAGATGTGAGGGAAGGAGGTGCACTGAAGGTCAAAGGTTGGGCAGATGGATTTAGAGACAGACCCAGAGACGCTGGGTATTGGATGGGAAGAGAAGGTCAGAAAGCATAGTTAGCCATGGGTCACAGTTACCAAAGGGTGGGCCAACAGAACAGCCAGAGGTGAAGTTGGCACTGAAGCTTCTGCTATGGTAGAGGACCCGGGATAGATTCCCAGCACCCACAATGTGGCTCACAACCATCTGTCACTTTAGTACCAAGGGATTTTACTCTCTTTTAGCCTCTGCAGGCACTAGGCATGCATGCTGTGGACATGCATGCAGATGAACAATCTCACTAACACACGCAAACCCACTATGACAGAAGAGGAATAAAACCCACTTAATTCTAGTCTCTGCACCCTCCTTTTCTTGGACCCTCGTCAATCAAGCTGTTCTTTCCTTTGCTTCAAGTAAACCAAGGCCTCCAGGATCAATTGTCAACCCTCTTAAGCATTATCACTTTATTTAACCGCCTCTACCACTGAAGCACTTTCTCACTGGGTCCCGAGCCATCGCTCTCACCTTCTGGCTGCTGCCCGAACACCTTTGACTGCTCTCTCCCTCTCTGTCCTTTCAAAGAGATTTAAAAAAAAAAAAAAAAAACCTGTATGCTGTTTATTAGACTTCATAATACTCTTCTATGGATAAATTTTTTTTATTTTTCTCTTATAATGACTTAAATATTTTCTTTTCTCCCTTTTTTATTTATTTATTTATTTTTTTAATTTATTTATTTATTAAAGATTTCTGTCTCTTCCTCGCCACCGCCTCCCATTTCCCTCCCCCTCTCCCAATCAAGTCCCCCTCCCTCGTCAGCCCAAAGAGCAATCAGGGTTCCCTGCCCTGTGGGAAGTCCAAGGACCACCCACCTCCATCCAGGTCTAGTAAGGTGACCATCCAAACTGCCTAGGCTCCCACAAAGCCAGTACGTGCAGTAGGATCAAAACCCATTGCCATTGTTCTTGAGTTCTCAATAGTCCTCATTGTCTGCTATGTTCAGCGAGTCCAGTTTATTAGACTTCATAATACTCTTCTATGGATAAAATTTTTTTATTTTTTATTTTTTCTCTTATAATGACTTAAATACTTTCTTTTTCCCCCTTTTTAAAAATTTTTTCCATTCAAAAATTTACACTTCCTCCCTTCCTCTCATTCCCCTCCCTCCTTAAGAGAGGGCAGGGAACCCTGCCCTGTGGGAAGTCCAAGCCCCCCCCTACATCCTGGACTAGGAAGCTTTGCATCCAAATAGACTAGGGTCCCAAAAAGCCAGTACATGCAGTAAAACAAGTCCCAGTGCCTTTATCAATGGCTTCTTAGGGGGTAGGGGTAGGTGAAGGGGAGAAGGGGAGAGAGAAGGGAGAAAAGAAAGACTGGAGAGAGCTTGGGGGAATGGGAGGGTGGAGATGGAGGAAGGGCAGATATAGAAGCAGGGAAGATTATTAAGGGAGCCATTTTAGGGTTGACAAGAGAATTGGCTCTTGAGGGGATCCGAGGTGTCCATGAAGATGTCCCCAGCTAGGTCCTTGGGCAGCAGAGCAGAGGGTGCCTGAACTGGCCTTGCCCCACTATCACACTGATATTTATCTCGAATATCACCATAGAATCTTCATCCGGCTACAGATGGAGATAAAGACAGAGACCCTCATCAGAGCAATGGATAGAGCTCCCAAGGTTTAGTTGAAGAGCAGAAGGAGGGAGAAGATGAGCAAGGAAGTCTGGACCACGAGGGGTTGGTCCACCCACTGAGACAGTGTGTCTGTTCTAATAGGAGCTCACCAAATCCAGTTGGACTGGGACTGAATGAGCATACGATCAAAGAGATTTTTTAAATGGGTTTACTGATTCTATTTTTTAAAAATCTCACCCTAAACTCTTCTACACACAGAAGACAGTCAAGGTTGACTTGGTGCTTCAAAACTCCTTAATCTGCACCAATCCTACTAATACTACCCCAACATACTTAGAGCCAAACCCAACCCACCACTTAGCTTCCATCAGCTCCAGCCCCATATAAAAGGAGTCCCAACTTCCTCACGTCTTCTCCTCCCCCCATTGTCTACAAGTTGCACCTGCCTCCTCTAGCTCATCCGCTTTCAGGACCTGTGTGCTTATCACACAGACTGCCTGGCATGAGATGCCTGGACTGGTAGTGTCCTCAAGCCCTGCAGATGCCCACGCAAACATCACCATTCAGTGATGCTTCTTGTATACTTCCAAGAGCTAAACCATTTCTGTGCAGAGCCGTCTCCTGCTTTCCTTCCCTGGCAAGTGTCGATAGCTCCTTAAACATGCACTCATGTGCTTATTGCTTTCTCTTCCCCAGTGCAAAGCAAACCCACTTCCCAGAACATCCCTTGGACAAAGATGTTCAGTCAGTGATCACTGCACAGCCCGGATGGTGCTCCCAAAGCACGATATGTGATGTTAAGATTCCAAAAGCCTAATCTGAGGCACAGGAGGAAGCACTACACACATACCATACACACAGCTACAAATGTAGACAGCAGACAACCTAGCATGACAGAGGGCCAGGTAAACTTTGCTGAGAGCATGGCTGAATTTGAAATTTCCTTGAAGGGGAAGGACTTGCAGAGCAGATGACATCACAGATTGCACCATATTTTGTCAGAAAGAAGAATGGGCAGCAGGAGAAATGCCGGAGAGTTAAAAAGCATGCTCAACAATTTGTTTGATGAATATTTATTGATTTTTTTATTATAAGCCTGCTAGGTATTATTCTAAATGCTTATTCCTGAATAAGACAGGAATGAATAAGACTACCAATCTCCCTTTCAAAAAGTTTCCCTTCTATGGGGAGGAGTTACACTGTAGGAAAATAAGCAGAGGGAGACTGGGAAGATGGGTGTGGGAGAGGGCTCAGTGGCAAAAGAGGCTTGCTGCACAAGCTCAAGGACGTGAGTTCAAACCCCCACAATTCACATGAAAGCTGGGCAGGGCTGTGTGTTCTTTGTATGAAAGACAGGTGATCTCAGGGACTTGCTGGCCAGATGGTAAGCTCCGGCTTCAGTGAGAAACTCTGTCTCGCGGTTAAATTAAAGATAAGGTGGAGAGACAATCAAAGGAGAATGCTGATGCCCACCACTGGCCTCCATGTGTATCCACAGAGGCAGGCACACCTGCACACATAGGTACACACATGCATGCACCGCACACAAACGCACTCCCACCACAGAGAGAAGAAATAAGCAAAAAGCTATGGTGTTTCAGTTGCTGAACTCAGAGGGTTACAAGGGCACACTGGGGGATGGGTTGGAGAAGAGTGGGAGGCACTGCCTGGACACAGGTGGTACAGATGTCCTCACAGGGAAGACCTGGGAAGATGAGAAGCATCAGACCTACAGACAGATGAGGGGAAACTGCATTAAGCTAAGGGCACATGAAGGGCAACCCTTCCTCCTGCTACAGGGATGCAAACAGTCATTACTGACCACTGCTTGCTGATGGTTCCTGGCTGGCCTCCTGCAAGGCATGGGCAGGCAGGAATGCCATTGCTCTTGTATCTTTGTACTTAATTCAGGCCTCTGAAGCAATGTGTGCGGCCTAATTGCTGACATGAAATCTGGCTGAGTCTGGCTTCCCTCTAAAATAACAAGCAACCATTATTAGCAGGAATCCTGGCTGCTTTGTGCTTCTCAGTCCCAAGTGAATTAAAAAAACAGAGCTTCTGTGATCCATAATGGGAAAAAAACAATACCTGGGTTCATTTGCTTATGTATTAATTCATTTATTTATTTATTGCATGGTTGGCATCTAATGGGAAAAACTAATACTTGGGATCATTCATTTATTGACCTATCTATTTATTGTCATCTAAAGGAGAAAAAATAACACTTGGATTTATTTATTTGTTTATCTATCTATCTATCTATCTATCTATCTATCATGTGACTCTCAACTATGGAATTATTAGTCATTACTCCATGGTTAACATTTTAAGTACCCTCTAGTCTCTCTCCCAGGGGGTGATCTAATCTGAATTCTCAGAAGCAATACATGGATGTTCTGATTGCAAACACGTATGGTTCTCTTTAAGAGTGTGATGTCCAGTAGGTCAACTGTGTTTCATGAGATGGTCCCAATACCCGCGTATATGTACAGCACAAATTAGACTTGATGGATTTCAAAAAAGGTCACAAAGTTGGATGAGTTAAGGTGAAATGGAATGGATCTAGGAGCAGTCAAGGAAGCAAATACGATCAAAATACATTGTATAAATTATTTTAAAATTAATAAGAATAAAGATAACCACCATCAATAAAAGGCTACTCGGGGGCAATTTGTCTCTTCCCATTACCAGGCAGAAAGCTAACTTCACAATGTGGAGTTAGTGGTAAGTTTTTCAGTGGGCCAGTCCCTCAGGCAGGTGACCTCACCATGTGGAGTTAGTGGTAAGTCCTTTAGTGGGCCAGTCCCTCAGACAGGTGACCTCCCACGTGCAGTTTAAGTCGTTCTGGTTCACCAGTCCCTCACCCTTCCTTTTCTAACTGCATTTCTGATGTGACTTGCTTTCATTCCAGGATAAAAATTAGGAAAGCTAACTAATAAAATAAACATAAAGTCATTTTACTCATTACCCAATGCATAGAACCTAGGCCATGAGAAAGGAAGAGTTAGGTCTGTCCTTCTTATCTGGCTACATTACCATTACCCATAAGTCAGCTGTGGTTCAACTGAAGAACCTCCATAGGTTCTGAGAAACACCCAGAATACAGCTTGTTTATTGTGACATGTGAAGTTTGCTAAGTATCTTGCATTCCGCGTTCTTCCCTGAGTGTCTCATGCTTCAGAAGCAAGCTCTCAACGATATGCTCATGGTCCTGAGATCCATCCTTGAATCAGTGCCTCTGTATATATCTCTTTCTAAGACCCGTTCCTGACACTGACCTACAGAGGTCACCATCCAGATATCCCTGGGTTCCATCCAAGCCTAAAGTCTACAGAAGGAGGCCCTGGAACGTTCGAACTTGGTTGGAAAACTTAGGAGGGAAGGTCCATTGGTTTCTCATGACTGAACAGCAGAAATCACTTATTCCCAGTTCCAGCAGCAGAAGTTCAAAATGCAGGTACTTTGGGGACCATGCTCCCCACAAAGGCTTTCAGGAGGAGCTTTCCTTACTTCCTCTGCACCCCTTGTCCCACATATCCTTCCGTTCGTAGCACAGAACTACTTTCTGCTGAAGTCTTCGCCATGGCTTCTCTGCTCCTGAATCTCCCATTTTCCTGCTAGAAGGACGTTTGACCTGAAACCCTCCAGATAGTTCAATATGAGCTCATCTTAAGATCCTTAATTAAATCCACAAAGAATCTTTTCCCTAAATAACATCAAATTCAAAGCTACTGAATGCTAACTTGGATTTACCTTGGTGAAAGCCACTGTCAGGTCACCTCCCAAAAGTTACTTCACAAAACTGTTCACACTGTTAACCTTGCTATGTAAACAGAGGGATGACTCTATCCGCAGGACCAACCCATTGATCATAGCCAAACGATTGAACAGAAACCAAATGATGACCTAGAGAGAAGAAAGTCATATGAATAGCTTGTCATATCTATGGACCCACTGAGTCCAGGGCATCAGGGAGGTTGCCAATGATCTTTCAGAGAAGCCTGAATAAACTGATGGGCTATGTAAATGTAGGGATGGGTCTATCAATAGGACCAACCATCGTTCGTCACCAAACAATTGAACAGAAACCAAGCAATGACTTAGAGATGAGAGAGGCAAATCTATGGACCCACTGAGTCCAGGGCATCAGGGAGGTTGCCAATGGTCTTTCAGAGAAGTCTGAATAAACTGATGAGCCTTCAGAAGAAAAGGCAGTGTTTAATTAGGGGTGAATTGTATTAACTTCTTAGAGAAAGTCAGAGTTTCTTATTACCACAGCACTAATCAAATGAATTGAAACAAAACAGTGCTTTTACCCTCTGGTGTGCAAAAGGAGGCCTGGAAATGAGTCTTAAGGGAAACAGAAGCCAGGGGAGGGTTCTGGGCATCAATTTTCAGCTCATCGCTACATAGAATAGCCAACAAGAGCCCCCCCCCCCTTATCAGCGTTTATTGGATAGGGTTGACAAACATCAGAAGCATGGGCTATCAAGACTTATGACATTATCCCTCCACTAAACTGTGTAATGGTACATTATCTGAATGCGAAGAAAATTACATTATATATTATATAGAATCACTGTTAATCACGAACTATAAGCTATGGATGGAAAGCTACCCATCCCCATGAAGCACTGAGATCTTTTCAGCCAGACAATGTCTGTCTCGTGCATCTGTGAGCTTCTACACCGACTGTCAGAGCATCTGAGATACACCTGGAGATGTGGCCAAATTTCATGCATAGCCACTAAATAAAGACATGAATTTTCAGCCAGATCCTGAGTCTAATTAAATCACTAACATGCAAGGCACCTGAGCCTGTGACTGCCAATGCTTCATTTGGTCAAACACAGGACATCATCTCTAGGGGTCACTTTACACAGATTTGAGAAACATTGGAATATAAAAGTCAACTAAATTTGAAAATTGTAGAGTATATCCCCTTCTTAACTGTTTTCAAGCCACGTTAGTGCACTAATGGCTTTGAGAATCCCCCAATGAAAGCATAGTCATGGCAACCATTTGAGATTAAAACAAACTGATTCTAAACATTATATGGAAAGTCGGGAGACTACGGTTGCTGGTAGAGGGTTGAAGAAGGATTGAGGGGCTAGGTGTTTATCCTGAGGTTGAGTACTTGCCTGGCATGTATAAAGATTTAGCTTTGAACCCCTCAACTAACTAGCTAACTAACTACAGTGATCTGGATGAGAATGGCCCCCATTGGATCATATATTTGAATTCTCAGGCCATAGTTGGTTGGTAGAACCAGTTTAGGAAGGAATAGGAGGTATGGCCCTGTTGGAGAAAGTGTGCATCCATGGGATCCATGGGGGTGTGCACTTTGAGATTTCATTAGTCCATGCCAGGCCCAGTTTCTCTCTCTCTCTCTCTCTCTCTCTCTCTCTCTCTCTCTCTCTCTCTCTCTCTCTCTCTCTCTTCCATATCTACTTATGTGCCACCATGATCCCATGATAACAATAGACTAACCATCTGAAACTGTAAGCCTCCAGTTAAATGTTTTCTTTTTATGAAAGTTGCCTTAGTCATGGTGTCTCCTCCCAACAGTAGAACAGTAACTAAAACACTAAATAAATAAAATTAGCTAGCAAATAAAAATATAAATCAGATGGAAAGATGGAAAGAAAGGTTCACATTAACCAATTGGAAAACTTTCTATGAAGGTGTGATAATTATGTTGGGATGGAATTAAAGAAATAATGAGACACAATCATTGGAATAGAAGTTATAAACACACACACAAAGATATATACACAGCTGATTTTTTTAAAACAAAAACAAAAACTCAATTCAGTGGACAAAGGATAATAATTTCAACTAATGGTACCAGAAGAATTGAGCACAAATGAAAGATAGAAAGTCAACCTCAAAAAAATAAGCAACCAAATTACAATTATTCATACTTCATGAATAGAATCCTCACCAAAGAAGACATAAAATTACAAGAAAATGTTCAATACCACACATCCTTGATGATATGAAAACTCAATCAGATGCTATGACATATCTACTGGAAAGGTTAAACTTTAAAAGATAGAAATAACAACAGTTAAAAGACATTTTACCAAACCAATTGCTGGCAAAGATAAGAAGTGGTGAAGCCCTCATCTGTCGTTGGCTGTTGTAGCTCCTATGTAGCCCCACGTTAGGGCAACATCTGTCAGAGTCCAGCCTCGATGGGTCATGAGGACTAGAAATGTTAGGAAGAATAAACAGAGATACAAAAGAAATGCAGAGACATAGGATAGTACCAGAATGGCAAGTCAGTGAATACTGAATCCTGAATATGCCCACGTTTATTTTCCATATGCTTATATATCCCAACCCACAAAGGGGGAAGAAGGCAAAAGGCTGCTTTAACAAGACACAAAGGACAAACAGAACAATTATTTGTTTAATACTTGACATATCAAGCAATTGTATCCTTTAGTTAAGTATTCTGTTTAGGCAGAACATGAAATGACCACACCTTAGACCAAGTATCCTGTAGGCAACTACTTTTCTGTTTAGGCAGAACATGAAATGACCACACCTTAGACCAAGTATCCTGTAGGCAACTACTTCCTGTGTCAAACCTCCTGTCTTAAAAATGAAGGCATAGGAATAGGCTTGAATTCTCTGGCTTTTGGTCAAGGTGGAGTGGATCCACCTCTATGGGCCATCTTACTATCCAAAACTCCAAGTAACCACACCTTAGGTCAGGATATCTTGTTTGTAGCCACTCCTTAAGTCAGACACTTTTTGTCAATAACCTTGAAAAAAGAATAGGCTTAAGCATTCTGACCTCCAGTCAAGGTGTAGTGGTATAGAACCAGAAGTGTTGGTGGGTTGTGAAGAGGCATAGACACTTTGGAAGACAGTTTGGAAGCTTCTTACAAAGCTAATCACACAATCAAGCAATCTCACTCCTGATTAGATATTTCATATCCACACAAAAACCTGTGAACAAAATTTTGAGGCATTTTATTGACAATCTCAAAACCAAAACAATCAAGATCCCCTTTAGCAGAGAAATAAACTGTTGTGTGCCCAATCTGTGAAATACTATCCAGCTCTAAAAAGGAATATGATGCCGGGTGGTGGTCGTGTACACCTATAATCCCAACACTCAGAGGCAGACAGATCTCTGTGAGTTCAAAGCCATCCTGGAGCAAGTTCCAGGAAGGGCTCCAAAGATACACAGAGAAAGCCTGTCTCTAAAAACCAAAGACAAAGAAAAAGGGATATGTTTTTCTTTTTTTTCTCATAAACATTTTTATATGAAGAAACAGTATTTTACAGATCTAAAAAGCAAAATTCTCCTAAATATTCAGGTACTGTTTAAGCAGTTGTAGGCTGAAGCCCCTTGAACTATAATTGCTGAATTAAAATGTAATTTTATCACATGCCTCAAAAAGCAAACAGTATGTATTAAGCAAAGTGGTTTTCAAACATCTAATGCTTATAACACTTAAACCATAAGATCCTTTGGTTAGCATCAGCATCTTGAAAGTAACTTAGAAGATGCTCTCCTGGTAACTTATTGGGGGAGGCGAGGGACATGGGAGGCGGTGGAGGGGAGGAGGCAGAAATCTTTAATAAATAAATAAATAAATAAATAAGGGGGAAAAAAAGAAAAAACCTGTAGGGATATGTTTTTCAACTTTTCAAACTTGTCAACACCTAGATGAATCTTAAGCATATGTTGCAAAGTGAAAGGAGCCATTATTGAAAGAACAGTGGGCTAAGGAGATGGCTCTGGGTAAGTCCCTGCCATACAAACAAATATGAGGACCTTAGTTAGGGTCACCAGAACTTATATAAAGCAGGAGGCAGCAGCATGAATCTGTAACCCCAATTCTCACACAGCAATGTGGGAGGCAGGGGCAAGAGATTCCCCAGAAGCAGTGGTGAACAAAAAACCCTGCCTTCCCCACTGTGAAAGGCAGAGACTGACAACCTGTGTTGTCCTCTGATGGCATACACTCCATGGCACGCGCATGCTCTTCTCTCACACAAACACTACACAAGTATGCATACATATAAATAAACATTTTGCATTTATTATACAGACTAAAAAGATTATGGGCTGTGATTAATCTTAAGTTATGTGCAGAATAATTAACATAGCAGATATGAGACTGCTACTCCCAGAAAGACCTGCTAGCAATGCTAGTCTTTGGTTAGTGTCTAGGATCTTGGACTACATGAATGATCTCCTCACTTAAACGCTGGGAAGCTTGGTCCACTGTGCCCAAACTTTGTAAACACTTTGGGGTTTGTTCCTCACTGTTCCCCTTCTGGGAGTCTGGCAACCTAATGCACCCCAGGCAGCGGACGTCCATGTGGTCAGCCTTCAATAGAAATGCTGGGTTTGAATGGCCAATGACTGTTCCCCAAGACGCAGCTCATACCTGTTCTCATAACTCAGAGTTGAGGTAAGCTTGCCATGTGTGGAGACCTTTGAAGTCTTGGCCTGGTTCCATTTGGACTGTCCCACATCCCCTTTCATCTGGATGACTTTGGTTCACATATCCTCACTGAGATGATTTGTAAAAGCAACAGGATGCTGAATCTCAAGAGCTCATCATCCAGCATTGGATGAAAATCAGGGATTTTCTCAAAAACCCCAACATAGACTACATTACAGAATGGTGAAACATAGGGTGGTCAACATGCTAGCCATTTCAAGGAATTTGGGCAGAGCAGTTCAAGCAGAGTAAATCTGGGGCAAAATCATATTATATAAAACTGTCATTGTGGTATACAACGCTGCACTTGTCAAAATCTCGTGCATTCACAATTAGTAGAAATAAAGGCTCTTAATGTATGTAAATTAATCAAAACATAGTAATTTACACAGTGAAGAGAATCTAAACCACAGCATTCATGCAAGACAGCAGCCAGTTTCACCAATGAAACCCCACTCCCACTGTTCGTCATCCTAATTGGGTGAGGTCAGGGGCTTCAGAGTTGACTTCCACAGAGCAGAAGAAAGACTATCAACTGGCGCATGCTGTTCATGCAGCTCCTTTGCCTTCTTATGTTACGGGCTCTGCTAGATTGTGTGATGACTCCCACCACTGAGTCAGAATCCTCACCCGTGGCTCAGCCCTGCAGACTGGTTGATTTTTACTGTCAACTTCTCACAAACTAGACAGACCTGGCAAGAGGGAACCTCAATTGAAGAAATGCCCAGACCAGACTAGTTTGTGGTCATGTTTTTTGAAAGATTGCCTGACAATTGATATAGGAGAACCCAGTCCACTGTGGGCAGCACCATTCCTAGGCAGGAGAGTCTGGGCTGTATCAGAAAGCCAGATGAGCAAGCCAGAAAACAGTACCCCTCCATTGTCTCTGCTTCAGTTCCTGCCTTCAGATGTCTGCTTGAATTCCTGCTCTGTCTTGCCTCAATGGTAGGTTGTGACCTGGAAGTATAAGACAAATTAACCCTTTCCTCCCACAAGTTGCTTTTGGTTGTGTTGTTTGTCATAGCAAGAGAAAGAAAACCAGAACAGCACATTTCTTCCTACTTTACACGACTTGTTTTGCTTTCTTTTCTCTATTTCTAGACTATGACCTTTGACCTGATTGCTATCCCTGCATCTTCCATAGCTTGCAAGAGCTTCCTAAAAAGAAATATTCATGCCAAGAGGATGTGGGGTAAAGGGAACATTCCTCTATTGCTGGTGGAAGCGCAAACTTATACAGCCACTTTGGAAATCACTACGGCGATTTCTCAGAAAATTAGGAAACAACCTAACACAAGAACCAGCAATACCACTTTGGGGTATATATCTAAAGGATGCTCAATCATACCACAGGAATATGTGTTCAACTATGTTCACAGCAGCATTATTTGTCATAGCCAGAACATGGAAAGAATCTAAATGCCCCTTAACTGAAGAGTGAATAAAGAAGATGTGATACATTTACACAATGGAGTACTACACAATGGGATAAAATGACATCTTGAAATTTGTGGGAAAACGGATGGATCTAGAAAACATCATATTGAGTGAGGTAACCCAGACCCAGAAATACAAATATGATATGTACTCACTCACAAGTGGCTTTTAGATATAAAACAAAACAAAAAAAGCCTATAATTTACAATCCTAGAGAACCTAGACAACAAAGAGGACCGTAAAAGAGACATACATGGATCTAATCTACATGGGGAATAAAAAAAGGCAAGATCTCCTGAATAAATTGAAGTGTGGGGTTCATGGGAGAGAGTAGAAGGGGAGAGGGGAAGAAGGTAGGGGAGCAGAGAAAAATATATAACTCAATAAGAACAATTTTAAAAATTCATGCTAAAGTCATCCCATTCCGCCCTTATTGGTGAAGCTCTGCATAGTTGATAGTTCTGAACATGACTAGTGATACTGTAGGGGTATATTTGATCACACTGTGAAATTCCAAGACTGTATTAATAAAATTAACCTTGGATCAGGGGATGGAGCCAGCAACTAGTTGACAGGAATTAGTCAGAAAGAGCACAGAGGAACCAGGATAATAGGATAGACAGACACACAGGAAGGAGTAGGGAAGGACTTAGAGATTCACAGTCTTTTTGGTTTGGGATGAATGGAGAGTTGCTTCTCTTGTTGGGTCTCCAGCCAAAAAGGAAGGTGAGTTGGTTGCTTCTCAGATTCTCTTATCTAGCAGGTTTTCACTCCAACATCTGATTCCCGAGTCTTTATTGGTATATAGAATGATAGAATCTTAGTTAAAACCTACATTTGGCAATGGTCCTTGCTGATGGGACCAAGCCGGGTCTGAGCAGCTAGGTGCTGACCACAGAGCTGCTGGACACAGACAGTAATTAAAATATCAGTAGATTAGGTCTGGCCACTAAGCCTACAGAAAAGCAATGAATGTGTCTTTAAAACTAAACAAATGAATTAACAATGTAGCCCTCTCTATTGAGAAGCCTGCTCCCTGGCCTTGGATGATACAACTGTCATTTTCTGAAGAGGACACTCCCCTCCCCTCCCCTCCCCTCCCCTCCCCTCCCCTCCCCTTCCCTTCCCTTCCCTTCCCTTCCCTTCCCTTCCTTTCCTTCCC
>NW_026067978.1:4559557-4565042 GCF_014885135.2 Alexandromys fortis | reverse complement strand
TCCTCCCCCCCTCCCCCACCTACCCTGCTCCTCCTCCCCCACCTACCCTGCTCCTCCTCCCCCTCCCACATCATTTACCCTGCTCCTCCTCCACCACATCTCCACCTCTTGACTGCTGCTTTTTCAGGAAGAGAACACGTCTGTAATGAGCGTCCTTGAAACCAAGACTAGTGATAACTAGATTCATTAGCAGCGCGTCTTTAGTTTATTTGTCTGAATGTGAGAAGTAAATCTGTTTCCTAGCAACCTGTCCTCTGCTTCCACCATCTTCCTTACTCATTATCCTCCCCCATGATCGGCTACAAATGAACCGAATTATGGGTAGAGTTTAGGCCTCCCGGAAATTGAAGGGACACTTAAACACATTTGTTTGTTCTCTTCTCTTGGCAGGAAGCAGCTCTTTGGACTGGTACTTACTAAGAACAAAGCACAGTGATAAAAGTGGCCGTCAGCCTCAGTGTGTCCATAGGTCCGGAAGCCAGCTAATCCGGCATGGCCGCTTGAGTGGCATCTTTTAGCCATTTCATGGAAAGCCAATCAAAGGGAGCCATCATTTTGACTAATGTTCCCTAGACACTTGTCTACAAAGCAGGTGGTCATTTATGGTCGTTTTACACATAGTTCTTTTGAGTCTTACGTCAAAGCCCTTCGCCTTTAACACTCTAACAATCACATAACTGTTCAAACTGACCTGCCAAACCTCTTTTGGGAAAGGCATGGGAAAATATTCTGTGCGCCAATGCAGAATGCAAGGAGGGACTTAGCCAGCCCATTCTCCACTGGGCTCTCCCAGCCCAAGGCTTTCTAAACGTGAATAATCAGAACTGGGTCTCAGATGGTATCGCTATGGATAAAGTACTTTCCATACAGGTGTAAGGGCCTGAGTTCAACTCTAACATCCACCTAAAAAACAGGTGTGGTGGGTGTGCTTGTAATCCCAGTGCTGGGGAGAAAGAGACGGGGGATACCTAGTTCTCACAGCCAGCCTAGCCTAATCCACTATCTTCCCATCCCGAAGGAGACCAGTCTCAAAAATCCAAGTGTGCAGCTCCTGAGGAATTACACCCAAGTTTGACCTCTGGCTCCATGCACATGTGTAGGTGTACCCACGCACAGGCAAACATGCACATGCTCATGAAATAAAGGAGTCATCTCTATTAAAGATAATCTTTGAAACATAGTCCTTTCATGGACATTCTAATCAAAATGCCTTTAGAACTGTGTGCAGGTACCAAGGGGAACTCTGGGTGACACAAAGTCTATTTCATTCCTGTGCCTTTGTTCATTCCTTTGTTTATCTGACACACACACCCTCCAGCACCTGTCATGTGCCAGGCACCCTGTAGACACTGGTGCCATCCTCATTCAAGGCTGCTTGAATGGATAGCCTCTTCCAGCTCTGGAGTAGGATTATATGTCCCTGCTGATTAAGGGGATCTGGCTTTGCCAGTGGCATATGGACTGTACCTGTGTTTGTCACTTTGAAGTAGAGACTTTAGAGCTAGGGTTTTGCCACAGTCTGCCATCATCCTGTCTTAGCCGTCATTCTGTTCCCTCGTGCTCAGGGAGTCCATAGTGGAGTCCCTTGGTGATACGTGGCACATCACCAACAGCAGACACATTCTCATCGCCCCATGCCTCCTTGACTGACAGATCACTATTGCTATGGACACATGGATTCAAAATGCAGTCCCTTGCTATTTCCACTCAGTGAGGCCATGCTAACCATCTAGTATGAGCATCAGTGTTCACATGAAGACAACCCTAAATGGGTGGTGCTTGCATGGAGATCACCTCTGGTCACAGAAGTCAGACATTTCAGAAACTGATGCTATATCACATTCATCCCATGATCCTTTGTAGAGAATTGCCCATGCGGGTCACTAGGCTTGTATGGATGCTGAGAACTGCACGCATACGGTTGTTATTCATTTCACAGAATCCCCATCTCCGAGCCTAGTCATCCCTATTCTCATTACAATGTCAGAATCCTGTTTTGAACTAAAGTTCAGTGGGCTGAAACCTTGACACATACTCATCACTGTGTGCGAAGGTCTCAGCCTGGCTTGGAAGAGATGACAGAGGGTGGACACATGACCTCTGTGACTCAGACTTCTATGACACACCATTTTCAGACACTGGCAAGTCCCAACTCCTTCTCAGAGCAATTTCTAACCCCAGCCGGCCCCCATTGGAGGATTAATCAGGCTTCTTGGGACTCAGCATGGGACCCCTGCAGGCCATAGGCAGCTGCCCAAACTAACACCGAAAGTGCGACCAATGGGAGGAAAGCTGTTCCAAAA
This sequence comes from Alexandromys fortis, assembly GCF_014885135.2. Taxonomy (NCBI): domain Eukaryota; kingdom Metazoa; phylum Chordata; class Mammalia; order Rodentia; family Cricetidae; genus Alexandromys; species Alexandromys fortis. Next base: position 4,562,739 of record NW_026067978.1, on the reverse strand, counting down.
GTGACTGGGAAATCATTAATACACCACCTTTAGAGTGTGAACAGAGAAAAGAAAGGGGACAGGGGAGTCTGAGACGGACAGTGGTGAAGGTGGAACCTAAAAGTTCACACCAGCTTCAGAGGGAATCCGGCCAGTCGTTTTCTGCCCCTGTTCTCACTTGGGTATCACCTTGGAAAGGTGCTGTAGAGAAACACCAATCTGCATTTCTAATGCAGCCAGAAAGAGACAAAACCAGACAGATGTGGAAATTCACTCCAGGGACCCTCTGAGCGAAGCACAGCCGTCCTAAAGTAAAGACCACAGGGGAGTTTTGTTCTCACAAAATGCACTTGTTCCGTTTCCAAATTCTCCTCTTCCCAGACCAGCTGGAGTGAGTTTGGTTCCAGATCCGCCTTTACTGAACTCCTCTAAATAGTGAACGTTGGTCTCATTTGAGCCTGAAGCTGCCGTTTGGTTGTGACCAGCTGGAGCTCACACCAGCACAGGCTGTCTTTTTTCCACCAGCCTGTACCAGGAAAAAACCACCACACTCAGGTCTGGAGAGATGGCTCAGTGGCAAAGAACACACGATGCTCTTACAGAGGACCTCTGTTCAGTTCCCAGCTCCCACACCACAACTCACCCCTGTCTGTAACTCCAGTCCCACGGGATTCCATCCTCTCTTCTGACCTCCACAAACGCTAGGCACACGCATGCCTCAGACAGCAGGCAAACAGTCATACAGATGAAATATACTAATGAATAGACGAGAAAGAGAACACTAACATTGCTTGTGTCCAGTCAGTTTTAACAATGACAATATTTCAGTGAGACTCTGCTCATTTTTAATTTCCCCTGCATTATGTAGATTTCAGTTGAAAATAAAGAGCTAATTTGAATTAGCTTCATTGTTCTCCTGGTGCTCTGGAAAAAGTACTAAAACAATCAGCCTGGATCTATTTGACAAAGCATTAAATAGTTAGGGAGATGGAATATGAAAATTTATCCCATTGTAAGTAAGAAGTTTCTCCCACGTTTTCTTATAAATTCAGCTGTGCCCCAATTTAAGGAAATTTATACTGAAAAATATATCAACTTGTAATAAACCGTGAAGGTAAATTTGTGCTTCCAAAGCAATACTTCAAATTCAGAGCCCTCTTCTTCTTCCAGGCAGTAATTTATTTAAAGATGGAAGCAACTCAGAGTGAGCTGACTAGGGGGGAGGGACCACTGAAGGTATTTTAGGGAGTTACAAGACTCAGGAGGAACTGTCAGCACCCAGGATCCGAGACGCCTCAGGCTGCAATGAGTTTAACTGGTGCTCATCTCATTCAAACCCTCTAGACAGACGCTTGGGAAGTGACCACAGCCATCTTCCTTCTGAGAGTCATCTTCCTGGGAGCTGGTGATGTAGGTGCCCTGTTCCTGTGACGCAGCATCTCAACTGTGAGTCCCCATGGTCTCTACGCCATAATACACCAATTACTATTTTCCAGAAATGCAACTTGTCTGACTTGGGACAGTCCTGCAGAAAGGGAAACCTAATCGTCCAAAGGATCCTAGAGTTCTGAGTTCTCCTTCTTCTCGAGCCACGGTTGTGAACCATGGCCTTGGAAGCCTGATGTAGGTGCCAGGTACAGCTTTTACACAGCCTGTGGTATTAAAGGGTGACTAAAGCCAGCCATCTGGGCTGGGTAGTAGTGGCACGTGACTTTAATCCCAGCACTCGGGAGGCAGAGGCAGGCGGATCTCTGTGAGTTTGAGGCCAGCCTGGTCTATAAGAGCTAGTTCCAGGACAGGTTCCAAAGCTACGGAGAAACCCTGTCTCAAAAAAAGTCTAAAAAAAAAAAAAAAAAAAAAAAAAAAAACAACCACAACAAAGAAGCCAGCCATCTGTCACTGTTGCTTATATTTTTGTTAATTTTTTTATGGCAGAGATCTACAGCTAGTTGATCTTAGGATAATTTATTATAACACATGGCTCTAGGTGTGGCCTTCCTGTCACTTTTCTAAGTTCAAATCCCAGTCCTTACTCACTAGATTTTGTTGTTTGTGTACAACACAAACATTTTCAGGTTTCGTGTCTCATCTTTAACCAAGGCTGTGATCCTAGCTCTCAGGAGGCAGAGGCTGGAGAAGCAGGAGCTCACCATCGCCCTCAGCTACAAGAGAGTTTGGATTACCCTGGGCTATGTTATATTCCATCTAAAAAATAGCAACAAAAGCAAAGCTAGGTGTGGTGATCTGTGCCTATAATGCCAATGTTGGCTGTGGTAAGGGTGAGGATGGGGCACACAGGCAGATCCCCAGAACTCACTGACCAGCTACTCTAGCCAACTGATGGGCAACAGGCTTATTGACAGACTTTAGGGGAGAAAGGGGGAATGGAGAATAAAAGAGGAGGATGCCCATCTTCAACCTCTAACTATACCCCCCACACTCACACACGGGTACACTCACACACATGCATACAAACCTCCTCCATACAAAGAACTTAAAACACAGCTAATCTCACAAAATCCGGTGGGTTACAAATGCATGTCACCGTGCACAGTGGTGATCTTGGGTTGATTTGACAAGGTCGTAAGAATAAATCTTTGTTGTCTGCACAGGTCTGTGAGAAGTTCCTGGATGAAACACTTGTGTCTATGGAATAAGTTAAGCTCAGTGCTCTCTCTGGTGCAGGTGGGCCTCCTCCATACAGGTGAAAACATAGAGGAAAGAGGCTAGCCCTCAAGAGATGCTGTGGACCACTTTCTCCTCGGCCAGAAGCTGAAATAATTGCTCTTTTTTCCAGCCTTCCATGTGGGGCTAAGACACTGACTCATGTTGGGTCTCAGGACTTCTTCTCAGGAGATCCTTGCTCCTGGATCTAAGGCCTTCCCACTCTGTGTTCAGGCTCCTGGGTCTGCAGTGTACCAACCACAGATCTCAGACTTCTATGCCTCTATAATCATAGGGTCATATTTTGGAATAAATCTCAACTTCTCATCTGTTTTTTTTAATCTGTTTCTGTCCCTGTGGTAGATGAGTTCTGTATTCAAGTATGCGACTATCTGCAGATAAAGAATATGGTGGTGTGGTAAGGGATTCCACAAAGGCTGCCATTGCCCATGCCTGGCACCACAAAATTCATACACATACAGTAGCATGTAGGCATGGCATTCCAAAGCCACTGTGCAGTCTCCTAATCTTTCCATATA
>NW_026067978.1:4506660-4559529 GCF_014885135.2 Alexandromys fortis | reverse complement strand
TATATATTTCCTTGTCATTACTTCATGTGAAGATTTGCTTAAATTGTCAGCTTGACACAACCTAGAATCGAATGGGAAGCATCTCAATTAGGGATTGTCTACATTGCCTTGATCTGTGAGCATGATTATGGGCTATTTTCTTATCAATTTATGTTGGCTAGACATGGTCCATTGTGGGTGGCACCATTCCTTAGGCAGGGAACCCTGAACTGTGTTAGAGTAGAAAACCAGGCCGAGCACAAGGAAACAAATGATCGTGTGTGTATTGCTTTCTCTCTGCTCTTGACTGAGCATGTGCTGTGCCTAGCTGTTTGGAGGTCTTTCCTTGATTTTTTTTCACCAAAGTGGACTGCAATCTGGAACTGTGAACAGAAAGAACCCTTTCTCACAGAAGTCCTTTTTCCATCTATTTTTATTACCACAGCAGAAATGAAATTAGAGCCCCTCTCAATAACACAGTATAATTACTACCCAGTAGCACTGACGTTTAATTGGTCTCATAGAGATGGCTCAGAACTTAGGGGAAGATGAATGTGGCTTATGTGTCAACACTGCATTATTTTATACATGAGCTTTGGGCATTTATGGATATTTGTATTCAAGAAACACCAAGAACCAACTCCCAGTGGAGACTAAAGGATAGCTTTGTGCACACACATGTGTGGGAATGCACACACACACACACACACACGCACACACGCATGTGGTCTCTCCGTAGCACACCACTGTTGTTGGTTTGTATGCTTATAGAGAAGCCAGCATGGATGTAACTTGCACTCTCTCTCAGATGCTGACACACCCGGCAATCCTTGGAGGAGCGTCCAGCACTCATCCACTGGTCTAAAAACCCAAGATCCTCTCTGGAGCAAGAGGCGGATAAAGGGAGGCAGTCTTACTTGGCCCAGGAGCAAAGCCTTGGGCCCAGAGCAGGGGGATCTTCAATCACTTAGCTAATGAGAGAAGAAAGGTAGCTCTTGAGATGTGTCTCCGTGTTTCCATTTCAACAGAAATACTTTTGTGCATTTGCAGCCGGGACTCTTTCTTTTTCTCTTAATTTCCCAGAACATGGGACAGAAGTAATTTGCATGGTCAGTTCATTCCACGCAAAGTTTAAATGTATTTGGGTGAAACTGGCTTGTGGCTGATTTGCTAAGGAGTGAGGGAGCTGTAATCTGCACCCTGTCTCCATATGGACCAAAGCTACTACAGCCTGGGGCAAAGCTGCTACGCTGGAAACAGAGGCAAGGCAGGACCCAGGGTCAGCAGGCTTAGATGATGAGTCATCCCCTAGCTGATGAAACAAGAGCATGCTGTCCTTCTGGGGTGCTGCAGTAACCTTGCCTGGTGCCTGTGTCCCTAGCGCTCTCTGGAGCTTTCTCATCCCCTTAGCTGATACTGTTGAGGATTAGACAGACCCTAGGGGTCTAGGAAACAAACCATCACTATAGCAGAGAGAATTCTTCATCACACTTAGCATTGCTTTATTTCATTACATGTTAAACGTAAAAACACTAGAAATCACATTTTAAAAAGTTAAAATTATAAGATTTTAAGAGATTTTCTTTCATTTATGTGTATATGTGTCTTAGTTAGGGTTACTATTGCTGTGATAAAACAGCATGGCCCAAAGCAACTTGAGGAAGAGAGGGTTTATTTCCACATACAAGTCTCAGGTCACACTCCATCCCTGAGCAAAGTCGGGGCAGGAAGTCAAGGCAGGAACCTGGAGGGCGAATGTGAGTAGAGACCGCAGAGGAATTCTGCACACTGACCTGCTCTAAATGACTTTACTGCTTGGCCTACTGCCTGGCACCGGAAACTGGGACTCCTTGTTCCCTTTCACTAGGGGTCACTAGGGGTCACTTCTTGCTCTGGTGCTTCCTCTAGGAAATGTTGTGAAGTCCAGGAACAGCTGTCTGCCCTGCTGAGAGCGTTTCTCCCGGTCTGTTTAACCTACCCACTAGACAGTAGCGTACCGTTCCTTCCCGAGAAAGAGCTAAAATCCAGGGCTGTTTTCATCTGTGCTCCACTCCCCTAGTGCCAGGCCCTTTAGCAATATATACACGACTTCATTTCCCCTGAACAGCAGTGCTCAGAAAGTAACACAACTGGCCACCATTTATGAATGAGAAAAGAGGACCAGAATTGAAGCAGCTCCCCCCCACCCCCGACAGCCTACAGGCCTGGGTGGCAACTCTAAATCTCCCTTACCCTGCTTGACTTGGTCACACTCTGCTGGCTGCCTCTCTAAAGGCCAAGCACACTCAACACACTTTAGAACCTGATCCTGCAAGGCATCCACCTTGCTGGGGGCAATGCCATTGTCTGTGGTTCCTAAATCTGAAACTAAAGACCACTAGCTGCAGCAGTAAGTGGTGTCCTTGTCCAAAGGAATACAGTGTAGCATATGTAGAAGAACTAAATATTGTACATAAGCAAGATTTAGGGAGTCAGATACACAGTGGCATGGCTGAGCCTTGGAATAGAAAAAACAAAATTATCTATATGCAAGGAGTAACGAGTAGAGGTTCCACCTCAGTGGACTGTCCAAAATAGAGAGAGCCACAAGGGAAAATGTAGATTAACAAATGTCAGAGTCCAGACAGGGGAGAAATGGGGAGGGATGGTCCATCCTCTAAAGGTTCTACAGCCTCACCAGATGATGCCACCAACTGGGGACCAGTGTCCAAACAACTAAGACTGGTAGACATTACTCATTCCAACTACTATGCAGGTGATGCTGGGACACACTGAAGCTTGAAATAGATTGTCTTTCATGCCTTCCCATGGCTACCAAGAAGCAACCATCCCGAAGAACCTCCAAAATTAAGTCCTTTCCATGGTCAACAAGACAAAATGACAGCCTACAGAACGGGAAGATCTTCACCAACCCCACATCAGACAGAGGTATGACCTCCAAAATATACAAAGAACTCAAGAAATTGGTTATCAAAAGAACAAATAATACAATAAAAAAGTAGAGCACAGACCTAAACAGAGAACTCTCAACAGAGGAATCTAAAATGGCTGAAAGACACTTAAAGAAATGTTCAGCATCCTTAGTCATCAGAGAAATGCAAATTAAAACAACTCTGAGATTCCATATTACACCATAAGAATGGCCAAGACCAAAAACACTAATGACAACTTATGCTGGAGAGGTTGTGGGATAAAGGGAACACTTCTGCATTGCTGATGGGAGTGCAAGATGGTACAGCCCCTTTGGATATCAGTGTGGTGATTTCTCAGAAAATTATCAAACAAACTTTCTCAAGACCCAGAAATACCACTTTTTGGTATATATCCAAAAAATGCTCAATCATACCACATGTGCTCAACTATGTTCATAGCAGCTTTGTTTGTCATAGCCAGAATTTGGAAACAACCTAAATGCCCCTGGACTGAAGAATGGATAAGGAAAATGTGGTACATTTACACACTAGAGTACTACACAGCAGTAAAAAATAATGACATCTTGAAATTTGCAGGCAAATGGATGGAGCTAGAGAACATCATATTGAGTGAGGTAACCCAGAAAGACAATCATCGTATGTACTCTCTCATAAATGGCTTTTAAACATAAAGCAAAGAAAATCAGCCTACAAATCACAATCCCAGGGAACCAAGGCAACAATGAGTACCCTAAGAGAGACATACATGGATCTAATCTACATGGGAAATAGAAAAAGACAAGATCTCCTGAGTAAATTGGGAGTATGGGGACCGTGGGAGAGGGTAGAAGGGGAGCAGAGAGGCAAGAAGGGGAGCAGAGAGGCAAGAAGGGGAGCAGAGAAAAATGTAAATTCAATAAAATCAATAAAAAATTAAGCCCTTTCTTTTCAAAGTTTGTTGTAAGAACAAAACCCCAATCAGAATGCATGGCTAAGCCCACACCAACAACCTGGAGATGGCGCCTGTCACACGGCACCTACAACCTTGAGATGACACCTGTCACGCAGCACCAACAACCTCGAGATGACACCTGTCACTCAACTGCAGCTGAGATCTTCAGTCACTGAGACATGCAGAAGGTTCATCTGGCCATCGCACATCTCCCCAACCTACTCATCAAGTCAGAGAAATGAGGCCAGTAAAGAGAGGGCCAGGAGGTGTGTGTGGTGTGAAGACTGAAGAAACCAAAAAAAAAAAAAAAAAAAAAAAGAGAGGCGGTGTTGACCAACAGGACTGGCGACCCAGCCAGCACCAGTGGCTCTGATTTCCAGTAAATGGGAGTCAGTGGGATTTAAAAACTCAGGGTTCAATACAGCCATGTATTCATGACCATTCCTTCTGAGGAAAATTAATTGATTTGTGGCTCTGACTCATGGCTCCCAAGAGTCAGTATGTTCTTGGCAAGAGGTCTAGGGACTGTGGTTTACAGTGAAGCCTTGCTAACCGTGTCTTCTCCATATTTTAATCCTTAGATAGGCATTCTTGGCCCATGGCCTTCAGCATGTTGGCTTTGCTTCAATAAATCAATTGCTGCATGAGGCAGGGAGATGTGGCACCTGAGATGGGGGTAGGATCTCTCTACGGTTAGTGTTGTGAGTCAAATCACTGGCTTAGCTTTTACTGGGTGCTGTGTAAAAAAATGCATTTAACTCTTATATCTACTTTCACAGGCAGGAACTATTTTGCCTCCTGAATGGTGAAAAAAAAAAAATTACTAGGTTACTGTATCTCCTGACTTCACATGCTGTCTTGTGCACCCTATTTTAACATCTCCACAATGTCCAGAATTTTGAACCCCACTACTTTGTTTTTCTGGACCAATCACGAAAGCAAAATGTTGACTGGGCATCTGGACCCATAGCATAGTTTTTAAGACAGCCTGGAAAAGAAAACAAAACCAAAACCAAAAACCAGGATGCATGACCCAATTGCATTTTCAGGCCTGAGCCACTAGGGGCTGCTAATGAGCTGCAGAAAGCTGGAAGGATGCCCACAGGTCTGCTTTTAAAATTGCATCTTACTTAAAGGGCTTCCTAGATGCTTCAAAATGCAGCTCAGGGCCTTTTGCAAAGAAGGCTGTTTCACTTCCTGTAAAGGTATTAGCTTCATTCTCTCCTGAGGTAGGAGTGTTAAGCAGCCCAGAGTGAGTCAATGAGCCTCCAGGTGGGGGAGGAGTGGGGGAGAGTAAGAGGTCTTTGAGTGCCAGTATTTGGGATTTTTTTGTTTTTTGTTTATTTGTTTTTTGGGTTTTTGTTTTGTTTGGTTTGGTTTGGTTTGTTTTTCCGAGACAGGGTTTCTCTGTGTGGCTTTGTAGCCTGTTCTGGAACTAGCTCTTGTAGACCAGGTTGGTCTCGAGTGCTGGCATTAAAGGCATGTGCTACCAACGCCCAGATCCTGTGTGTGTGTGTGTGTGTGTGTGTGTGTGTGTGTGTGTGTGTGTGTGTGTGTGCCAGTATTTTTAAAACCTGGGAGATAGCTCAAATTGGAGAATTTCCAAAACACACAATGACAAGAATCTCTCTGTCATAAAAACTGTAATTTCTAAAGACCACTGCTAAGGGCAGACATCCAGGAAGGCACTGTATCTGACCACCGATACATAGGAAAAGATACCATACAGCAAAGAAAAGAGTGTAATCCTGGAACTCCCTGACATGGGCTTGATTTTCAACTACTGCTTTTTAGTTGTGAAGCTGTGAAGCCTGAGCCAATTACTACCCTTTGCTGAGCCTGTTTCTTTTACAATCCCTACATCGTAGGTCATCGTGTGTGTTTAAATGAGACAATTTACATGAAATTTTACATACAGAGAAAGTGTACCTGTGGTGGTTAGAATAGGATTGGCCCCCACAGGCTCATATATTTGAATGCTTGGTCCTTAGGAAGGAGCATTAATTGAGGGGAATTAGGAGGTGTGTCCTTAATGGAGTTGGTGTAGCATTGTTGGAGGAAGTGTGTCACTGCGGGTGGGCTTTGGGGTTTCAGGAGCCCAAAACAAATCCAGTGGCTTTCTCTCCTCCAGCTGTCTGTGGATCCACATGTAGAACTCCCAGCTCCTTCTCCAGCACCTTGTCTTCCTGCAGGCTGCCATGCTCCCTCCCCACCATGAAGAAAATGGACTATACCTCTGAAACTGCAAACTAGTCTCAATTAAATGTTTTTCTTTATAAGAATTGCCATGGTCACAGGGTCCCTTCACAGCAATAGGACAATAACTCAAACAATGCTGGGAATTTGGTCATTTGTATTGGATGACTTTCTTCTTTTGCTAGTTAGAAGTCAAAGCTGAAACCTGGATGGTGTAGCCCAGCCTGGTAAGCTCTGGACTAAGGAGGCAGAGAAAGAGGGATCGTGAGTTCTAAGTCATTCTACACTGCAAAGTGAACTCTGGGCTAGCCTAGGCTAATCAGCAAGATCCTGCCTCATACATAGCCACAGTCCAAAGATATAGAAGCTGAAGTTGAGATATGATAAGGAGACACGCTCACTGTGGTTTTAGAATGATAGAAACAAAATGAAGGGGCTTAAAATGCAAGGAAAGCAAAAATACATGCTTCGTATGTGTGGGTGGACAGGTAAAGTCTTCCTATTCAAGGAAGTATACTCAGAACTATATGAATTCAATGATGGTACAAAACACAGCTTAATTTTATAGTCCAGATGCCAGAAATCTTGTCCCCCACAGGAAGAACACAGAAAGCAAAGTGGGGATGCAAAAAATTTTATTGAGTAGGCGATCAAGAGAAAGACTGCCCAACTGTGGACCTCACAGTATGAGAACACAGGCAGATCCCAGACTTAGGAGGAGTTCACAATCGTCCCTGAAGGTATAAGGGGTGCACTATAGGAAGAGAAAAAGGCATGAGTAACTTACATTCCTGTATTCAACACTCTCAAAGACTGTGGGACAAGAAAGTTGAAAAAGGATCGGTAGGAGTCGGGGAGTCTGTACAGCTTCTGAGAGAGAAAGAGAGAGAGAGAGAGAGAGAGAGAGAGAGAGAGAGAGAGAGAGAGAGAGAGAGAGAGAGAGGAGAGAATACGTGTGTCATGCTTGCACCCACGGAAAACAGTCGAAACAGAAAACCTTTTCTTTTGAGACAGGGTCTCTCAATGAATATGGAATTCACCATGTAGACTCTTTTTATTGTTTTTATTGAGCTATACATTTTTCTCTGTTCCTCTCCTTTCCTCCCCCTCCTCTTCAACTCTCTCCTGTGACCCCCATGCTCTTATTTTACTCAGGAGATCTTGTCTTGTCTTTTTCTCCTTCCTATGTAGATCTATGTATGTCCTCTTTGTTGTCTAGGTTCTCTAGGGTTGTGAATTGTAGGCTTGCTTTTCTTTGTTTTTTGTCTAATGTCAGTTATGAGTAAGTACATATTATATTTGTCTTTCTGGCTCTGTGTTACCTACCTCAATATGGTTTTTTTCTAGATCCATCCAATTGTCTGCAAATTTCAAGATGTCATTATTTTTACTGCTGTGTAGTACTCTAATGTGTAAATGTATGATATTTTCTTTATTCACTCTTTGGTTGGGGCATCTAGGTAGTTTCCAGGTTCTGTCTATTACAAATAATGCTGCAATGAACATAGTTGAGCACATGTCCTTGTGTTTATGATTGTGGATCCTTTGGGTATATGCCCAACAGTGGTATTGGTAGATCATGAGGTAGATTATTTCCTAATTTTCTGAGAAATTGACATACTGATATCCAAACCAGCTGTACAAATTTATACTCCCACCAGCAATAGAGGAGCATTCCCCTTACTCCACATCCTCTCCAACATAAGTTGTCATCAGTATTTTTGATCTTGGCCATTCTTACAGGTGTAAGATGGAATCTCAGAGTTGTTTTGATTTGCATTTCTCTGATGAGTAAGGATGTTGAACATTTCCTTGAGTGTCTTTCAGCTATTTTAGATGCATCTGTTGAGAGTTGTCTGTTTATGTCTGTACCCCATTTTTATTGGCTTATTTGTTCTCTTGATATCAAGTTTCTTGAGTTCTTTGTATATTTTCGAGATCAGTCTTCTGTCCAATGTGGGATTGGTGAAAATCTTTTCCCATTCTGTAGGCTGCCATTTTGTCTTGTTGACCATGTCCTTTGTTTTACAGAAGCTTCTTGGTTTCAGGAGGTTCCATTTAATTGTTGCTCTCATTGTCTGTGCTACTGGGGTTACATAGGGGTAACTCTAAATAAATAAGTAAAAGACCTGTATGATGAGAACTTTAAAATTTTTAAGAAAGAAATTGAAGAAGACACCAAAAAAATGGAAAGATCTCTCATGCCCTTGGGTAGGTAGAATTAACACAATAAAAATGGCAATTTTACTGAAAGCAATCTACAGTTTCAATGCAATGCCCATCAAAATCCCAGAAAAATTCTTGACAGATCTCAAAAGAGCAACACTCAACTTCATATGGAAAAACAAACAAACAAAAACTCAGGATATCCAAAACAATCCTGTACAATAAAGGAACTTCTGAACTTCAAACTCTACTATAGAGCTACAGTAATGAAAACAGTCTGGTATTGGCATAAAAACAGGCAGGAGGACCAATGGAATTGACTGGAGACCTGGATATCAATTCACACACTTACAAACACCTGATTTTTGACAAAGAAACTAAAACTATAAAATGGAAAAAGAAAGTATATTCAACAAATGATGCTGGTATAACTGGATATCACATGTAGAAGAATGCAAATAGATACATATCTATCACCATGCACAAAACTCAAGTTCAAATGTATCAAAGACCTCAATGTAAAACCAATCACACTGAACCTCATAGAAGAGAAAGTGGGAAGTATCTTTCAACACATTGGCACAGGATATTACTATGTAGACTCTTATCATGGTATCCTTTTCGTTTTTGCATGTATGAAGTGTGTGGATACATACNTGGAGGACAGAAGTTAACAACAGATGTCTTCCTCAATTTCTCTCTATTTTATTTTTGAGGTGGGAGTCTCTCACTGAACCCCAGAGCTCACATGTTTGGCTAATCTACCTGATCAGCTTGCTGGGGTCTAACATATCCATCTCCTGAGTGAAGCGCTGGGATTAAGACAGGTCAATACCGCCATCCAGGTTTCATGTGGGTTCTGGGGATCCCACATGAAACTCTGGTCTTCCTGCTTGTATGGCAACTGTTTATTCACTGAACCAAGCCCCACTATATACCTTCTTCCCAATAAAACTGAAATATAATTTTCTCTCATATGTGGAATGCCTATATAAATATGACTTGAAGGTAGAAACTGGACTTTGGGAGAAAGAACATGACCAGAGCAGGGGAGATGGATCAAGAGGGAATAGTGAGGGAGGAGGGTAAAATGTCTGAGATGCATGATATTATTGTACAAAGATGTCAGAAAGTCCCTTTATTTTTTTTTTTTTTATTTTTTTACTAATTATTTGAGAACTACAATAATGACTGTCCTGGCAAGATACGCCAACTTGTGTAACAGTGACACCAACGTCACAGGAATAAACAACCACTTCTTGATTGAATTTAAAGCCCACCCCACAAGATAAAACCCATACCCAACGAAGTTATCAGAGTCAAGAACCTGTGGCTAAAGAGACCATAGGCCCTCGGGGAGAAGCCACTATCATTATTCAGCTAAATCAACCCAGTATTAAACTGACTCCTAATGATTTGCTGTTACAGCCATAGATGAGTGCATGTCTCAACCTGCATCAGAAAAGCTTCTATTTGCAGTAGGCACTAGGTAACACGGAGCTGCACAACTGGCCAAGGTGCGGAGAATGAGAGACTGTGGAATGCTCAGCCCTAAATGAGACGTCAAGGTCCGCTCTTTCCTCACAAGGCTCGGAGTTCATTGCCGAAGATGGTGCAGAAATATTTGGAGATCCAGAGAAAGGGGATGACCACAAGGAAACTGTTTTCTGCCCTTGTCAGGGCAGTTGCACACAGGAGCTCACAACAACTTGGGACAGCAGGCCCAAGACCTGAGCAAGTTCAAGTCAGACCCAATCCCAGCATGGAGATGGGAGATGGACACTCCCGGCTCTAGCTGAGGAGCTATTGGTAACTGATAGCTATTAGAAAAGAATGAATCTGTGGCTTCTGGGAAGTCAACCACACACCAGCGGAGGGTCACTTTTCCAAGAATATGTAGGCATCACAAAGAGGACTTAATGGATGATGATGATGATGATGATGATGATGATGATGATGATGATGATGATAGACACTAAGTTGGATGGTAGAAAGGGGTTAGAGCTGGGAAAAGTTGGAGGAGGGTCAAATGTGATCAAATCATGGCATATAAAATTCTGACTTAATTATTTCAAAAAATTAAAATGTACATATAAAAATGTTTATCTATTTTCAGAGAGTATATTTATCCCCATGATGGTGAGGACTGCCAACTTGACAGATTCTAGAATCACCTCAGAGATGGCCCTCTGAGCTTGCCTGGGAAGGAATGCCTTGATTATATTAATTGATACAGGAAAATCTGTGTGAACCATGGGTGGGATCATAGATTGTATAAGTGTAGGGGAAGGTAGTAAGTGCCAACATGCATGTATCCACTGCTCATACCTCCTGACTATGGAGGCACTGTGGTCACTCTCATGCTGCCCTGCCGTCCACGCCATGGTGGACTCCACCCTTGAAATGTGAGCCTGGATACGCCCATTTTCCCTTAATTCGATTTTGTCAAAGTATTTTATTACATCAGCATAAAAAGAAACTAAGCCTCCCACCGAAGCTACCCTTGTCCATACTCACCAAACTAACCGCCCCTCCCCGATGTCCCACTGAAGTATGTCCATCCTTGGCTGACCCTGGGGGTGTCACCTATTTTTACTCTTTTTCTTCAATGGCTCCTATATACAAGGTTTTTTGTTTGTTTGCTTGTTTGCCTTCTCCCTGTTGCCTCCTGTCATCATTAGTTAGTTCTAGCTCCATGAGTGAACTGAACCCCACCAACAACAACCAAATAACTGGGTCTCTAATTTCAGGTCTGCCTTGGCTGGTCTGGGGGACACTGCAGCATTTTATAGGGGAGCTCCTTAATTATCTCACCTCCTAATGATGACCATTCTTCAGACTCTGCTTTATACACCGGTGCGTAGCCAAGGCCGCCTCGCAGCTCAGAGCAAGAATCCTAAAATGGAGAGCAGACTCGATGTGTAACTCCCTCGTGAGCCTGCCTGCAACCAGTCCATCTTCTGAATGTGAGCCATGAGCTGAAATGCAGAAGGTCCTGGAAATGAGGGACACCGCTCCTAAAAGTGGGTAATAGGGCCGGTTAAGTGTGAAAGTGTGGTCTCTCAACTCATGGAGTCTTACACACGTTGACTGCATGTAAATGGGGTTTGGGTGAAGTCTCCTGAGCCTTGCCTCGGTCTCCTGTAAAATGGGAGTAGGGGTGATGCCACCTGAACAGGAATACCTCATGGAGCATCAGCACCGTTCCAAATGAACTTAACAAGAGCTTGTGTCCAGTCGGCCATCAGGAAGCTCTGGCTAGGAAGTGGGCTCATTTCAAGCTGGCAAAGAAGTCAGCTCTGGCTTGAGTTCAGATTTCCCCTGGAGCAGGAAAGAACAAAGTGAATCTCTCATTGAGAGACCGAGAACAGCACGGTGAGAAAGAAGCAGAATAGGACAATTCCACCCTGGGGAAACAGATTTGAGCGAGTCTGGCTATTAGAAGAAAGGCACAGAGCACTCTGGGACCCAGAGAGAAGACGCTAAGGAAAGTGCTTGGCACACCACAGACCTTTAACAAATGTGAACTCTCTGTCCTTAGCTGGCAGGGGGACCGGACCCTCTGCTAAACCAGACCCACCATCTTATCGGTCATGTCCTAAGTTTGTGACACTGCTCATGTTCTCAGACACCAGCAGCCATCAGCATCCGTCATCCACTCAGAAAGGCAAGGGAAACATCCCCCAAAGCATCATTAGGCAGAGGACAGAGAACCATTTAGGCCAAATGAGTTGCACCCAACTGTTCGCTGCATTCGTTAAGGTACTCGCTGTCCTCATTGTGGGGCCAGAAAAGCAATAAGAAAGAAAGCAGTCAGGAAAATGAATCAGAAGCCAGAGAATTGTAATAAAATGTTATTAGAAGGCGAGGCAGACTGTGAGGCGGGCAGAAGCAGTGCCTCTGGGGCCTGGCTTTGGCTGGAATGAATGACTCGAGTCTCACCCATGCAAAACACCCCTGACACCCATGTTCACTGGTGGTCCCTCTTTCTGATCCAGGGACCCCTACTGGCAGCATGTCTCTTGGACTTTATGTTTAAACAGATGCTCAGCTTTAGTCATCGAAGAATCAAGCCATTTCCCGAGCATCTGCTGCCAGCCCCGCTGGAGAATCAGGTCATGTTCTCCTCACTGGACCTCAGTTTTTTCCATCTGCAATGTGGAAGGTTTGAATTAATTCCGTTGAATCTATTGCCTTTGTACCAGTTTTGGTTCCTAAAGGAGCATGCAAACTCCATCATTTCAATAAAACATTTTCTGTTCTGTTGTTTGTTTGGGTTTTGAAGATGGTCTCATAGTCAAAACTGGCCTCAAACTCATAATCTGCCTCAGCCTTACTGGTGCTGGGTCGTGCCATGCTTCTGGCTACGTAGAGGACTGAATAATAGAAGCTATTAATCACCTGGCACTTAAGGACGGGGTTTGTGGGGGGAGGTCACTGTTTTCTTTCTTGCTCCAGAGAAGATTTGAACTCAAGCAAGTGTCGGCTTTGCCATCTCACTTTGTCTGAGATGACCCTGCTTTCTCCTTAGAGATCCATGTTCATCTTTTCACTGGCCTCAGATTCGACCCCTGTGGCATTGGGCCAGCTGGGAAAATTTGTAAAAGACCTTGTTCTTATAAAAGCCTGTCTCATCCTTTATCAAGAAACCAGGCTGAGGGAATTTAATTGAATTACTAAATATATGCATCAATTAAGTGATAACCAAAACTTGGGCTCCAATCTTCCAGCCACAGCTTCCATAAACTATACTCCCAGGGTCCTGGAGTATCACCAAGGATTCCAAAGCAAATGCTCTAACCATCCAAGATGGTCAGAGAGGTACTAACTTAAAAATCATGTGTGGGGGCTGAGAGGATGGCTCAGTGGATGAAAGCCTTCTGCTCCTGTGACAAAACATGGACCAAAAGCAGCTTGGGGAGGAAAGGGTTTATTTTAGCTTACAGATTACAGTCCATCATAGAGGGAAGCCAAGACAGGAACTCAAGGCAGGAGCCTGAAGCGGAAGCTGCAGCAGGGACTCTGGAGGAATGCAGCTTACTGGCTTATTTCCCCTGCCTGCTTTCTTATACAACATAGGCTCACATACCCTGGGGGAGTACTCTGGGCTTGGGCCCTCCAACATAAATTACCAATAAAGAAAGTTCCCACAAACAAGCCACCGGCCAGTCTGATGGAGGCAATTCCTCAATCGAGAGTCCCTCTTCCCAGATGACTCTGGTTTGTACCAACTTGACAAATGAAACTTCAACTGTGACATTTCTTCAGGCAACTCACGACCACTTGTAAGTCCAGCTCCAGGAGATCTGAACCCCTCTTCTGGCTTCCTTAGGTACGCACACATGAAAAGTCACCGGTAAATACGGATAGATGAAATAAAATTCAGTAATTCAGGATGAAAATATAAGAAAACCCAACTCTAATGGGTAATGAAGAGAAACAAAGGATTGTTCTTTGGTTCCACCAAAGAAGTTGGCACAAACTACATTGGATTATGGTAAGTATGACACGTACAGCTTTGACATAAAGTGTTTTAAAAAGAGCAACATAAGAATTTTCTCTCTTCTTTTAGTTTTTTTATTTGTGCTTTTATCAATACTTTATATTTTATAGTTAAAAAAAATTCCTCTGCCACAAAGTGGAAATAAATTGTCTATGTCAGCACTTTCTCTTCACAGTTGGGTCCCGGGCTGGTAATGTTTCTCTCCCATAAAAGCATAATCCCATAAAATTTAAGGTTATTAAGTTGCAGGTGAATAATTCATGAGGTAATTATAAAACATTTATGACAGAACGTTATGAGATTCTAAATAAAAGAAAACATTTGGGGTCTCCAAGTTGACAAACTTTGGCAGCTGTGCCTAGCTCTCCCTGGAGGGATTTGGGTGGACATTCTAGGCTTTTGGCTGCTTGGGACATTCGGGAATGGTTGAAGTTCTGACAAAAGATGCTTCAAAGATACCTCAATGGCTCAGCCCCAGTGGGTGTCACAGCCCACCACATGACATAGTAAGGGTGGGAGACATAAAGCCTGGCAAAAGCACACTGTACACTTGGCTCTTTGACAATCACTGCTCATGCCAGAGGCTCTACCCTCTGAACTCACCACTCTCTTTCTCGGCCTTTTACACATTTTACTTTTACACCGAGGGAAAAAAAAAGAGTCAGCAAGGTTAGTATCTTGCCAAAGATTAAATATCCATACTGGAGGAGAGTCTGGACTCAGATTCAAGCAGTCTGGCCCTGAGTCTCCACACTTAATCACCATGGTTGAGTTAGTCAGTTCAGGAGCCGGAGAATGGGACCCGTGTCGTCTTTAATGCATCATAAGCTCAGAATCTGTCCTGTTATCCTGTTCCTTGTCTCTGTGTGTGTGAGGGTGGTAGTGAGTATGTGTGGGTGGGTGCATAATGATGGTGGTGGTATGTGTGTAATGGTGATAGTGTGTGTGTGTACATGTGTGTGTATGGGTGTGTGATGATGGTGGTGGTGGTGGTTTTTGTGTGATGGTGGTAGTGTGTGTGTTCATGTGTGTGTGTATGGGTGTGTGATGATGGTGGTGGTGGCGGTATATGTGTGATGGTGATAGTGTGTGTGTACATGTGTGTGGGTGTGTGATGGTGGTGGTGGCAGTATGTGTGTGATGGTGGTAGTGTGTGTGTACATGTGTGTGGGTGTGTGATGATGGTGGTAGTTGTGGATTGTGTGTGATGGTTGTAGTGTGTGTATGTATGGGTGTGTGATAATGGTGGTAGTTGTGGCTTGTGTGTGATGATGGTAGTGTGTGTGTGAGAGAGATGGTGGTGGTATGTATGTGGTGGTTGTAGTGTGTGTGTGTGTGTGTGAGAAAGAGAGAGAGAGAGAGAGAGAGAGAGAGAGAGAGAGAGAGAGAGAGAGATGATGGTGGTATGTGCATGATGGTGATAGTGTATCTGTGCATGAATGTGTGTAATTGTGGTATCAGGGTGTGTGTGTGTATGTGTGTGCACGTGTACATGTGCGTGCATAGAGGCCAGAGCTAAAGGAGGATGCTGGGTATTTCCCCATTCCTCTCCATCTTATTGTATTGGGAAAGGATGTCTTAGGTACTTTTCTATTGCTGTGATAAAACACCATGACCAAAGCAATTTATAAAAGGAAGCTTTTACAAATTATGTAATATATTATTTATATATTTACATATAAATTATATAATTATTGTTCCAGAGGATGAGAATCCATGATGGCAGAAGGAAGGCATGACAGCAGGCACAGCTGAGAGCTCGCATTTCCACATTTTGAGGGGCAGGCAGAAGTCAGAGAGCACATTGAAGTTGAAAAGCCTGCCCCCAGTAGCACATCCCCTTCAACAAGACCATACTTCCTAATCCTTCCCAAGCAGTTTTCCAAATGGCGGCCAAGCATTCAAACACATGGGCCTATGTGGGCCATTCTCACTCAAACCACCACACAGGGTCGCTCACAGAACGGGAGCTTGCTGATTCAGCTAGGCTGGCTGGCCAGCAAGCTCCCAGGAATCCATTTGTCTCAACCCTCCAGTACTGAGGTTGCAGGCCCAAGCAGTCATGTTCAGCTTTTTATGTGGATGCTCAGGGATTTGAACTTGGGTCCTCATGCTTTCACAGCAAATGTTTCTCCCCATTGAGTAGTTGCTCCAGCCCTCTAGCTTGTTCCATAAAGCCAGCCATTTCACATGCATTATCCTACCCCACAGACCTCTGCAGTCTTGGTGTTGAGTACTATTAGACAGGTGTTATCTGTCTCATGAGTAAACTGAGGCCCAGAGAAGTTCAATGAACTAGGCAAGTTCTCATAGCAAATTAGTATAGGCTTTACAACTAGAACTTGAAAAGTGGGATGCAGATGATGGGTCCACTGTAACATAACAAAACTGGGAGGATGCTTCCTTGCTCTCCCACCCAATATAGCATCTCTGAAGGCATACCTACAGCCCCAACGTGGACAATTTGGGAAGTAAGCAAGTTCTAGTTCAATGCAAAATTCCATCCACAGATGTTAACATTCTGAAAGCTTTTCAATGCCAAGTCATTGTTGGTCTTAGCTATTTACTGTTTTATCTGAAAGGCAAAAATATTATCTTTGTGAGCCCCAAGCACATGGCACATCTTCATTATAGGCTCTCTCCTCGATCTAGAAACTTCCTACTTTGTACAAGATGCATTTTCAACTTCTTACTCTTCTTAGTCACCTTCCAGGAAGTACCCCCATTTTGTTACCTGCCCCCAAGCAAAATGGAACCCAACTCTACAGACACACAAAGCTATTTTCATAGAAAATTTATTTTCATACAATATATTCTGATCATGTTTTCCTACCCCCAACCACTCCCAGATCCTCCCTACCTCTCTAGCCTCTCAAATCTGTGCTTTTATTCTCTCTCTCTCTCTCTCTCTCTCTCTCTCTCTCTCTCTCTCTCTCTCATAAACAAGCAACAATCAAACAAACAAAAACATCCCCACAAAACACTAAATCAGAAACTATAATATACAATCAAAAGACCAATTAGGGAGAAAATTTGTCTACAAAATTACCACTGGGGCTGTTTTGTGTTAGTCGTTTAGTGTTGGGCATGAGCCCTACCCTTGAGTGTGGTGTATATATACCCAGTGAGACCCCACTGGAGAAAACTACCTTTTTCTTTGCAAGAGGGTATCAGTTGCAGATAGCTTCTGGGTGAGTGATGGAAACCCATGTCCCCCTCTTAGCACCGGGATCCCATCTACCCTAAACCTGATAAGGCCCTATTATTGAAGACTACACATAAGGTTTTGCAGTCAGTCACCTTTGCCTTCCTTACAAGGGCTAGGGAGAGAGATGGCTCAGCAAACGAAGTACTTGTCCACAAACCTGAGAACCAACCCTAAACCCCAGGCAGTCATTACAGTTGCCAGTGATCTCAGCACTTGGATGGCAGAGTCAAAATCTTCCTCAAACAATCTGGCTACCTAAACTAGCTAGAATCAGAGCTTCAGTGTAGAATAAATTCTAATTGGTCTGAATAAAAGCCCAGAACCAGATATCAGAGTAAATGCTGAAAGATAAGAGAAACAAAAGAACAAGCCACTAGGGAGACTTCTTACCTCTACTGAATCCTCAGTCCATAGGGTTGAACTCCTGTCTCCTCCTGCCTTATATTCCTCTCTCCACAGAGTCATATCTTTTCCTGTCTGCACCTCTCTAGTTCCGGGATTAAAGGTGTGTGTACCGCAAGTGCTGGGGATCAAAGACATGAGATCTCAAGTGCTGAGATCTAAGGTGTCACCACTGCCTGACCTTTATGGTTACTTGGTGACTAGCTACGGCTTCTGATCTTCAGGCAAGCTTTGCTTGTTAGAGCACAAACAAAATATCACTACACTTCAGATTTAGCCAGATTCTGCCGCAACAAATAATGATAGAGACAGATACCCAATGTCAACTTAGAGCTTCCACACTCTGACACATGAGCATGCATGCTCACCTGTACACTTGTGTGCACCCACATACATGCAAACACAAGTACATATACATACACCCAAACACATAGACCCAAAGGTAAATCTGGATGAAAACCAACCCCTTAACTGTTGTCCAGCACCATGCTACTCCATTCCAGAGCTTCTTCTGGCTCCTCTCTTCTCTGCATACTCTATCCCACACCACATGGTGACTTCAGATTATGCAAAATCCACGTTCTTAATGCCAGCTCATCCGTCTGTATTTGTCCCTCAAGGCTGAGCAGCAGTATAGTCTGGATCTCCAAGGATTCTCAGTGTGGTCCAAGAAAATGGAAGGGCATGCCCACCAGAAGCAGGATGAGTTGTTCTCTGTCCAAAGTTGACTTGGTTCCATCAGATTTTCTATGGGTTACAGAGGCCAGCATAACAGTTGCCTTCCTGTTAGAGCAGTGGTTCTCAACCTTTGGGTCTCGACCCCTCTGGGGGTCAAATATCCCTCTCACGGGGCCTAAGACTATCCTCATATCAGATCTTTACATTATCAGATTTTTACATTACAGCAAAATTATGATGTTGCAATAAAAATTATGTTACCGTTGGGGGTCCCTACAACATGAGGAACTGTATTATAGGATCACAGCATTAGGAAGGTTGAGAACCATTATACTAGAGTGATGGAAGCTCTATTCTTTTGATCTGGGAGAGACTGGAGAGACACTGAATCCAAACCACCTCCTCGGAGAGGACCCAATCTGTACTAAAGGCAGACTTAAGCCCAGCCCAGGACCACAAAAGCTTTGTTGCCACCTTGGAGTCTCAGAAGGCATCACAACCTTGTTTATAAGAGATCAGCATAGAGTCACCAATCTCAGTTACTCAAAACAAGGATGAACCTGGGTTGTATAGTCAGTGCTTTAAGTAAAGGAACATAGGCGATCACAGTTCTGTGTATCTGTGCAGGGGGAGGTGATACCTCAGCAATGAGACCCACATTTTATGACCACCTCTTCCTGTACAGCAGGCTCTGAGCCGCGGACCCTGCATCTTTTTTTTTTTTTTTGCCATTCCATCACTGTCATGTTTCTCCAGAAACACTTCTCTACATCACCTATGTCTCCATATTCAAGGACACCAAGAAACAAATTTTCAACTCAAGAAAGAAACAAAGGGAATCTAAACATGCCCTCACAACACCCATCAATGACCTTGACCTAAGAATTCCCTCTAGTGACCCAGGCATGATGGCACATGCCTGTAATTCTAACACTCGGAGGGTTCAGGGGTTGGAGACAGGAGCATCTGTCATTCAAGCCCATCCTTGGTTACATTGTGAAATCTAAGCCATCCTGGGCTATATGAGCTCCACAATGAAGGCACACTGATGGGGTGTTTCTAAATAGGTACATCATCACGTGGCTTCCAATACCCTGCACAGAGCATTCATTTGCCAATATTCTTCCAGCAAAATTATCACTTGTCTGAAGACAGCATAGTTACCAACCTTTTGTCATGGACATTCATTTAACTGCAGTGTGCTTAGATATGCAGATGGGTAATCCTTAGATCTGGGCAGCCTTGTACCTTGTGCTCAGGGACTGCATAGACTGTTGTTCAATAAGCAAGAAGAATGGACAGGTTCCAGGGAAAGATGGTATCACAGGCTTGAGTTAATCAGTTCTCCGCTTGCCTCAAAGGATTTTTTTTAAATCCAGATTATGTGTGACCAATACTTTATAAGGTTTTCATGTGTATGGGTGCATTTGTATGTGCACGCACATATGTGTAGAGTGCAGAGGATAACCCTGACTATTGTTCCTTGGGCTTTATCGATATTGTTTCCTGTTTCTACCCAACCAGGCATGAGTTTATATGTGTATAGCCCAATGCCTGGCTTTTTATGTGGGTGCCAGCAATTGAACTCTGGTCTTCACACGTGTGTGGTAAGTATTTTAAAGACCAAGCTGTCTCCCCAGTCTGCTGTGGGATAATGCTCTTGTACACTGTTAGGATTTGTAACTTGTATTGGTTTAGTAAAACAGTGATTGGCTGGTAGCCAGGCAGGGGCAACCAAAGAGAATTCTGGGAAGAGAAAAGGCAGAGAGTCAGTCACCAGTCAGATGCAGAGAAAGCAAGATGAGAATGCCTCACTGATAAAAGGCACCAAGCCATATGGCTAAACATAGACAAGAATTACAGGCTAATTTAAGTTGTAAGAACTAGTTAATAATAAGCCTGAGCTAATAGGCCAAATAGTTTTTAATTGTTATAAATAATATAATATAATGTTTCTTTAGGACTGAATAGCTGCAGGATTTGGGTGGAATAGAAACTTCCATCTACACCAGTCTTTGTAACTTTGCAAGATGTACTCCTTCCCACTTTCAAGGCTGGGAAAATATCTTTACTTATTCACATTAAAAATTGTTCTAATATTTGGTCATTAGCTGCCTAGAGGTGATGGAGTTTGAAAAAACAGGAGCGCATGCAACTTCCTTTACTCTTATTGGCTGTAACACAGTGTACTACATGTACTAAGGGACTACGCTTGCAGCGCAACACCTGCTCTTCATACTATGGCATGGTTCATGAGTCAGGCAAGGGCCTAGAGATTGACACATACACACAAAACACACACACACACAAACACACATATGCACACAGACAGAGACATGGGTCATCCTTGAAACAAGAATGCCAACAATGCCCCTTTGAATCAAGAACGCCAACTTTATTATGTTCCAGGGCAGGTTATATAGGGTCTCTTTGACCAGTGGCCATGCCCCAACTCTCAGCTGCAAGCCCACCAGAAACCACTCCCCTGCCATGAGGAACTCCTGAGGTTTTCGTGCTCAGAGCAGCTGCAAGCATGTTTACTCAGGCAGACAAGGGGTCACAGGAAACTCAGGGTCTGGGGGTCCACAGTCCCCAACAATTGGCAGGAAAAACCTCGAAAGCAAAGGCTCAAAACCTGTCAACCAGTCCTGGGGTGCTCGAGACAGTTCCCGGGTAGGCCAGCCTCCTGCAGCAAATGGCAGTATTCTAGCTCACCTCAGGCGGTCACAGGAGGTAATGCACAGATTCTGGAATGGTGAGCTTATCCCAGGGGGTCTTGGAAGTTAAGCTTGGGTTAAAGAAATCCACTTGCAACCTGCAGCCTATAGCCTAAACCCGGAGGAATAAGGGCTTGCTTCCCCAGGCAGCAACCATGTTTCTCCTGGGAACAGCAAAACCTTAATTGAAATCCCTATTGTGACATTCACAGCCCTTGGAAAAAATTCTGAGTTTGGTTTTCGCAAGTGGTAAGCTAATGTCATTCTGAGAACTGCCCTCATCATACCATCTCCGAGTATAGGGACACCACAGAGTGTCTTCTTTCCCACCCGATCCTCCTCCTGAACCTAATGCAAGGTCAGAGAGTGGAAGGAAACATTAGTGTAGGAATCCCAGTAAAAATGCCACCACCACCACCACCTCATTTGCTTCTGATTTTCAATTAATCTGATATAATGTACTTAAAATCTGCCTTTTATTTAGAAAGATAAACACAGCAGTTTGGTAATTTCATTCCTGTGTCAATTTACAAAGAAAATTCTATTTAAACTCAGTGACTGGCCCACTGCCACCGGCCCAGCCAGTGGCAAGCTGCTGTCTAAAGGGACAAGGAGATGCCAGCCAGGCCTCTTGGGAGAGTAATGGAGCTGGCAGGAATCCTCACTACCTCTCCTCAACTGTCTCCTGGGAGGCTTCCGAGTTTTCAGAATTAGAAACGAAGATTGATTTTTATCTTATTTTACCCCAGCTGGTTTGCATACAACTGACATTAGATATACCTGATGCGTAGGATGCTGTTTTCCAACCTCTAACTCACGTGGCCCTCCTAAGCACCCTCTGAGGAGTTTCTGTTACCACCCTCCCCACCCCTACCCACCCCCCATTTGATGGTTGAGAAACTGAAATTGGAGGGAAGCTAGCAACCTGAGCAAATTCACATTTGGTAGCCCAGATACAGTCCTACAGGTTTTTTCTCCCCAAACACTTGACAAATCTAACTGTACTGAAAACTGACTTTGTTTTCTTGGTCCTTGCTCACCTACATGGCTGCAACGGAGAAACTCGGTAAATGTGTGTTAAAGAAATTATGGAATCCACCCCTAGAGTCCCACCTCGCCTCCAAGACTGAAGGACCATCACAGAAGAGGGGCAGAAAGAATGTAAGTGCCAAGAATGGGGACAGGTGATGTGGAATGATGTCTTCTGGATGTGACATGGCCATCGCACACATGGGCTCACAGCAGCTGTGGTCACCTGCACAAACTCAAGCCAGTTTAAAATCCCAGCATGGGTAGCAGATGGTATTCCAAAGCTCATCTCTAGCTGTGAAGCTATAAGCTGTTGGTGGATGCTGGGGATAGGTTGTCCATATCCCAGTGGATGGCTCTACAGCCATTTGCATATGGGCAGTACTAACTGGACTCAGTGGGTTATATGGGGGAAAAAAGAACCTGAAGTTGGGAGGGGGATAGAGAAGGGAGCATCTAGAGGGAATCAGGGGAGGGGGTTGAATATGACCAAGATACACTGTATACATGTGTGGAATTTCCAAGGAATGAATATTATTTTTTTAATTAATGATTTAATGGGCTCACATTTGCTCTGTGTCCAAAGTTTCACTGAGTAAGCATGATCCAGATCATATAGTGAATCCAAACCCAGCATGTGATAAACTACCTCCTTTGACTCTGGTCAGAATGCAGCTCTACTCTACCATCATACACAGCTGGTCCAGTGAGCCTGGAGAGTTGAAGACTCTGTTTCAACTCTTCTAACTCGCCAGGCTGACCTTCCACAGGATCTATGCATCTACTGCTGCAGAAACTCCATCACTGCTCTGCAGAACCCTGTCCTGCCTCCTCCTGCAGGAGCCCCATCCTGTTCCTCCTTATACAGCGGCTCTTGCCCCTACACCCATGTATACACTGTCATGACCTTATGAATGATGTATCTCTCCTCTGAGTCAGTTCCTCTACTCAACACTCTACCCAGCCTCCTTCTCCATCTATGATCGTTTAGCTGCTTGCTGCTGATCTAAGTACCACCTGTCTCCTCTGCATGATATATACTAAAGCAACAGGAATGTATATATTTCCAGCAAAGGATTGTAGGCAGTTTTCCTGTCCCTACTGGCTGCTCCCAAATAACCAGCAGCTGCTTCCTAAATAAGTGACTAGGAGATTTAATGTAAATTATAAATGCTCAGCCAATAGCTTAGGCTCATTACTAACTAGCTCTTACAACTTAACCCATTTCTCTGAATCTATGTGTTACCCTGAGGCTTGCGGCTTTTACCTCTATCCCATTTTGTGTGTCCAGCTAGCTCGCCATCTGACCCTTGACTCCTCTGACTCTGCCCTTCCTCATCTCATCATTCTCAGGTTGACTTTTCTGTCTAACTTTATCCTGTTTGGCTATTGGACAGTAAGTTTGCTTATTAACCCAATCATATATTAACCCAAGTGACATCTACTCATATAATACACAGAAAGATTATTATTATTGTTATTTTCAGAAAAGTTTAAACCCCAGAATCCAGGGCAGCACCTAGATAAAGTTCATAAACTCCTGTCAATGGCTGTCTGAATTGTGCCTTCATCATGGCCACTGCCCTTCACCAAAGCCAGGAATGAGAAGTTCATGTTGTTCAAATACTACTAAATAAGCACTTTGGTGCTGAGTCATGGGTAAAAAAATACAGACAGCAGCCTCACTCAAGGTATGGGGTTGACTGATATTGAAAGATCTTTCAAATGGAAAATATTAAGTTTTTAAAAAAATGTTTAGGATGCAGCTCACATGTAGACAAAAATCAAGAATAACATGATCACTGGTTGGTGTTGATCTAACCTTTACATTCTTCTTATACCACACACAAATAGATAAAGGATAGATAGATAGATAGATAGATAGATAGATAGATAGATAGATAGATAATGAGGCTAATCAGCTCAGTGGTATGGTGATTTCTTGGTATGCACAAGACTTGTGATGTGGGATTCCCCTCTGTATGCTGTGAATACCAATGATTAATAAAAAAAAACCCTGCTGCCTTGGACCTATAACAGGGCAGAACAGAGGTAGGTGGGGAAAACTAAACTGAATGCTGGGAGAAAGAAGATGAAGTAAAGAGAAGCCAAGGAACCATCACCAGAGACAGATATGCGGAAACTTTGCTGGTAAGCCACAGCCATGAGGTGATACACAGATTAACGTAGATGGGTTAGTTTAAAATATAAGAGCTAGCCAGAAATACACTTAAGCTATTGGCAAAACAGTGTTGCAAATAATATAGTTTCTGTGTGGTTATTTCAGGGCTGAGCAGCTGGGAACAAACAAGTGGCCTTCTACTACAGACCTGTGTTCAATATCCAACACTTCATGTATACAACTGATATGTGTGTGACACAGATCATACCTATGTAAATGATACTTAGTAAATGAAGCTCTTGGCCAGCAAGACAGACTAGAAGGTAGAAGTGTCTGCCACCAAGCTTGACAACCTGACTTTGATACCCAGAACCCACAAGATATAAGCTGAGAATGGACTCCTACAAGTTGTCTTCTGATTTACCCAGGTTCACTGTGGTGTGGCATGTGTGTGCATGCATAAACACACACATTTATGTTTTATTTTTTAAAGAAGTTCTATCTTTCCAAATTCTAAAATTAGTAGGATCAGAGCAAGATATTTTGTTCATCAGAATTGTATTCTGGAAAGTAACTGTTACTGCCCCACTGGCTATGGTTAGAAATAGGTATAATGTGGAAATTCTTGGCCCAAACAAATCTTTTAAATTAAGACCTACTGAGTAAATCATGTTGGGGCTAGATGAGCCAGGGGAAAGGGCCATAGAGTGTTTATGTTTGCATTGTTAAATTAGCTAGTCAATCCATTGCATGTTTGCCAATGTCCTCCTGCCCAGCATTAGACTACGGTTTGAAAGCCAATTCCATTCTCAGCCAGGCACTTTGATTTGGCTACACACATTGGATCTTGAGGAAGGAACAAAAGACTAAGAGGTTTAGTTTCTTGTTCGTGGTCTCTCTGTAGGACTAGTGCTAGAGAGAGAAGTTGACTTCTCTGCCATTCTTCTCTAGGTGGCCGAGGTCAGCCTCAGGAACATGGGGTAGGTGAATCAGGAACAGGAACTCAAATTTGGGTTTACTGTCTAGAGTCAGAGAACAGCATGACTCTCTGCCCTGTAAGAATCCAAAACTTCCCAGTATCTCTGTTGCACCGCAAAAGTTCAAGTCACTACAAGTCCAGAAACTTCCTTTGATTTCTTTTTGCCCCAATAGCCCACTGTTTTACCCCAGGTTGCAGCTTTTTTCAAACCTCAGAATGAAGATAAAACTTCCAAGAGACTTGGATTTGCTTAGTTTTGTTATTGTTGTTGTTATTGTTGCTGTTTGTTTTATTTTGTTTTGTTTTAATATATTTATGGATTGCATCTCTAGAGCCCCAATCAGCATTTTGCAGTTGGGGCCGGAGACTCTGCATCTCAAGCCCCTCTGAACTGTCACAGTGCCTTGGGGACCATGCTAATCACTGCATTTACTGACAGCAGGGCCTGTTCCTCATCCTCAGTGGAATCACCAAATAGTATTCAGCTTCAGAGCTCACAACAAGGAGGGGTGTTCTGAAGGCAGAGCTCGCTGCCCAGCCACTAGAACCAGATTCATCCCTGGCCTGACAGATGGCAGAGGGAGGGCCCCTTCCGGAAAAATCCCAGCACTGCTGCAGTATGCCACTGCAGAGGCAGAGATGGGCAAAGACTGATGGTCCCCCATGCTGCAGAACTCCATCAGTCCAGCAGCTCATGACATCAACAGTGATGCTACTGGCTGTTATCAAGTCCCCCTGGAGCGCCGAAGATTGATTTCCAACCACAGACAAAACGCCCACCATCTCTAGGTACGTGGGCAGGAAACCAACTCCAAATCTAACTGTAATTTAGCATTCATTTGCATTTTTAAATTAGTTAGGCTGTGGACCGTTGCAAAACAATGACAGAGAAATTTTATAATAATTAGCCTTGTGGGATAGGAGGAGGAGAGGTGGGAAATGGCTGCCCTGCCATCTCGTTGGAAGCAAAATGAGACTCCAGAATCTTGGGTCACTAGATCTGACCCCAAGTTCCTGGTCCGCACTGACGTCGTGGACCAGGGCAATCTTCCCCAAACCTTGGTCGACCATGCAGGGCCATCCTCTCCCTGTATGCCAGCCAGCACAGTACTTCCAGCATCTCCTCGTGTTGGCTGGATGCCTCCCCAGTCCCTTTTTTTGCTTTCCTTAGGACTGAGTTCAGCTCTGCTCTGCACAAATAGTCACCCAGGATGTGTCAACATTAGGATGTGTTTGCTAAAAATAACTGACATTGATAGAGCTCTCGCCCATCTGCTAACACACTCCTGTCTATTGTCGCAAGTGAGTCCCTACCAGTCTTGGAGGAGGAACCGGGGTAAGACAGATGGCTCTGTATCTTAGAGATGAGGAAACTGAGGCTGGAGGAGACTTCAGGACTGGCCCAAGGTCACACGACTAGCAAATGGCCGTGCTAGGATTGGAATGGATGTCTCAACTCCATAATATCTGCCCAGTTGTTGCCATGGCAGGGTATGCTGTAGAGGAATGGGGTTTTTCACAGCATAGCTGGAATCATTCAGGGTAAACTGTGGGAAACACCATTCTCTTCCAAGTCTCTTGCCTAAAGGGGAGGGGCACTCAGTAAAGAAAACATGACAAACAAGACTCAACCCAAGAGACCATCAGGAAAGGAGATTTTTTTTTTCAGTTTAATTGCTGAAGATTTACAGGGTGCTATGATTTGGATGTAAAATGTCCTCTACAGG
Source organism: Alexandromys fortis (assembly GCF_014885135.2). Lineage (NCBI taxonomy): Eukaryota > Metazoa > Chordata > Mammalia > Rodentia > Cricetidae > Alexandromys > Alexandromys fortis. The sequence continues at coordinate 4,532,959 of NW_026067978.1, read as the reverse complement.
CTTGAGTGTTGAAACACTCAATGCCCAGCTGATGGCGCTGTTAGGAATGGCTCAGCACTCTTTAGACGGTGGAATCCCACTGGAGCAAGTGGGTTACTGAGGCAGCAGTGGAGGGCAAACATGAGAATCTACAGCCCAGCCCCATTTCCAATTCCTGTTTTCTGTTTGCTATCTATCAAGATGTCAAGCATCCCAACCACATGGTCCTAGTGCCATGAATTCTGCCATGCATTCCCTTGCACACTGGCTTGCACCCTCATAAACCAAAGCCAGGATAAATCATTTCTCAAGTTGCTTTTTCTCAGGACGTGGTAACTGCTACAATGAGGCACACTTCAGGTCAGTAGAGATGAGTCAGTATGCATAATTGAGAGCCCTGAAATCATTCATACCGCCCACACTCAAATCATAGCCTTGTTATTTCTAACTGCCGGACATGGGCCAGGGTTATGATTTTTAATTCCCAGATTCCTCATCTATAACAAAAGGAGCTATGATGGTTACCATACAGGATTGTCAGTACTGTCAAATAAACTGATAAAAAGTCAATGAATTCTCAACAGGTAATGAATAGATAAGACAATCATGACTTATACGGTTAGGTCTTATGCACCCAAGGAGAACCAAACTCATGAGATCCTCAATAAAGAGTTGAAGAATTCTAACTCAGAGTTTGGTTATGTTTCCATGTACAGATAACATGAGAAGTGAAAATTGTACATTTAAAGAGTCTAGTACTTGAAAATAATCTAAAAATCTACTCAGCTCCCAGGAACAAATGTTAAAATATAAAATATCAATAAACTTCTATACTGAAACTGTAAGATCTGATTTATGAAGCAGAAATTATCCAAATAAAAAAGTATGTATCCATAGATTAGACATATTAATATATCATAATTAAAAACTTCATCCCAGACTAATATACAAAGTCCATGTAATTCACTAGAAATTCCATTGTATGATTTTTATGCAAAATGAAAATTTAACCTAAAATGTATCTAGGATCTTAGAAAGGCAAGACTGCCATCTACTGAAGATCATTTAGCCCCCGGGTTCCAGACTAGACTGGACAGCCTAGCAATAGTGGCACTTATATCCTGGGGCTACCAACAACTATCTAACTGGACTTAAGGCCCACTTAAAAGGAGGGAAAGCATGCCTAGCACTGAAAATCTAGTGAACTACCCTTGGCTGCTAAGGTCCTGGATCCTAGAGGAGTACCCACTACTGCTAATTCCCTGAACTAGTATAATTCCTAAAATCATCTAAATATTTAACCTTACACCCTCAAAAGTGTTGTTCTAACCCCTCATTAATAAGTTTCTTTATGTATCAGGTTGAGTCCATTACAGCAATTTACAGGTGGTCAAAATGCGTAGAACAACACAGACCATGAGGTGCCCAGCCCCAGTAGATGCCAACAACAAAACTCCTTCCCGAAGGCTCAGGGAACATTGTGGAAGAGGAGAGAAAAGGTTATAAGAGCAAAATAGCCAGGCAACAGGCCGAGTGACACCGTCTTCTGTATACAACAAGGAAGTTGCACCCATTAAACGTCAACATTATGGTCACCTAAACAAGACCTGAAGAAGGACAACACCAACTGACATGCCATCATGGATGAGAGAAATCTCACAAGGCCCACCCATAGATGAAAAGTCACAGGCAGTTAATGGCTGTTGAGAGGGAGAGAACCAGTCTTTCTTAGGGATGAGTCCCCTAATGGGCTATCCAGGTGGCCAGACCTAAAACATCACTAAACAGACCCAGCAAGTTTCACTTAAATGTACAGCCACATGTAATAATATTAATTTAAAAATAAACAAATAATAGAGATAATACATAAAATCAGAAGGAAGGATTAAAATTAGAGGAAGGGGGACAGGAGGAGGGAGAGCAGGATTAAAGGTGATCAAACACATTAAATGCATTTATTAAATGTCATAACAACATCCATTATCTTTTAATAACTGATAATAAAAATTTTTAAAAATTGAAAAAAATATATGGGGAGATGGGCTACAAGAATAGCTGGGTCAATCATAAAGAATATAGGCACCCTCCACAGTTCAAGATCTATTAACCGGACGTGGTGGCTCAGGCCTGTAATCCTGGCACTTGGAAGGTGGAGGCAGGAGGATGAGGAGTTTAAAATCATCTTCAGCTATATATATAATGAGTTTGAAACTAGCCTGACTACATGAGACCCAGCTTCAAAGCAAAACCAAAAGCAATCTATTATAATGCTACAGCAAATGATACACACACATATTATAATGTACTATAAATAGTATATATTTTATGCAATAGACTATCTTGTCTTTTGTCAATGATATTTTATAGTTCTGTGTAGCCAATTCTCTTTATTATGCTCATTTATAAAGGTGTGGTAGACTTGTTTGGTTTTATGTGTGATACTGAGATGGGGGTCTCACTATGTTGTTCAGATGCAAATTCTTGAATTCAGGTGAACTTATTGCAATGTATCTCTCAACCTTCCTAATCCTGTGACCCTTAATACAGTTCCTCATGTAGTAGTAGTGACCCCCAACCATAACATTATTTTTATTGCTCCCTAACAACTGTAATTTTGCTACTATTATAAATTGTAATGTAAATATCTGTTATGCAGGAGATCTTATATGGGACCATTATGAAAAGGTTATTCAACCCCAAAGGGGTCATGACCCACAGGTTGAGAATCACTGTCTTATGCCTAGGCCTCCCTAGTCCAGAGATTTCAAATATGTACTTTGCTCTGCTCAGAAGGCTAAGGATTTGAGGCTCTTCAATTGACAGACTTTTAATACTGACAGTGATTACCATACACAGCACTTAGGCAAGAAAACAGCACAGTGAGAGGTAACGATGGTGACACAGCAGTTTTGGTCGTAAAAGCTTTTAATTTAAAAGGTATCAACTGAATAGTCGCATGTAGAAACTTTTGCCACCCTTTACTTTTACCAAATAAATGCATACAAAGTCATTTCCTCATAGATTTAAAATCTAAAAATAAAAAAATCCTAAAGGTAAAAAACACATAGAAAACAATCTATGAGTTTATCCATGTCACTGTGAAGATAAAAATTTCTCCAGCGACAGTTAAAGTCCTAACTGTGAACAAGGAAACAAATGAATTGGATTAAGTGCAGAAGCCGGTATTTATCAACTAAGCTCTTGAGTAGCAAGGCGAGGGAGAGGTCAAGCCATGACACTGATGCAAGAATGTTCATGAAAGCAGTCTCAGCCAGACAGGGAAAAGCCCGATGAATAAATAGGACCGATTACCTGAAAGGAGAAAGACACACGCCCCTTAAACCTCCAGATGATCAAAGCTGAATCAAAGTGGCCAGTTCATTAGGAAAAGGTGCGTTCCCTCTTGAAGACTGAGAAGATACGTTTTTAAACTGCAGAACAACTCTACCAATCCCTCTCCCAGAACTGCCAAAAAGGGAAAATCAGCATTAACAAAATCCCAAATGGTGAATATATCAAATAACAGCTAGACTTCCCAAGTGGCCTGATAACACAGGCAAATGGAAGATGACCTGCTGGTACTTAACGGGATGTGGGCAGGGCCAATGTAAGATGAGTTTGCTGGGCACAGTGGAAACCCATTTCAGTGCTGCACAGGTCTATCTCCATTTCCTTCCCTGTTGCTTTGATAATATATCCAGAAAAATGTAACCTGAGAGATAATGGGTTCATTTGGCATGCAATTCCAGGTTGATGGAGGAAGGTCATTGGTTAAGTAATAAAGAAACTGCTTGGCCTCATAGGTTAAAACATAGGTGGGAGGAGTAAACAGAACAGAATGCTGGGAGGAAGAGGAAGTGAGCTCAGACTCTACAGCTCTGCTCTCTGGAGCAGAGGCCATGCTCCCCTCTCCCGGGCAGACGCCATGAAGCAAGCTTCCAGGTCAGACATGCTGAATCTTTCCTGGTAAGACTGATGCTACACAGATTATTAGAGATGGGTTGATCGGGATATCAGAATTAGCTAGTAAGGGCTAGAGCTAATGGGCCAAGCAGTGTTTAAAAGAATACAGTTTGTATGTTGTTATTTCAGGGCATAAGCTAGCAGGCGGCTGGGGTGCTGGTGACACAGCCCCGCCACTCTTATTACAACACCAGGTCCCTCCATGTTGGTGATGAGGTCATACCAGCAGGGGTTTGAGGGACCTCAGAGTCTAGAGTAGAGGGCTTCACTCACTCTTCTTTCTCTTCAGTCCAGGGCCTAGGCCATAAAATGTTACCTTCTGCCACAGGCTGGGTCTTCCTACCTTAATTAACACAGTCAAGAAAATCCCTCACAGGCATGTCCACAGGCCCACCTGATCCAGACAATTCCTCATTGAGACTATCTTCCCAAATGATTCTCCTGAAAGGTTTCATAACCCATTGACAAGGATTGAATTTCTCACTGCCCAGACCCAAATAATCACATAGAAACTATACTAATTATAACACTAGTTGGCCAATAGCTCAGTTTCTTACATCTTAAATTAACCCATTTCTATTAATCTCTGTATTGCCATGAGGCTATGGCCTACTGGTAGGGATCCAGCATCTTTCTCCTTCAACAGCTATATGTTGTCTCCTTGACTCTGCGCTCTCTCTCTCTCTCTCTCTCTCTCTCTCTCTCTCTCTCTCTCTCCTCAACGTGAAGGGACGATAGGATAGTTGGGCTTCCTCTTCTCCCAGGAGACTGTTCCTGGTCTCAATAAGAGAAAATAGATACCTTGCCCAACTCATGCCCCCCCCCCATAGAAGTTTAAAACTGAAATACAGCTAGCATAATGCTATTTTTACAGGCATCTTTCCTAGGAAGCTCTAAGGACTATGTTTAACTAAAGGAAAGCAAGTTTTATGTGACCATGGGGCCTCCAACTATATGGAGCTACAGTCTGAGTATGTTCATACACACACACACACACACACACACACACACACACACATCCCAGATCTTATGGCTAGTATTATTTTAATTATCGTGCAAATGAGCCTGATTAAAGCCACCCGAGAAGAGGGAATCTCAACTTAGGAACCTCATCCATTAGATCGGCCTATATATAAGTCTGTCTGGCATTTTCTTAATTAATGTTTGATGGTGGGGGGGCAGTCCACTGTGATTGGTGCCACTCCTAGGTAGGTAGCTCTGAGTAGCACACTAAAGATAGCTGAGTGAACCATGGAAAACATGCTAGTAAGCAGTATTCTCCCACAGTCTCTGCTTCATTCCTCCTTCCAGGTTCCTGCCTTGACTTCCCTCCCTTGGTTTCCCCTCAGTGACAGACTGTTACCTGGAAGTGCAAGATGAAATAAGCCCTTTCATGCCCGGATTGCTTTTGGTTGTTGTATTTATCACAGCAGTAAAACCCTAACTAAGACAGAGCCCTACTGATAAACATTTGGTCAATGTTCAGCACCCTAGACTGATCCAACACAATTTTTTTCTTCTGTCTTTGGGTAGTAACCACCCTCCACTGTACCCCACCTTGCCAAAAACACATGTTATATAAATACATGTACACATGACAGAGGAAAGAGAATAAGCCATCCTGGCCACCAAACTCAGACACTGAGATTCTTCTAGCTCAGGTGAGGGAAAAAATAGAGGCCCGGGCATTCCACTCTGAGCCATTTCTTGCTCCTGTCCTCCTGCCTCCCCACCGGGCACACATCCTTACCTTGTTAATCATTCTGGCTGCATCTGGAGACATTACCTCCATGACCATGAACCAGCAGCCTCATTATGGAAGCACAGCCTGCAGCCAGGTGGATTTCCCCACAGGCCCCTGGACCTTTCCATTTTATTGCCATGTCACTCCTCATTGTAACACATATTAATCACAAAGATACATTTTTCTCAGGCTATAGATTTAAGTGGCCCTTTCCAAGCACTCGGTAAAGGTTGGTTCAGGGAAGAGAGAACAGGAATGATTAAATTTGTAAGCTTGGGTCTCTATCTCCTATTTATATATGCACAAAAAAGAGGCTGCTTGGTGCAGATTTCAAAAACATGTCAGAGGCACTTTCCTTTTATAGGGCAGAGGTGGTGGTGCATACAGGATGAAGTCTGGACTTCCAAACACCCTGATTTCATGCCTAGTTCTGCTACCAGCTAGCTGTGTATCTAATGGACTTACCTTTCTAGCTCTAAGATTCTTTATCTATACAGTGGTGTGACTTCCTCACTATTGGGTTCTGTCATTTAAACAATGGGAAGTCAGTTGGGGGCATGGGGCAGCCCTGTTCTACTTGCATTTTTTTTTTGCATTGATAAAAAATACCCCAATGAAAAGTAACTTTTGGGGGAATGGGTTTGTTTGGCTTATAGATCTAGGTTACAGTCCACCATTATGGGGAAGTCAAAGCAGGAACTTCAAAGAGCTGGCCATATCATACCCTCAGAGAGAGATGAATGTATGTATGCTCCCTTGCTTGTTTACTTGGGCCAATCTCGACTTCACCACTCTTACATAGTTCAAAGTTCCCTCCCTGACTGCCTAAGGAATGGTGCCACCTACAGTGGGCTAGGTCTTCCCACATCCATTAACATTCATGTCCTTCCACACATATCTACAGGCCATCCTGATCTAGACAATCCCTCAACTGAAGCTTTCTTCTCCAGTGACTCTAGGTTGTGGAAGGTTGGCATTCATAAACCAACCAGCATGCCACACCTACCAAAGCCACATGGACTAAGAGGAACTCCAGTAGCTACTCAGATGCAGACTAGATGTGTCCCCCAATGGCCTAATCAGGTAAGGAACGAAACTTTTCTCTCAGGAGGTGTGACCCCTGTAGGGTTTCATATTCCAGCTAGTGGGAAAGGAGAAAGTTCCAGGCTGGTCCTGTGAAGCCTGCGACAGCATTGTGCATGGTATGGTCTGGATGTGAAAGAACCTTCACTGGCTTCTGTGCTTTTAACCATGTGGTCCCTAGCTAGTGGTACTGTTTGGAAGGTTGTGGGATCTTTCAAAAGTGGAGCTTTGGTAGCAGAAGTGAGTCATTGGGAGGCATGTCTTGAGATGTGAAAACCCTGCCCTGCTTCCAGACAGTTATCTGCTCTCTGGCTATAGAAGCTTCATGGCCAGCTGCCTCATGTGTCTGCCATCATGCCTTTCCTGACACAACAGACTGTATCCATTCCTAAGCCATGGTCCAGCATAGACACTTCTACCCTTAGGTTGCTTCTTGTCCGATATTTGATCATGGCAAATAAGAAAAACAACTAACACACAGCACATGACTCTCATGGTAACAGGTTGGTCTATGCGGTTTGTCTTCCTAAGGTCAGACTGTGTCTAGTTTTGAATTACTGAGGGGCAGATATTATTGGACTCTTCTTCAGGACCGGAAATAAGTCCCTGAGAGGCTGGAGCTATCCATAGCCACCTAAGTGAGGAGCAGAGCTGGGATTTGCTCTTGTTTGTGGCTCCCAAGTCTGACTCTGTTGTGTTTATGGGGTAGGGAATGGAGACACTCTCAGCCTGGCTTGTCCTGGAATCCCTGGGGATGGGATGCCTCTGTCTTTCTTAGGCAACGACATTCCCTCCAAAAGACTCTGGAAGTCAAGAAGGAAGGACAAAGAGAAGGATCATGAAGCCTGTAGCCTTCCCTAAATACAGTGTTCTTCCTGCACTGACTGCTTACACTAAGATTTCCAAAGTATGTTCATAGAAGAAAACGAATATGATTTTTTTTCCTAAAATTTGAAACTGGAGGAGAGAAGTTACAATCTTGTTTCAGTCTACTCCAGCACATCTCCTTGGTAAGGTGAGAAATTTCATAAAGGAAATAGGGTGAGCAGAGCAACTGGCCAAAACCTACTTCCAAAAGCAGGGCAGGATCCATGCCTTCCTTTGGAAGAAATTTCCTGTCTGTTTCTTTGCTGTGTACAAATTTCTCCAAGGCTCCCTTCAGTCAAATCTGATATATCAGATCTGTTGTTTGTCTCCAGCTCTCATTGATTTAAGTACCAGAAATCACCACCTGCCTTCAAGGCCTCTCATCCTCGCCTAGGAGCAAACTGACTAATCCATACACTGTGTGTGTGTGTGTGTGTGTGTGTGTGTGTGTGTGTGTGTGTGTGTCATCTCAGAATGTTAGTTAGTTGTCTGTTCCTGTGACAAAAAAAATTCTGAGGAGGAAACCCTCAAATTAAGGGAGTTATTTGGACTCACAGTTTCAGAAAAGCCAGCCTCTGGTCAGTTGGCTCCATTGCTTTGGGCCTTGTAATAGTAGTACAGGGCACCACGGTGAGGAACATGAAGTAGAGAAAAGATGCTGGCCTTGTGGCATCTGGAATGCAAAGAGAAAGGAAGCAGAGAAGGGATCAGGTTTAAACATACCTTTCAAGGCTATGCCGCAAATGACAAACTTTTTCCCACCAGGTTTCACACCCTAAAGTTCCAACCCTGCTCAATAACATATACCAAGGAACCAATTCACCGGTGAGGTCAGAGGCATCGTGATCCAACCCCTTCTAAAGATCCCCTCCTCGACACTTATGTCCTGGGAAGCCAGCTTTCATCACAGAGACTTTCAGGGGACATTTGAGATTCAAACTATAATTCAAACACTTTTTTCTATTGCTGTGACAAAATACCAGCCAAAAACACTTCACGAAGGAAGGGTTTGTTTTGTTTCACGGTTTGAGGTTATCATGCATCCTGGCTGGGAAGTTAGGGCAGTGGAAGTGGGAGGCAGCAGGTCACAGGGTGTCCACAGCCAGAGAGAAGTGGGAGTGGGAGGCAGCAGGTCACTGTGTGTCCACAGCCAGAGAGAAGTGGGAGGCAGCAGGTCACAGTGTGTCCACAGCCAGAGAGAAGTGGGAGGCAGCAGGTCACAGTGTGTCCACAGTCAGAAAGAAGAGTGCTGGCTGAGCTTTTCATCTTTCATTCTCCTTTGTATTCAGCTCTGGACCCCAGCTTGTGTAACTCTGCTGCCCCACATCCAGAGAGAGTCTCTCCTCCTCAGCTAAATCTTCTGGAAACACACTCTCGGGTTCACCCAGTGGTGTGACTCCGTGGTGATTCTAAAGACAGTCAAGTTGACAATCAAGATCATGCATCGCATGCTGTTTTAGTGATATTTCATTTATGTTTTAATAAATAAAGCTTGCCTGAAGATCAGAGGGCAAAACTAAGCCACTAGAGGCTACGCAGTGCTGGCACATACCTTTAATCCCAGGATTTGGGAGACAGAGGCAGATGGATCTCTGTGAGTTCAAGCCAACCCTGGGCTACACAAGATTGAATCTGTCTAAAAGAGAAACAGAGCTCACACAAAGGTGATCCCGGCATTTAGGGTCACACACCTTTAATCCCAGCACTAGGGAGGTGGAGACAAGAGCAATATGGCTGGGTGGAGAGAGAAATATAAAGGGAAAGGGACAGAAACTCAATGGAGTATGGAGTCTGAGGTTAATGGGGAGCATTGCAGGGTCACCCCTTTGTCTGAGCCTTGGTAGAGGTAAGATCTCTCAGATGGCTTGGTTACTTTGCTTTTCTGATCTTCAGCTTGAGCCCCAATATCTGTTTCTGGTTTTTTACTATTAGTGCTGCATGCGGTGGCTACCAGAACCACTGTGTAGGGAGTGAGACTTGCAAAGCTCCATCCAAGATCAAGAACAATTTCTATGATTGATTGCTAATGTCAGCCACCGTAGGAGAGGAAGCAGCAGAATGTGTTGTGAGTGTCGGTTAGCTAATATAACAAGATGATTTAAAATAAACAAGAACATATTCTACCATCTGCTAAGGGAGACTAAGAGAAAATGGAGAGAATGCTAGAGAGGTAGAGCACACTTGTTACCAGACAAGACCGTTAGCTGTGTCCTTCCCTCAAGCATCTGTGACTCCTGTTGTTAACTGTCAACTTGATAGGATCCAGAATCCCCTAAGAGATGAGCCTCTGAACACAGAGGGATTATCTGGGTCATGTCAGCCTCTGGTCATGATCGTAATTATCTTGTTTAGGTTAATCAAGTGGGAAGAACTGCCCACTGTGGGTAAGCATCATTCCCTAGTTTAAGATTTCAGACCGTATAAAAATAGAAAAGTGAGCTGAGCCCAAGCTTTAATTCCTTTCTCTCGGATGTAATGAGGCCAGCTACTTGACACTTCTACAGCAGTGACCCCTGCCGTGATGGATTTCCCTGGAACTGTGAACTAAAATAAACCCTTCCTTTTTTAAAGTGGCTTTTCTCAAGACATTTTCTCATAGCAACTGGAGAAGTGATTTAAGACAACACCAACTTCCCTGGCCTGCCCTGCCCTGCCCTGCCTATTCCTGCCCTCTGATCCTCCAGGGCTTAGGAAATGTCTACAATTCTGGGAGAAAAGTGACTTTCAGTTCTTCCTCTGTTGGCTTGACATTTCTCAGCACACACCGTAATTGCCTACCCGCATCTTAATTATTCCCTAGCATGGTGGTTCTCAAACTTGCTGCACATTACAATCATCCGGGGAGCTTTCCGAGTGCCCAAGGCCCAGCTCACATTCTAATTAAACGGAAAGGCTAGGGATGAGAGCCAGGACCAGGGATCTTAAAGATGCTTAGATGATTACACTGGGTAGCTAACATAGAAACCAGTGAGCTGCTATCTCCACGAGTGGGAATAGAGCAAGAGCCCAGGAACCTGGAGATACTTCAAAGAGACCTGCCGGAACCCAAGTTTTGGGTTTAGAACTCTAGGGAGGGCTCCTCCAATTCTGGCAGAGCTCAAGAAAGGTTTCCATGTGAAGACATCAAAAGCACCATTAACACCCCTTACAGGAAGTAGCGTGTATGTAAAAGGAAGTCACTGGCTTGTTAAGGGGAGGAAGAGATTTCCAAAACAAATATATTAACCTAACTGTAGAGAGCGTAACAAATAAGCCTGTTAGAATCATGGCGTGTCATCGGGAGTGATGGCCCATGCCTGTAGTCCTCACCCTCAGGAGGTGGCAACAGGAAGAATACCAATTAAAGCTTATCTTTGGCTATATAATGAGTTCAAGTCACCTGGGCTGTATGAGACCCTGTCAAAAAAAAAATCCAAGATCATGGGTTGTCAAGGTGTAGGCAAGCAGAGATGCATCTAATCCAATCATTAACACTAAGAACTGAGAAAGTGGGACCCAGAGAGAGAACAGTTAATGGCTAATTCATTAAGATCATACATAGAACTTTATACAAGCTCTTTACACACATGCCCTCTGCTGACATCAGAGCCTCCCAAGGTAACTGGATCCTTTCTTCAAGGACCTATCGTGTCTAAGATGGAACTGGCTACTCCCGTGTACTCCCATGTCCCAGACAGGTCCCAACTGTGGCATCGTCTCAGCTCTCCCACTCACATCCTCCCCGGAGCGAGCACAGCAGCACTTCAACATCTGCCTGCAAAATAGACCTTGGCTCTTTGCCATATTTCAAATCTCAGCTTAAAGATTTCTTCACTTTTTTGCCCTCATGCTTAAGCCAGGTTTCTTCCCATTGTATTTCATATTTGGTTTCTGTTCCCTAACATTTAGTACCCTTTGAATGATTTTGCTTATGTGTAGGTGATGTTGTTTTTCCAATTTTCTCCTGGATTGTAATACAAACCTCATACAGGGAAATGATAAAATACAAGCCTTACCCATTTTAATGTTGACCCTGGAGTCTAGAATAGCAGTTCATTAAAGAATTCTAGAAGAAAGTGAAGAAGAAAGGGGAGGTGAAAGAAAAAAAAAGAAAAGAAAGAAGGAAAAAGAGAGGAGTAAACGTGAGGTTAAAAACTGAGGATGGCAATATCATGGCTCCTGTTGTCTTTCTGAAGGCTCATGACAAGGCTAGATTAAAGATAAAGCCAGAATTGGTTCTGAGGCAGTGCTGGTATCCAAGCAACTGCAGTACTCAGGAAGCTCTGACGGTCAGACAACAGTGGTACCTAGGTCTCCTAATGGATACGCTAATGTTGATCACTCATGCTATGCCAGCACAGAAAAAAAGCTAAGGGCATTTTGGCCCCTTCCCCAGGACAATTTGCTGTCCCCATGGAGACAGGCTCCTGGACTGACAAGAACTAAGTCTTTTTTGCTTTGGATGTGATCAGTTTCAACATCACTGACCACAACTCCGGCTACAAAAAGCTGACGGCTCAAAATGGACAAGGACTTTCTCATGATTTACTCCTAGCTCCGCTGTCTTGTTCCCTCTGCTTGCAACTCAAGCTACTTGCCTGTCAAATGTGGATACAAAGTTTGTTTTAATACTAAAATAGTAGCAGGGATGAGGAAGGCAGCTGGTGGTTAAGAAAATGCAAAGACCTTGCAGTATGGTTTTTGCATATCAGAACAATCTGTAACACTGTTCCTGGGCTCAGACATGCAGCCATTCCCCCTAGTACCCTGATCTCACCCTTTCTCTGGTGCATTAGTTACTTTTCTCATAGCTGCAACAAAACATCTGGCAATCGCAGTTTAAGGAAGGAAGTTTATATGGTATTTATAGTCGATCTCAGAGTGGAGGGCCTGGTGGCAGGAGCACACAGGAGGAAGCTGGTGTCATTGTGTCTAGTCGGGAAGAAGAGAGACATGAGTGGTGACATTTAACTCACTTTCTCCTTTAAAAAAATTGTATTTTACTTTGCGAGTGCACCACTGCGGCATAGGAGGAGGCCAGAGAGGACATTGGAACCCCTAGAGGTGGTTACGAGTGCTTGACATGAGCTATGGGAGCCAAACTCTGGTCCTCTGCAGAGCAAGAGCAGTATGCGCTCTTAATCTGTACCCCATCTCTCCAGTCCTACATTCACCTTTTAATTCAGGCCAGACCCCACCCCATGGGATGGTTCCATCTACAGTTAGGGCTGGTCTTCCCACCTCAGATAACACAGACATGCCCAGAGCTTTGTCTTCTGGGCGACTCTAGCTCTTGTCAAGTTGTTGATCAGTATTAATGATTGCACTTGCCGGTGTCTTCTTTAACAACAATGATTAGGAAGTATGGGGGAGGGTTGGATCTGAAAGAAGATAGGCACCATCAACCCCCTTACTTTAAAAGTATCTGTCTTTTCATGGAGAGAAGTTCAGACACTTCATTTCTTCCTTTGAGAGATCTTTTAATTCCCATTGAAGACATGAAAACTAAGGCTGGGGTGAGTCAGGTAAATTCTTCAGCACAGTAAGTCAATAGGAAGATGGACATATTTGAGCACATGTCCTTGTAGCAGGAGTGAGCATCCTTTGACCATATGCCCAAGAGTATAGGGTCTTCAACTCAATTCCCTTGGTCTGTTTTTGTGCTAATACCAAGCTGTTTTCATTCCTATAGCCCTATAGTAAAGTTTAAAGTCAGGGATGGTGATGCCTCTGGAAGTTCCTTTTTTGTACATGATTGTTTTGGATATTCTGGGTTTTGTGTTTTTCCATAAGAAGTTGAGTAATGTTCTTTCAAGGTCTATGAAGAATTGTGCTGAGATTTTGATGGGAATTGCATTGAATCTGTTGATTGCTTTTGGTAAGATGGCCATTTTTACTATATTGATCCTACATAGCAGCGTTGTTCATAATAGCCAGAACCTGGAAACAACCTAGATGCCCCTCAATTGAAGAATAGATAAAGAAAATGTGGTACATTTTCACAATGGAGTACTTACTCAGCAGTAAAAAACAATGACATCTTGAAATTTGCAGGCAAATGGATGGAACTACAAAAATCATTCTGAATGAGGTAACCCAGACCCAGAAAGACAAATACAGTTATGTGCTTACTCTTAAGTGGATATCAGATATAAAGTAAAGGAACCAGCCTACCGTCCACAACTCCAGAGAAGACAGGAAACAAGGAGAACCCTAAGAGGGACATACATGGATTCCCCTGAGAAGGGGAAGTAGACAAGATCTCCTTAGTAAACTGGCAGCATGGGGGCAGGTGGAGGATGGTAGTGGAGGGGAAAAAGGGAGCTGGGAGGAGAACATGAGAAATCAAAGAGGTCGAGGTGGGTAACAGACCGAGAGGGAGAGCATGGAAAGAGATACTTTGAAAGAGGAAGCCATTATGGAACTAGCAAGAAACCATGTACTAGGGAAATTCCCAGGAATCCACAAGGATGACCTCTGCTAAGAATCTAAGCAATAGTAGAGAGGGTACCTTAGTTGTTCTTCCCCTGTAATCAGATCGATGACTCCCTTAATTGTCACTATAGACCCTCATCCAGTAACCGATGCAAGCAGATGCAGAGATTCATAGCTAAGCATTGGCCAGAACTCCTGGAGTCCAGTCAGAGAGAGGGAGGAGCGATATTATGAGTGAAGGGAGTCAGACCATGATTGGGAAACCAACAGAAACAGCTGACCCGAGCAAGTGGGAGCTCACTGACTCTGGACTGACAGGTGCGGGAACCTGCATAAGACGGAATTAGGCCCTCTGAATGTAGGTGACAGTTATGTGGCTTGGGTAGTTTGTGGGGCCACTAGCAGTGGAACCAGTATTTATCCCCAGTGCATGAACTGGCTCTTTAAAGCCCATTCCCTATGGAGGGATACCTTGTTCAGCCTAGATACAGTGGGAAAGGCCTTAGTCCTGCCTCAAGTGATATGACAGACTTTGTTGATTCTTAATGGGAGGCCTCACATCTCTGAGGAGTGGGGCTGGGGGTGGGGTGGGGAAAAGGTGGGGGAAGCAAGAATAGGGAACTGGGATTGGTATATAAAATAAGATTTTTTAAAAAAAAAATAGCAAGATGGGATTCATAGACAGGCAACCAGACTCCAGAGCTCCTGTAGTTCAGACCAAGCCATCTGCTTTCCCTGGTGTGTTAAGGGCCCAGGAATAAGAAGATAAAAATTTAGACTCCAGAAATGAAAATATAAAAATAAAGAAATATAAAGTTGTAAGCCTAGAAGAATGAGGACAGACTGCCAGCTGCTTTCTCAGCAGCTTAAGGATTAACTATTAACTATTAACAGTGGGTTACTCCACTTTACAACCCATAGCTTTATTTCTAAGGCAGAAGCATCCCTCTGCAAACTGAGAGCCTAACACCCCGGCCATCCTTGATTAACTACAGGTATGAGCTGAGTCAACTTTTAGGAGATAGATATATGAACTCTGGGTTACGCATTATCCCTGCTATGTGAAACTGGCAGCATCAAAGGGCTTCAGTAAACACCACCTGGAAGAACAAGGAAGACAATAGATTGAGCACAAACACTAGTTGAACTGAAAAACTCTGGTAATGGAGATTGTAAAATGAGGCAATCTGTATCTGAGTTTTACCTCGAGATTGTAAAAATTACTTTGTTCAGACTTAATGTTTGGTACACCTTTCTATAAGAAGGTGGACCCAGAAGCCGGCCTTTGCCACAGCCTTACAAAATCCATCTCGGGCTGTGGTCTCAGCTAGCTGATAAGCTTTCTGTGCCCCATGGAGATTTTTTATTTTATTTTTTCCTGGATTCTAATTTCTGGAATAAAATTTGCTTTTGGTTTATTAGACCTTGGTGGTCTGTCCCCATCTTTGTGTGACCCTCCCTCTCTCCCCCCGGACCCAACAGTGTGATAGTTTGAATAAGAATCCCCCCCCCCCATAGACTCAGATATTTCACCACTTGGTTCCTATTTGGTGGCACCTTGTTTGCATAGGCAGTGTGGCCTTGCTGAAGGAAATACATCACTGGGGTGGGCTCTCAACAGTCTTAGCCTCATCCAACTTCCCGTCTGTTTCCTCTGCTTCACTCTCAGCTTCCTGCACCTGCAGCCATGCCTGCCTCTTGTTGCCATTCCTCTCCCCCACCACAGACTCAGGCCTCTGGAACCACAAGTCAAAATAAATTCTTTCTTCCATAGTTGCTTTTGGCCATGTGTTTTATAACAGTCATGAAAACGTAACTGTGATACCTAGATTAGTGGAAAATATCTTTAGAAGTGATAAGGAACAGAGACAGCCATATCCACACTCAGGCTGCACTGAAGCTAGGTGTGTGGCCATGTAAAGCAGACTTTAGAAACCATTGTAGACAAAGGGAAGGGTGAAAGGCCTCTCTATGTGCACATTGTGCCGGCCATAGGCCACTTGCTCATATGTGGTTCTTTCAGTTTTGGTAAAAGACACATGACTCAAAGGTCACCATTCAAACTGTCTTAGGATGTGCACTCTCATGGCACTAATATATCCATCATTGCTGTCTAGTTCTAGGACATTCCATCTAAGAAGCTAAGAATTTATCCAAAATGATCCCATAGTCCCCATTAAGCAATTGTCTGGCAGCATCCCAAGCCCACTTCCGTCCCCCAGCAATCACCAATCCCCTTGCTATCTCTGCGGTTGATAGAAACTCTCTTAGATCTTAGAGTGAGTAGATGACTCAATCAATAAAATACTTGCCATAGATTTGAGTTTTATCTTCAGAACTCATGTTTTTAGATTTTTGTTTTGTTTTGTTTTATTCTTTTTAAGAAAGCCAGACATGGTGACGTGTGCTTGTAACTGTCACATTGAGAGACAGACATGGGAGGATCCCGAAGGATCAATAACCTGTCAGCAACCTAGGCTATCAAGTTCCAGGCCAACAAGAAATCTTATCTCAAGAAGCAGGGTGGATGGTTCCTGAGGCTGACCTCTGAGCTGATAAACATGAACATGCTTACACACACACACACACACACACACACGCTTGCCTATGCCTTACTTAATGTATTAAGACAAGACTCTTTCCAGATGCTGCTTTAGAAACTGCAACTGTCCTGCTCCCAGTTCCAGCTTAGCAACTCCACCTGTCTCCCCAGAGAGCTACCTACTAATTGCCTAATTGAAGGACACAGAGCTGGGGAGCAGGAAGCTCTCCTCCCAGGGGAGTCATCATACCAGCAATTGAAGAGGCCCAGGGACATTAATACCTGTTAGGAGCTTTCCAGATTTCTGATGAGAACAGACCTTTCAGGAACAAGGGTGGGAAGTTCTGCAGGGTGCTACACTGAATATGATCGGTCATGGCATGTATGAGGGAGAAGAGGTTTTAGGGATTGCATGACTTAGAGCAGGGTAGAAGCCGAGCTCTTGAGATTCTAACTCAATAGAGAAGAGATGAGAGAAGAGAGAGGCAGGTAGAGAGCTGGGTCCAGGAAGAAAAATATGGGAAGACGGGTGCTGCTTCAGAATTCCTGGAGGAAAAAAAAATGGCAGAAATACATATGTTGTGCTAATAAGTTTATGGGAGGTGCCAATATCTGAGTGACAGTGTCAGGAGACTCAAATGGCAAAGCAATGCAGTTGAGAAAGATGAAGCTTGTCCTAGGCATGGACCATTGTCCCTGTTGGAGTGTTCTGTGTGCACTTTCCCCCTCCAAGTCTGATGTCCTCTCAGAAGCCAGACACATGGAAAGGTAGAGGTTAGAGATGGCTGCTTGTTCCCTTTGAGTTTTACAGAGTACCATCGGACATGATGAGAGCTATTCCCTGGGGGAGGGGGGGCTTTCAGGTCAACGCCAGCTCCGCTCCTCCAAGTCCTGTGTCTGAAATGGGTGGGATCTTCAGCATTATGGTCTTACCCTGAAGTTCTGGGAGGCAGTCAAGAACCATAGGCAACAGCCTATATTGTTTTGGGAGTCTCTTGGACTTCTTTGACTAACAACTCAAAGAGAGGTTTGCTATGCCTATGAGATTTTGTTTGTTTGTTTGTTTGCCTATATTTCTCGTGAGAAACACTGTCATCCCAAACTTCACTTACATATATACACACAAACTTTTTCACACATATATAATTTTTACACACACACATACATATGCATACATGTGTATGTTCTTCTCTCTGGATTTTCAAATACTCTTTAGCATTACTTAGCCTTCCTCCCCGCCTTACCCTCCCTCTTCCATCCCTAGCGAAAGTCCTCCCGTGTTTTCCAGTTGTCTACTCCTAGCACCTGTCTCCTTTTATTATCATGCCATGCTCCCCACCATGGTCCCTTTGTACACCCCCAGTTTCTGAAGTTCCTACAGGTTATATTCTCACACACAGGTTATGTCTCACATCGAAAGACTCAGAGCTAGGACCCACAAATAGGAGGGAAGAGGTTGCGTTTATCTCTCTGAGTCTAGATTTCTTCACTTTGTACCATGTTTTCTAGCTCTATCCATTTATCTGCAAATGTCATATTTTTACTTTTCTTTACAGCTGAATGGAATTCCACTGTGCATATGAACCACATTTTTATTGACCATTAATCGGTTGAAGACTATTTAGGTTGCTTCCATTTCCTAGCTATTTTAAGTACGGCAGCAATGAATATGGTTGAACAAGTGTTTGTGGAGTAGGATGTCAAGTCCATTGAGCATATGCCAAGGGGCGGTATGGCTGGGTCATGCAGCAATCAATAGTCCTACCCAGCTATAAAGTCTGCAAACTACAGCAATGACCAGCCTGGCAAGACGTACCCAATGCTGCGGCAATGGCACGTAGACTTTAGTGATAATTCATAACCATCTAATTGGACTTAAGATCCACTCAATAAGAGGGAATTCATGCCTGGTGCTGGAACCCTAGACACTTACCCACGACTGGTGGTGTCTTGGACCCTAGAAGAGAACTATAACAACACCAGTTGGCAAGCCAATGTGGATATAAATAACATCACAATGCCACAACCCTAGATGAGGAGCTACAGGTAATTAATGGCTCTTTAGAGAGAGGGACAAGCCCGTGATAGGTTATCCAATTTCAAGTGGTCAGTCTTAAAGACATATGCATACAACAACACTAAATGGACTGACTCAGCATGTGTGTGTGTGTGTGTGTTATAAATACATCAGTAATAAAGATGATGAGGTCATGAATTTGAGAGGGATTCAGGGGACTCAGGAGGAGTTAGGGGTGGATGGTGGAAAGAATATAAATAGGGGACTCATGCATGAAATCTTAAAAAACAAAATAAAAAGAGCGGAGATGAAAAGGAGACTATTTGGGGCTAAGGACATAAAACCGGGAAGCCCATGGAGCTAGAGATAGAGCAAAGGCTGTGGTGATCTCTACTCCCAAGTCTGTCCTGCCTGTGGGGTTTAAGAGACATGTCTACAAGCCACAGTTGCTGCCACCTACCTAAAATATAGCCCCATTCTGCCCATGGGATGGACACAAAACAGAGGCTAAAGGAAAAGCGGTCAAGAATAGAGAGTCGGCCAGCCTGCAGCACTAGACACAAAGGCTCTCAGGGGGTCTCCTGCGCCACCCTCCTAAGCTCTCATTTCTATAGAGAACACTAGGAAGCAAAGACGGTCAGGATTTCCCAGCTGTCACAGAAGGAGTGTGTGGCAGAATCAGACACAGCAGCCACCTTCTTGGGCTCTCGGACTGGTGTTCTTTCTCTATTAAGGGGCTGGGTTAGAACCTTGAAGCAATTGTCAAGTGTGAGAATTTTAAAAATTAATATTAAAACACTTCTGAGATAAAGTAAATCAATGGAAAAAAATGAGATTTGATTCACACAAATTTGATTTTTATATCATCTTCTCCAGCACACACTTATTCTATAAATCAGGGGGAAACCCGCAGTGCTAGTACTGTGTCTAATGCTTCCATGATTCCCAGGTAGCTGCCGTGACAAGCAATCTTTAGGAGAAGATATTATTTTCATCCTTGAATGGAAGTTTTAAGAGGCATAGTATTTGTTGAGCAGAACCCCAATTAACAGATCCGGTACTTGGAGCTTTAGGGAAGCGTATCAGGAAGGATTAGGGTCATAGCCCTGGTAGATAGAGAGCTCAAAACGAGGGGGAAGCCATTCTGGTTCCAAGACAACTGCACTCTGAATTCTGACCCACTGATCTCAACTCCTAGCACCGACGCTACGAATGAGAGTTAGGACTACGGCTGTATCTCCTCACCTTGAGCCATTTCCTCTGTCTCTTCCTTCCTAGATGCTCGCTAGCTACAGCACCATTTCCTCAAACTCTTTCTTTAGATCACCAGCCCTTTCTGCATACATTTTGACAGGGAACATTCTATATCACTGACACTCGTGGAAAAATACCATTCCTTCCATTAACCATATGTCACTGTAAACACATGTGTACTTACTACATTTTTAAAAGGGGGCAGGGAAGAAGAGATGACTTGATGGTTAAGAGCTCGTTCTGCTCTTGCAGAGGACCTGAGAGTCTGGCTCCCAGCACCATCCTCAGGTGACACACAACCACCTGTGACTAACTCCACAGGGAGCTAACGCCTCTGGCCTTCTCCCACCATTTGCATCCATCTCAGATCCTACTCTGTCAAGGAAGCACACTGCTGGCTGACTGAGTTACCTCCCAGCCTCCCCCTTTCCTGTTCTGGGGTGGGGGGTTCAGGCAGCTGCGGTAGCTAGGAAGGTCATAGAATCAAGGGACAACCTGTGTAAAGCTCAAGCATCAGCACAGAACTCAGTGAGCAACCGTACAGCTCTGGCATCAGATTCATAATTACCATTACAAACAAGGAGGATGCAACCCGAAGAGCGAAGAGGACCTGCCTTCGAGTTTCTGTCTGAGTCTGAGCCACAGCCCATGATTCAACATATGATTATACAATATTCCTACTTAAACAAGTATTTTTTTTATGTCAGAAACCAGAAACCTAAAGTGCTGGTGACAAAAGCTTTCTAACCATTGGCATCTTATGACCTGAGTTCCTGGGATGTCAACCATCACCCCTTCCTCCCTGCAATCTTTCCTACAGAGCTGGAGCTCTATGGCCCGCTGTGCATGCAGAGGTATGAGACAGAGAACACATGAGCCATGTTAGGACAGCCCCTGGCTCTGGGGCTGCTTGAGTCCCTAAAAGTAGCAAAAGGAAGTGCTAGGACGACAATGTATTCGGTGATGTGCTCATTCTGCAAACACAAAGTCCTGAGCTCGAGCCCCAAGACACATTTAAAAAGCAAGCTGTGCTGCTTGCACAAGCAATACTAGTGCTGGGGAGCTGGGGACAGGCAGATCCCTAGGGTTCCCTAGCTTACCCAGTGAGCACCAATGAGAGATGTTGTCTCAGAAGCCCAAGTTGGATGACACCTGAGTAATGATAATATACCTGAAATTCACACACACACACACACACACACACACACACACACACACACGTGCAACACATGCAAACACACACAAAATAGAGCAGAGGGGAGTAGCACCAGAGAGATTTCATCGTCCACCTGGAACAAGCTTGGATTGACTCTTTCAGGAGGAGATCTGAAGGGAGAGGCCCTTCAGGGGTGAGTCATCGGGGTTGTATCCTGACCCTGCTCTTAGTAGACTCTTTATTTCCCTCTCTTTACTTGATGGTTGCTCACACAGGCTAACCAGCTGTCTCTTCCTTCCGCCACTGTCCCAGGCCCAGGCTGTCCCTGAGACCATACCTTCTGCACCATGATAGACCTTAAGCCATGGGTGAGACAAAGCAAAGCCCTCCTCCCTCAAGTTGCTTGTATTTGGCATTTTGCCACAGTAACATTGTTTAACTGCCTTCCAATGACCCTACCCCCACTCCCGCCTGCCCTGGGAATGGCTGGATGGTGGAACTTCTGCTGTGCCTGCACCCTGACACCCTGAGCAAGAACACAGACTCCACCAGCCTGCACTCAAGTCCCCACAGCTTCCCAGAGACCTGACTTTCTGATTTGTATGCATGTCTGCTTCTCTGTTCAAACATCCTCACTCCTCTTTCTCCACTCTGCCCCCGTGTGTCCCAGCTCCCTTCAAGTCTGACAGAGACCTCCCTGGGACATTTCCAGCCCAGACACAAAGCAGGTAGGCTCTAGAGAGACACAGGGAGTGAGGGAGGACCAGAGCTACTTTCTATCTCCAAGTCACCAAAGGAAGCATTTCAAAGAGCAAGCGGGAGCAGTCTGGGGGTGGGGAGGGGTGGAGTGCTGACTCCCAGGGAGCCAGAAGAAGAAGCAACAACAACAAAAACCCTCAGCCTCTGAGGACAGCTGCAGCCTCCTCCAGTCTAGGTTGGTATGGGAAAGTTTGCCAGGTAGAGGGACCCTTGCAGACAGCAATGCACTGCCCAGCACCCATGGTTTAAAGGGTCGTGGCTCCTTACCTTGACCATCTCCACTTGCTTTGTCAACCTTTATTCGGGCTCCAGAACCCTCTCTGCAATACCATCTTTGTAAGATCCAAAGTAAGTAAAGAGTCTTCTCGGTCAGTTTAGTGAGAATCTCCCTTCTTTCCATATACGATCAGGTTCCCTCCCCTCCATAAGCCCCAGAATGAAGCTGGTACCCTGGCTTATCTCCAGCACCACAAGCCAGATGGGCTTAGCAGAAACCTCTTTACCCATAAGGTTTTCCCTTAGTCCATTTACATCTGAAAACCCCTGCTCCTTGGCTATAAATTCTCACTTGCCCAGCGTAAACCCCCACCTTGTCTACCCAACTCAAGCCTCACCAAAGTGACTTTTGTGTCTACCGTGAAAGCCCGGAACAAACTCTGCTCCACCATGATTGATCAATAAGTGTCGTGGAAAAACCATCTCCTTCAGAAGCTGTAAAGATCCTGTGATTTCCCAGGGAAGCGAACCAAGTGGTTTCCTCCCCAGCATCTGGTTTGCCTGGACCTTCTTAAAGCGAGGAGAGAGAAGGGGACACGCCGGGGAGAGTGACCAGGACAGTAGATGGGAACAGCTGTCCTTTGAAGTTAGGGATCAGCACAGCTCACAGCTGCAAGATGCTCTAACTTCAAAGGAAAGGTAGAAAACAACCTCCAGGAAAAATTGCTGGGGGAATTTTGTTCCAGTGCTTAAGCCAGTTGCCTGTGTGACTGAGATCAAAGCCTCGCTTCCCATCCGTGGACTGAGGGGTCCTGGAACCTCAGGATACCCCTCCAGATTTGCAGGTCTCTGATGAGCTGCAGTTTATATCCTGGACCATTGTCCTTGCTCCTCCAGAGAGAATACACCAAGCCAGCCAGGAATACGCCATGAGTCCTGGCACAGCGTGATTTACAGCCAGGCTGCCCGGATCCCTGTCGGAACCTTCGGAATGAGTTCACCATCCACAATCTAGTGTCATCATTATTGGCCTCGTGGGAGACATTTATTTCTTCCCTGCCCTTCACATATCAGCACAAGGTGAAACGCTCTCAGGTTCTCACAACTTTCCCTTTGTCGTGCAAGATCTGCATCTCAGAACTCGGAGATACATGCACACCAAGGCCTGAGTTCAGACAGAGGAGATGTGCCCAGTCCCGGATGCAGTACTAGTACAACCCTGCTCATTCCCTGCATGAGTCTACTGTGACCCTGCTATGCATCTATCCTGACCCTCTGGGTTCACCTTAGTGCCCTGTGCCTGGAGCACCCTCCAGCCCTAGCTTACATCCACAGTGTTTTCTCTGCATCATACCCTCCCTACAGTTGCTTCTTCCCCCAGTCTTCCCCCAATGAGCTCTTTACACCAATTGTTCCTCCCTGTTCTCTGACTCAGGACGAGGCACCTGCACTTTGTGCCCATCTCTACCTGTCTTGATTTAAAAACAGTGATGCATGGTGAACTCATTGAGGATAGCATCTTTGTCATTGACCTCCATCATCCTCATGCCTCTCCCTGGTCCTCAACCTTGTGTTTTCTCAACTGCAGAAAGATGAGGATGCAAAATCTGAGTGACATACTCACAGGGCAATGGCTGCCATCAGCTAATAGTGTAGAGACATTTTGTTGTGTTTGCTATAGTGGCAACAGTCTGTCTAGCTCAATCCCACTTCTAGACTGGCATTCTCAATGTTCATATCATTATTGGTAACTTGGCCCTGAGTTATAGCATCCTCTGTCCTGAGATTTTTTTAATACTCATTTTACAAGCAATAAAAGGAGTGGGAGGCTCAGAGACGTACATGCTGGCAGAGCAGCACAGGCTTCTTGATACAGAATGGCAGCCAAAGACGAAAGTCAGGTGGAAGATGAAGACGGTTGGGGAACCGTGCCTTCTTCCCTGTGGTAAGTACCTTTGTTCAGGTTCAAGGTGGGAAGACAAGGCCGGGGGTCTTCACCGTTACATGAAGGAAAGGAAGGTCCTAATTGATCCAAAATGCTTGCAAGAAACAGTAAGAAAACGTTCCTTACACGATTGGATTATACATCATTTCAGATGTGGGTAATGAAGCCAAGTCAGGCAATCTATCTTAAATGTTACAGTCTTTTAAAGCCAAAGTTAGTTGTGTTTAAAATCCTCTCTGGAACTAGGATGAACCAGTTGTGGAAGAAATGAGCTCTCCTGGGCACCAGCAATCCTCAGCTTAAGCCAGACTGACCATACAACAGGGAAGACTGAGTCAGCAAGCCAAAGTTTGGAAGGATATGACCATGACCCAAGGTCTATGGTAGTTTGATTTCGGCTCGATGTTTGTTTCTGTAGTGCTGGGAACAGAACCAGGGGCCTTGTGGTTTGATTTCAACTGGACAAGGACAAAACCAAGTATGACGACAGACTCAAATGACACTGCTAATGAAGGTGCCATCACCACCCCTGGTGACATCGCAAACAAGATGACCAGCAGTCACTGAGTTCATACTTGACAGTAAGCACCTTCGGGTCATATAGCTTCATCCAAATTCTCTGCCAACCCTCAAAATGGGCCTAAGGAGGAAGCATCGCTCCATGGATGCTTGGGTCCCACCCTGTAGCTAAGAGAGGGAAAATTCTAGAAGCTACCTTGAGCACGGGCTGAGCTGATCACCCATGCGTAATGCACACAGAAACTGCATTCATGACACCCAACGGTGATGGAGAAGAAGAGGTGGGTGGCAGGCCAGACTCTGCTCTTACCTTGCCCAGAAAAGCAGATATACCACCTCCATACAACCTTAGGGTTGAAGACAAACTCATGTGTACAGGCACTGAAATTAGTTCCTGGTGTTCTCAGTATCTCCAGTTCCGTCTAGTCATTGGCCTGTCCGTCTATCCGTCGACACTTTCCACTAAATGGCAGATAAAATATCCCTGATAGAAATGCAAGTGAGGGGATTGGAGAGAAGATGACTCAGTGGTTAAGAGCACTGACTGCTCTTCCAGAGGTTCTGAGTTCAATTCCCACCAACCACATAATGGCTCACAACCATCTAGCATGAGATCTGGTGTCCTCTTCTGGAGTGCAGACAGACACTGTATACATAATAAATAAATAGATCTTTTTTTTTTTTTAGAAAAGAAAGAAATGCAAGCAAAATGAAAATTCAGAATTCAACAAGGCTTTTCTCCAAACCAAGAGGTTTCAAGCCACAGGTCAAATAAAGAGAGGTAATAGGTCCACAAAGAACAAGACAGAGACCCATGAAAGCATCTTTTCTCCTCTAAGGGCCTGAGAAGTGAAAGGAAAAATATGGCCTCCAAAATGGCTTGTCTGACATTAAATGTGGTACAGCTTGCTTCCTGTTCAGGAGAGGAACACAGCCATCCACCGCCGGAACACCGCTCTGAGCGTCACCGCAACACCCTGCAAATAAATCAGCACTGCCTGCCCCTTCTTCAGGCTCTCTAAGTGAACACTACCATCTGAAGGACCAGCATCAGGCGTGAGGAATGCTTCTTAAATCAGAATCATGTCCACACTTCACTTTTCTAGGTGTCAATAAATTTTTATTAAAAGATAAAAACTATCTTTCCAAAACATCCACTCTGCTGGTTTTGTGATTAGCTGCCGGGAAGCCCTGATTTCCCGAGTGGGTTCAAACCATGAATCTGCCAGAGGGGCCTTTTAGTTTGACACTGGCGCTGTCAGGGGGCACCAGAAAAAGCATCATGAAAGTTCTGCTGTCTCTTGCCATGTGACCTCTGGGACATGCTCACCGCCAGAGCTCACCTCACCCCCCCACAGGCCAATATCAGTGGTATGAGAAATGGACCCAAGCGAATGGGGTCCCTTGAAGCAAAGCCTAGAGCTGTGTTCTAAATAGTAGATGAGGTACAGTGGGGACTGGCTGAAAACCAATATATTTAAACATAAGCTATTTCTAGCCTTCCTTTACGGTATTAACCCTGCACCAACTCCACAGGGCAACAAGGAGTAAATCCAGCTTGCTCAGGCTTTTCGCAGACTCTCTTATTTTAAAAAATAAATAAATAAATAAATAAAATAAAAAGTCCTGAGCAAGATAAAGATAAAACCTCCACTTCTTTGCGTTTGATTTCTAGAGATGGTCACAAACTGGGCCGCCCTTGTGAAAATACTTAAGAGTAATACAAGGTTTTTGGAGGTCTATCATGGTTTTGCAAAAAATTAGTTTCTTGTTTCCAACTGTTAACTGAGAAGCCAGTTCTTTTATTTAAAACTTTTTTGTTAAATTTATTTATTTATTTA
>NW_026067978.1:4492485-4505981 GCF_014885135.2 Alexandromys fortis | reverse complement strand
GAGCTGGCTTACCAGGGAGGATCTTAACCTGCGTCTGTCTGGAGCGGGAGAATCATGGCGACTCCTCCACTAAGCTTCTTTCTCCCAGAATTCTCTTCTGTTTTCTCCACCCACCTAAGGGTGGGCCTTATCAAGGGGCCTAGGCAGTTTCTTTATTAATAAGAAATCACTCCCACATCACTGAGAAATCTGTTATTTGCTTTTAATCCCAGCACTTTTTCAATGTAACTTATGACCAAATCACAAAATTGATATTGTTGCTATTTGAAAATTCCACTTTATAGCCTCTTTGCATTGTTCTGCAGATGCTGTAAGTGTTTCTTATCCCATCATCATACTGATACACTGAAACACTGATGTTCAGAGTGGGAATTAGGGCAAAGGCAAGCTTCAACAGGGGGCGTTTCACAAAGTAGTCAACGCCTTGGCAAATATTTTCTTGTAAAGACCATTTCACTCCCCTAGGCAACTTTGACAAGGCATGACTTAGGGCCACCCCCATCCTCAGTTACCTTTCACCCCCTTTAGCCCTTTCCACCCTTGTTTCCATGGCAATCTTAGTTAAAATGACAGGCTTATTCCCTTTCCATACACAACACTCCACGGGCCACGTTTCCACCCTGATTTCTTTCAGCACCCATGTACCGGATATTCAAGTCACTCATTTGCTCATCCTACCACCTCCACTGTCTCCATCCTAAGAAAGACTCCTGAAGACAGGAGGGCTCCCTGCCTTGTTCACTGTGCATCACCGAGTCTAGTCCTGGGCTGGGCTGGAGCTGAGTGTAGCCAGTCTCCAAACAGAGTCAATGAACAGCAATGAGGACACGCCAGCATCTCAGAGGTCAGAGAAGGTGGCTGACAGGACCAGAGGTCAGAGAACATGGCTGACAGGACTAGGTTGTAGGTGCTCTGCTTCATTTGAGGAAGACCAACAGATTCCATCATGGTTTGCTTAGGGGCTGCTTGGAAAACTCTGTGAAAAGGATCATGGGAACAAGTGGTGAAGTAGATTAGTAATGTCTGCCCTGATGTATGAGAAGTGCTCACAGGAAGAAGAGATGTTTGATTTAGCACAAACACTTAATTTTTATTGATTTATCTTTCTCAGATGGGGTCTTGCTCTGCAAGCCAGGTCGGACTTTACCTTGGGCCAGTCCCTGCTGTATTAGCTTCTCAAGTGCTAGCATATTACAAGCCTGAGCTACTCTGCCCAGTCTAAGTACTCAGTATCTTAAATCTTGTTTATATCATACAAATAAGAATTTCATAGAAGCCGGTCTTTATGAAGCATCTCTACAATCTTAGCACTCAGGGGGCAAAGGCAGATAGATCAGGAGTTATCAGCCTCAGTTACATAGTGAGTTTAAAGTCAGCTGGGCTACATGAGACCCTGCCTCAAAAACCAAACAACAAAAGCCCACTGCTCTAGCATTTGGAGACAAAAGGCAAATCAGGGCTTTGAGTAAATTAAAGGAAAGGGGGAAGAAGAGAAACATTTGGGCAAACACTGCAGGACACTCTCACACTTCTGCCACTGTGCCAGTGGAGTAACCCCACGTACAACCATTCCGGGCAACCTCCTGTCTCAGATCATGGGTCAGCCAGGTCCTTACTTCCTGGACTTCCTTTGTCAGAATAAGGACATGGCTGATCACTATGCACGGCAGTCCTTCACCTGACTTCTGAGGTCACTGTAGTCCTCCCTCTAACTTCTGAGGTCACTGTAGTCCTCCCTCTAACTTCTGGGGTCACTGTAATCCTCCCCTGACTTCTGAGGTCACTGTAGTCCTCCACCTGACTTCTGAGGTCACTGTAGTCCTCCTCTGACTTCTGAGGTCACTGTAATTCTCCCCTGACTTCTGAGGTCACTGTAGCCTTCCCCCCCCCGACTTCTGAGGTCACTGTAGTCCTCCCCTGACTTCTGAGGTCACTGTAGTCTTCCCCCTGACTTTTAAGGTCACTGTAATCCTCTCCCTGACTTCTGAGGTCACTGTAGTCCTCCCCTGACTTCTGAGGTCACTATAGTCCTCCCCCTGACTTCTGAGGTCACTCTAGAGGCTCCTTCCCTGAGATTCCCTTCGACTCAGACAGGTTTAGTACCCCCAGATGCTTCAGAAAACTGCCATCAGACAGTGTATCTGCCCTTAGATGATACCCAAGACAGCAGTTTCAGTTGACACATACCAGTTTAAACTCTCAAAATCTATTTTTTTCAGAAAACTCCAACAAAGCTTTTCCTGAAAAAAAAAGTCACAATTTAAATTCATAAAAATTATAAGGCCCAGGAAGAAGCTCCCCAGTGCCTGGAGTCTCTGTCACTCCGTGACACTGAGCCATACCTGCCTATGAGTCCCTGCAGAACAGTCACCCTGGTATTGCCAGCCTGTGCCTCACCTGGGGCTGGAGAGATCCCTCAGTCAGACCAAGGCTGCCTCAGCCTCTTGCCCACTTACTTGAAGCCCTCCCCTAGCCAAACTGGAGGAGAGATCTTCATTAGAGCCATCACTCTGGAGGCCGAAGAGCCTTGTGCAAATGGTAGCGATTGCTCAGCAAACATGAGGGTCACCCAGCAGTCTAAATAAATAGACACACACCAAGGTTTCCGTGACCCAGAAAGCCCTAAGAAAATACGGTTTTACATAGCGAAGAGGGAAAAAATGATATCTTCCATCTAAAATAGCTGATGAGTATTTTTCCCTTCCACTTGGGCAAAGTAACAATTTGAGGATGAGCAGAGAATTGGGGCCCTTTGTAATTCCCTAAGGAGTCATTTGTGGGCGAGATCTGAGCCAGGGAGAAGAACGGGCTGGATGGGAGGCTCCAGTGCAGTGGGATGGGGCAGGGCGAGGAGGAAGCCCAGTCAGAGTTATTTTCAGTAGCGTGGAGATGGAGCCTCTCCCACACAGGGCTGTGTACTTCTTGAGGGTGAGCACTGGGCTCCTGCCCTAGATGTCCCATCCCTTCCTGCAGGCTATACCCTCCACAGTGTGTGACAGTTCCTTAGTGAGTAAGATCACACATCTCACCCTTATGACCCTGCCTTAAAGACTGTGATGTCACAGGCTGCAGACACCCACCCCCCCACACACATACACATGCTCCAAAGTGGCATCCACATCTATATCTTAAAGTGAACCCTCTCAAGGCATGCAGCTTCTCTTCCTTTTTGCTGCAACAAATACCTAGCCAAAACCACTTAAAGAAGGAACGGTTTATTTTAATATAGTTCAAAGATACAGTCATCATGAAGGGAAAGTGGTCTGTCAGAAGCATTACATTACATCCACGGTCAGGAAACAGAAAGAGAAGAACACTGGTGCTCAGCCCATTTCCACATTTTACTCAGTACAGGATAAGTATGGAATGTATTATCCACATTTAGGGTAAGTTTTCCCACTCAACCCAACCTAGAAACTCCCTCCTAGACATGCTCAGAGATTTAAATGTCTCCTAGACGAGTCTAGGTCCTGTCAAGTTGACCATCATGGCAGAGAATCACTAAAAGCCACCTTCGCCAATGCTAACCCAGGTCAGCAGCAATTTTAACTGTTTATTGTTATATAAGCAAGACAGGTGTGCCCCAGCATTGACTGAAACCATTGTGCAATGATTTCTCTTTAGAACACTGCCTTCTTGGGTGATAATGCCCAAGTAGTGTACCTAAGATCCTTAGCAGCAGACATCAGGTGAGGTCACCCTGATCAGCTTGGCTAAGTTAAGGCCAATCGCGGATCACACATTGCAACTATAACCCAACTGACTGCTCAGTTTTAGACTGGAGTTCCCGAAAGATGCCAGAGGGAGCAAGAAGTCATCACAAGGCAGAAGGATGGCTCATTGTGCTTTGCAAAGGAGAGAGATCTCCAAGAAGGAAGACACAGCACTCTCCCATCCAACTCATGGAATCCCCTGGCTGCCTGGACTGCCTTAGGCAACTGTCCCATCTCTGGAAGTTGGGAATCCCATTCTCAAGGTGGTGGAGAAAGGCTGGGTTCTAAGGGTTGTCTTTGCCCGTGAACTCCAGTCTAAGGCTCTCTTTGCCCTTTATTGCTTTCTATATACACCAGTGATTTTTAATTAAATTGGTGTTTTGATGTTGGAGGTTTCTATCTCTTATTATTGTTTGTGTCCACAGACATACAGTCTGCAAGCGCACTCTCCTCTTCTGTAGGCTATCTCTTCTCTGATAAATGTTTCCTTTGCTGAGTCAAAGCTTTTTACCCTGATATATCCAAGCCCCTTTTCTAGCTGGTATTAAACTATTCATGAGTAAACCCTCAGGAGCTAAACACCTCCCATTAGGCCCATTGTCCAACAGTTTGCATAAGAACTGAGTTCCCAATGCATGCTTTCTCGGAGATAAAAAAAAAAAAAAACATAAGCGAACTCCTTTTTAATAGTAATTCCTCCACTAACATGCAATAGTTAAAATGAAAAGACCTAGAGAACATTGCAGCAACCGTTTAACCTATTTTGTAACTTCACCAAGGAAGTCTGAGGTTCAGAGAGATATTCCCAAACCCATGGTGGCGGTTAGTTTGAATCATCAACTTGACACAACCCAGAACCACCTGAGACTAGCTTCAGTGAGGGACTGTCTATACTGGGCTGGCCCTGGGCCTATAAGAGGATTGTCTTAATTAAGTTAATTGATTTTAAAAAACACAGCCCACTGCGGGTGGCCCCATTCCCAAGGCCAGGGATCCTGACATGTGATATATATATATATATATATATATATATATATACTGTAGATGTGACTAGGTGCTTCAAGCTTCTGCTACTATTCCTTTCTGCTATGATGAACTATAATCTGGAACTGTAAACTTTCTCCCCAAAATTGCAGCATATTTTATCAAAGCACCAGAAATGAAGGCAAATATTTATGAATCTGAAGCAGCAAGCATTTCAGAGTATGACAGGATGTTAACCGGTGTTGTGAAAGGGGTTAGTGATCAAGTGTGCCTTAGAGACACAGATTAAACCAAGCTTTTTTACTACAGGACTTCTCAGAACCTTTAATAAGCTTAGAAATTTCTTTCCTAAATCCGAGAGAAGAGAAACTGGGGAACTGGCGTCTGCTGCCCCTTTCTGGTACATATGCCCTCTGCTGCCAGGGGCGTTGAGTTTGTCTCTCAGGTATAGACACACACTCCATCCATCTAACCTACAACCCTGTGTCTGGTCCCCACACTCACCCAGTTTGTTCTATTTTCTTTGTCTCTTATCATTCCCTGTAGTTTGGGAAGTATAAATTCACTGGTAGGCCAGAACTATGTGATCCCTAAGCAGGAAAATTTATTTTCAAAGCAAGAAAAGCAGAGTGAGGGCTGGAGGGACAGCCACTCCAGGGTATCTGACACCCTCTTCTGGCCTCCACCAGCATGAGAACACATCCACGGACACACACATCCACAGACACACACATTCACAGACACACACATCCACGGACACACATCCACAGATACACACATCCACAGACACACACATCCACAGGCACAGACATCCATAGGCACGCACATCCAGAGGCACACATATTCACAGACACACATCCACAAACACACACATCCACAGACACACACATCCACGGACACACATCCACAGACACACACATCCACAGTCACATACATCCACAGACACACACATCCACAGACACACACATTCACAGACACACATCCACAGACACACACATCCACAGGTACACACATCCACAGGCACGCACAGACACACACATCCATGGGCACACACATCCACAGACACACACATCCACAGACACACATATTCACAGACACATACATCCATGGGTGCACACATGAATGGGCACACGCCTCCACAGGCACACACACATTGCTTAAAATATATCTTAAAATAAGAAAGGCATCAGCATTCAACTGCCATGGCTTCCTGACTGTGATCAGCTGCAACCCTCTCTTTAATCCCAGCTAAAACCAGGCTCACAAAGAGGTCTTTATCATGGAGGACTCTCCAATGTGCTTTACAGAGTAAAGAAAAAGGGTTATGACACTGGGTGCAAATCTTGACTTTGGTAGTATCATTTTTAATGTGTGTGTCAGAATCTTACTACCAGAGGTTTTTATAAAAGATATTTTAATCCCCCACCACAATGTGTGTGTGTGTGTGTGTGTGTGTGTGAGAGAGAGAGAGAGTGAGAGAGAGACAGAGAGAGACAGAGACAGAGAGAGAGACAGAGAGAGAGAGAAGGTGCCTGTGGGGATAAGAGGTGCTGGATGCCCTGGATCTGGAACTGCAGGCAGTTATAGGCACCCAAACTTAGGTCCTCTGCAAGAACAGAGCTTGTGCTTAGCCACTGAGGTATCTCCCCCTCAACTCCATTAAAATCCTTTTACATAACCATAAAACATAACATAACTGGGACTTTTCCCCTCCTTGCTTTTCAAATGAAGAGGCACAATCAAATGATTCCCCTTTAATAACTATATCTATATCACCAATGTCATGGCCAATGTCTCTTTGATTTTGCCTCGCAGGGTCAGAAACAGCCTGCCAGATCAAGAGCTTAAAAGGAGTCAGACTTCCCTGTTCTGTACCTGTGCTCTTCCCTCAAGGTCTCCACACACCTTCCCCTGCCCCTATAGTAGTTAGTCGCCTTCTCAAGTGCACTTAAACAGCTACCAGGCCTCACCCACACAAGGTATGCAGAGACCACACTTCCCCACTCCTTCTCAATGCTCTTTCCTAGTCCCCTTTACCTTCCAAATATGCAGAACAAAGCCTTATTCCCATCTGCTACAATAACCACCAAAGCCACCACCCTTCAGAGAGTAACATAAATTCCTATCAGGCCCGCACACTGTCACCATGTGTGTCAGAGCTGACTGTCCAGCCTGCCACAGCCAATCCATGCCACTTTGGTAATGATGGAACAGCCTCAGGGAAAATCGTTGGCTCATTCAACTTGGCTTCAGCTGCAAGCAAAACCTGCCAGACCTCATTCACCTCTCTCCCTCTCTTGCTCTTCTCTCTCCTGTCCGCGGCTTTCAGACAGCCCTCCCAGGGGAGCACCGTGTCTCCTGTGGTTGGACTCTGCATGCATATAGAAATACTATCTACATAATTTATCACTCCAGCACGTTTCCTTCCCTTCCCTACACGGATATGGACCGCTGTCTCTATCAGGAGAGCCCGGGAGAATTTTACATATTGAATGTGCCTTTGTATAAATATGACATTTGCCAATCGCTGGGCAAACTGTATTCTTCTTTTTTTTAATCACAAAAAAACAAACAATGAGTTTTATTGCTATTACTAACTGGAGTATAGCTGAGGGATTATTCACAGTAGCAGAAATGACTGAAACTTCTTCAGCAGAGACCAAGTCAGTCTAAGGGATGGCACTGAAAATATGAGATCTGGAGCACATTGCTCAACTAACAGGCGGTTCGCTGGGGGTTAGAAGTTATTTCACAGGTAGCTGCTGGTCTGAGCCTCTTCCAGGCAGCTCAGCTGGTTGAGTTTCCAGGCAGGTCTATTGGTCTTTGCTTCTTCCAACTATCTCAGCTAGCATGTTAGTCTTAACGACACTTCTGCTAACTTATGCTAACATACAAGCTTGGAGAGAGTGTGCCCAATGAGTCTACTTAGTTCCAGAACTTTCTGACATTTGAATTGTTTGTTTCTCGAGAATTAAGATGTGTCTCTTCAAATGGAATTTTCTCCTATGCCTAGAATGCGCTGAATCTTACCGAGATGATATGTTTTTCTCAGAGATAATTTTTATATAATTGTCAAACTCTCCTCAGGATTTTTATCCAGATTTCCATAGATCTGAGCAGCTCACAGACATCATCAGAGAAGTATCTTTGTACAGTGAGCAATAATAACACAGGATCTCATGTGAGATGGAAGTTCAGAGGATAGGTATTGGAATATTCAGCCACAAATGGGACACCTCTATCATCCCTATCATACATGCAACATTACCAACGAAATTTTCTACTCAAAATGAAGTGATATTTTGTTTGTGTTTTAATAAACACACACACACACACACATACACACACACACAAACAAGTTTGCCTGAAGATCAGAATGCAGAGCTAAGCCACTAGAGGCCAAGGAGTGGTAGCACAGGACTCGGGAGACAGAGGCAGAAGGGTCTCTGTTCATTCAAGGTTATCCTGGGCTACGTGACCTTGAGTCTGTCCAAAAGAGAAACAGAGCTCACACAAAGGTGTTCCCACACTTGGGATCCCACATATTTAATCCCAACAGTAGGAAGGTGGAGACAGAAGTGATATGGCTGGGCAGAGAGAGACAGGAGCTCAGTGAAGTCTGAGGAGCAGTCAGAGGTGCACACTGAAGAAGTCAGTATGAAGATGCAATCTGAGGTACAGTGTGAGAATGGGTAGAGACAGGATCGCCCCGTCAGTCTGAGGATGTGGGAGTTGTAAAAGGTCTCACTATTGGTGCAAACTGTATTCCTTAATACCTCCATGCCACTGTTAAGACTTGTTCCCAGACTAGAGGGGCCCTTTCTCCTGACCTCGTTCTGACACTCACCTAACAATAAAAGACTTTCATTGCTTCAGATTCCTGTGAGTATCCAGTCTCATAGGACGTGGTCTAGGAGTCTGTGTGCAATGCCCCTATGGTGAGTAACGGCCTTTGCTCCATGCTTGGACACCTAGCTAGAACTTGTACTTCTGCAGTCATAAGGTTTGGTTCAGGAATATGTATGTGATGGAAGCCAGCTGATAACAGTCAGCCAAGCACTTCTGCTCTCACTGCTAAGGAACTATCTTCTTCGCGTGAAGACACTACGGGGGCAGCTCATAATCCCATCACTACAGAAACATTCCCTGTCCCCACTTGAACATGATGCGGCAAATGCAAGGAAAGAGCTTCCAGAGAAGTGAGGATATTATTCAAGGCATTGCTTCATCTTCAGAATCAAGCCGTGTTTGAAACTAATACTGTCCACTAGCTTTTCAAATCTGTGACCCAAAAACTGGTGGCATCAATGGTAGTAGTGGTGATGGTGGGTGATGATAGTGATGGTGATGATGGTAATGTTGGTGGGTGATAGTGATGGTGATGATGGTGGTGATGGTGATGTTGGTAAGTGGTGGTGATGGTGATGGTGATGATTGCCTAAGTTGGCCTATGGTGTTAGATTGGATCGAATCTACATCATCCTAATCCTCCTTTAGAACATTGCTACATAACCTAGGGAACAAAGGGTTGTTTCGGTACAAGACCATCTCATGTTACAGAAAGCATTCAGTCCAATCTCAAAGTTCACAATCATAATAGTACCAGTGCTATTCAAAAGTCCAAGTCTTGACCTCAAGAACAATGGCAATGGGTTTTTGATCCTACTGTACCTATTGGTTTCGTGGAAGCCTAGGCAGTTGCGTGGAGGCTCACCTTACTAGACCTGGATGATGGTGGGTGGTCCTTGGACTTCCCACAGGGCAGGGAACCCTGATTGCTCTTTGGGCTGACGAGGGAGGGAGACTTGATTGGGGGAGGGGGAGGGAAAGGGGAGGCGGCTGTGGGGAAGAGACAGAAATCTTTAATAAATAAATAAATAAATAAATAAATAAATAAATAAACAAATACAAAAGTCCAAGTCTTAAAATAGGACCTTAATTTTGAGTTCCTATCAAATTAAAAAAAATATTCCCAATGTTATGGCATAGTGCAAACATTACTGTTTCTAAAGGAAGAAATGGGAAACTGTGAAGGGACAACCGGACAGAAGCAAGACCAGGACTCAGCAGAACAAACAAGATAAGCAGCTCCGTGTCTGGCGTCTGAAGCTCATGATGGTATCACATGGGCACCAATGGACTCAGGAAGTCCCGCTTTTCCAGTTCTGTTGGGTGTGGTATGTGTGGTCTCTCCTGGGTGACTCCACTCAAGGCCTAAAGTCCTTTTTAGTGAGCATCCCATGTTTCTAGCATATCCAGCATCCCAGGGTCTCTGCTGTAACTTGGGCTTTACATTCACGATGTTACCCATAGCACACTCAGGAGCTGCACTCTAACCTTGTTAACATGTTTCCTAATCTCAATGACTTTCTTTATCTGTAATCCAAAGCCAGTAGCATTAGGGGTGTTGGTGGTGGTGGTGAGTGATGATGGTGGTTTCACGGTTCCCTCACTCTTATGTCTTGAATGTCTGCGAAACCAGTACAATGTGGAAAATGACACAAAATTCAGCTGTCGGTTCAAGATGTAGGAATGGCTGCCTGAAGGGACCTGGGACAACGTTCCCTAAGATGCCCCTGTTGGAGCAGGATTCTTTTTCAGTTGCTCTCTTTTCTTTTAAAAATATGAATTATTTATTGAGGTACAATGCAGTAGATACTTAAAGATACTATAAACATCCCGGACTTTAAAAATTCCATTAGTCATTCTTAAATGAGGATTTTGAAGATGAAATTAAAATTAGTACATGTAAATAAAAATAATTACCAAACTAATTACATTGTAGAATAGCTAAAGTTGGACGATAGACTATGATAAAATGCAATGACGCATCCATGGAAGGATGGATGGTTTTGATTATTCGATTTGAGATTTAAAAAAAAAACTTAGAGCTAGAATGTTGGCTTAGTGGTTAAGAGTACTTGTTGCCATTATAGAGGACCCAGGTACAATACCCACACAGAAGCTCACGACCATCTGTAAATCTAATCCCAGGAGTGTGGCTAATATGCCGCTACACTCAAGAAAACTGCTTTTTTTTTTTCTTCTCATGGCAGGTCTCAATAGTTTCTTGACTGGCAGTGGGACCTCATACCCACTTCCTCTTCTCCATGCTGAGATTTTGTACAGCCTGTGTGTTTTCACAGGTGATATGTGTATCAATCCTGCTGTGCCTGGAAAACACTGCTACCTTGGTATCTTAGTTAGGGTTTCCATTGCTGCAACAAAACACCATGACCAAAAAGCAAGCTGGGGAGAGAAGGGTCTATTTGGCTTATATTTTACATTATGGCCCATCACTGAAGGAAGTCAGGACAAGAACTCAATCAGAGGCCATGGAAGGGTGTTGCTTAAAGATTTGCTTCCCGTGGTTTGTTCATCCTGCTTTCTTATAGAACCCAGAACCAGGGATGGCACCACCCACAATGGGCTGGGCCTTCCCCCATCAATCACTAATTTAAAAAATGCCTTCCAGGTAGACCTTACAGAGGCTTTTTCTCAATGGAGGTTCCCACCTTTGAGATAACTCTAGCTTATGTCAAAAGAGCACACTTGGAGTCACCCATTGCCTCTGACTCTTATAATCCTCCCACTTCCTCTTCTGCATAATCCCTGAGCCCTGATGGCAGGGGTTTGATGAAGACACCCCACTTAGGGTTGAGTGCTCCAAAGTCTCTCACTCTCTGCACACTGTTCAGTTGTAAATCGGTATCAATTACCACTCCTGCAAGAAGAAGCTTCTCTGGTGCAGACTGAGTGATACAATTTTCATAATTCAAATGAGGTTAGTCCCGGAGCTTTAGATGGATAGGACCTTGTCCTCCGGTCACCTCTCCTTTTGCCCTAGGGCCAAGTGTTCATTTACTGCTTCTTGCTGATCAGCGACACTAAGGTAATAATTACAGCTGCTTTGTGTCTGATCTCACATGATCTTCTCCACCCAAAATGTCAGCCATGTTCTTGCTCTTGCCCTCATCAACTGAATACTTTTCACGACTTTCTGCTTTCTCTCACTGTAAATATGACTAAGCGCAATGAGCAATGGTTACACTACCACCTGGTTGCTTTACTATCAAGAAATTTTTTCCATCAAACGCTAGTCCATTGATTTTGTGCCCATCCTCACTCCAATTTTCAAGATATGAATAGAACACAGCAGATAAATCATCAAATGTGACAGGAATGGCCTCTAATCGTTACCAACTCTTTGATCTGTTCTCAAACTTTAAGTGCACAACCTGTAAGGTGAATATTCATTAAACTTTAAGACCCATCACACCAGAAATTTGCTTCCCCCAGCTAGCATATAACATTCCACAGATCCAATAACCTCTCAAGGCAGTACCAATTGAAAGCTTCCCACCAAGGTCTGTGTCCCCTCTGCAGGAAGTTCACATCCAGTGATCGTAAACACTGAGTGTCTACAGTTGAGACCAAATGAATCCTGGTATACTATTCTAAGGCCCATTCCAAATGCTTGCCATGTCTCCCAAAAATCTTCAGCAGCATCCTGTGCTCCTTTGTAAACTCCTGCTGCATCTGATCCTTGTGACTCCTGCCTTCATCCTACGGAATCATTACTCCTTACCTTACAGCTAAGGGGCTGTGTCTGACCCCTCTCCATGAAACTCTAACCCTAAGGATTCGTCTTTGTTTTCTGAAGCCTGTTCACTTTGAATAAATCTGTACTCATCATAAACAGAGGGACATTCAACATGTGTCCCTGTGAAAAGCTACACAGCTCTCACTGTTAGGGAGGTGTGGGGGATGTATTAGTCATCTAGTGCTGTGTAACAAATCATCCCCAAATTTAGCCGCCTAAAGCAAAAGCCGAGTTTCTGAAGTGAAAGAATTATGTGGCCTGAGATCTTTCTCACAAAACCAGAGGCAAGACATCAGGCACAGCTGCTGTCACCTGAAAACCTAGTGGAACCTAGGGTCTCTGCTTCCACATGGTGACTCATGCTGGGCCTGGTGTTTCAAGTTCATCAGCCAGCACTTGTCAGGTTGATGAAGGAGGATTGTCAGAAGGTCATGGCCAGCCTAGGCTACAGAATGAAGTAAAACAAAACGAAGGAAGACGGTGAGTCACAAGGCTGATGGCAGAAGAGCTTAGTCACAGAGTTTAAGTCTTCCCCCTGCCTTTCCCCGTGGAGCTTCTTTGCTCTCCTTACAACACAGAGCCTGGCTTTGCTCAGAACGACAGCAGCGGGAAAGCACGGAGGGCGTCACTCTGACTTAGATTTTCATGGCAGACATCCTACACTCAAGAGAAGAGAGCTGGTGAATGGGGGAATGAAGACTGTCTAAGAAAGGAAGAGTCTTAGGGATAGTTTGAAGATCCTGTTTAAACTGTGACGATGTTGTCCATTATATTCAATAGCCCCAAGAAAATCCCTTCCAATTCCTCTACAAAGGGATCTTAATCCTGTTTAGCAGCTGCCTGATTGTTTTTCCCTCCAAACACAACGAACCGTGTAACAGATCTTCTTTTTACTCTTTTCTCCTCAGAAACTTAAAACCACATCTACAGGCACCTCCACCCAGGATAAAATATTCCACAGCATGTAATTTATGTAGTATCTTGATCTCTAAATTGTCTGCCCTTGTCTCTAGTTCTCTTTTGACAGGACTTTTCCTAGTTTAAAATTTACTTCACATTGCTATAAGCTTCGCATGCTAATAAGTTGACTTGGAACCTTGTTTTTAGGACAAGGTATGGGGTAAACAAAACAGTAAATACAAAGACTACACATGTAGACACACACATTGAAAATAACTCCCCTGATTTACCCATAT
>NW_026067978.1:4457838-4492416 GCF_014885135.2 Alexandromys fortis | reverse complement strand
ATATACCCAGAATCAATGAACCAATTTTTTTGAGGAATTCAAGTCACTATGCCTGACAGAGCCTGTGGTAAGGAGACTCTCGATGGCACTTAGGACTCCCATGGACCCCCATCTCCTGTCAGCAGTGTGCCATGCTCAGCAATCAACCATTTCAATACTTCCTCTATTTAACCTCCAGGAAGTCTGCAGAGTAGGCACTCCCACTTACCTGACAAGGTTTCCATGGGTGGAAAAATGAAACCAGGGTTACCTTCCGGAAAGTGGTAGAAAAGCCAAGATACTAACCAGGGACCACCCAGTTCTTCAGGAAAGCGACATATTGCTGCTGCTGAACAGATGGCAACATAGTTTGTAACATATTATCAGGAAGGCCAAAGCTATGCTGGAATGACAACCCAGTGGCACCTGCCACTTCCACCAAGTGCACCAAGAGGAGGTCAACCCAAACAAGGATAGCATAAGCGATGAGGACTGATAAGATTGTGGGCTACATGGGCAGTGAACAAGACAAAAGAGGCTGTATTTGTGTATTCTTTCTGTCTTGTTTGGCTCTCCGACCTGAAAGCAAGTCATGAAGACAATTGTTTTATGTTTTATTTCTAAGTCTGAAAGCAATACTAAACAAAACAGAAGGTTCTGTTACATAGTCAATTAATGAACTCAACTACTTAATTAAAGAGATAGTCCCTGATTGATAGTTGGGGGGTTATATCATGCAAAGATGGGGTAGAAAGTGGGGCGGGGGGGGAGGGATGGAAAGGAATAAGAGGTCTATGAAGGTCCTTAGGGAGAGAAATGGGGGAAGGGATTCTTCTCCCTTTTCTACTTCCTCTTTCTAAACCACCTCAAATTAATAGAATTTAATCAGTTTGGTTCCCAGACTAAGACACCAGCTGAGCCATGTTTGTAGGTAAAAAGGCTCAATGCACGTTAAAAGGTCAACTCTCAAGTCTGCCTGTCTCCTCCCTAGCCAGCATTGGCACTAGAGTAGAAAGTAATTTAGGCTAGGCATCACTTTATCACCATGAAAACTGCTAATAAGTGATATGTCCCAAATCATAGATATCAGACCTATTCCTGGAGAAAGGATGGATAGATTAGTGCTGGCCACTTTCAGAGGGAGCGAAGCTCAGTGGACGAATGTAAATGAGCTGAGGAAACGTAACAATGGGGCAGGTGTCTGTTGTTCTTTCTGTCCAACCTGGGCTCAGGTTGTGGAGAACATAGAGATGTCGATGTCGATGAGCTGATTGGAGGACTGGGCATGATGTTGGCACATCAACAGACAGTGAGAGTAGTCAGCATGATCTGTGGCAGGGGCCTGCCCCACACTCAGCCCTGAGTGTCCAGAACATCCTGTGTAGAAGAATTCAGAGCCCCAGAGCATACCCCAAGCTCTAGAGCAGAGTGCCGCCATCAGTTAGTAACACCTGCCGTGGGCACACAAAAGAAACACAGGAAGTCATATGGTTACCATGGCTGACCTCTTTACAATACCATCATTAGTATCCTTCCAGGGCTCTCATCTCACCAGCCCCTGTCATTTCCAACGTCCTTTTATTCCTAAAACCTGAGATAGGAATTTTCACAGCTCCTTGAGACACGGTGGTTGTGTCCCAGTTTTCTTCCAATAAAATGTTGCATCCTGCACAGAAGTTTATTAAGCTCAGGCTGTAAACAATTCAGTAGCTTCAGGAAGTCCCTAAAGCTGATCAGATTCACTAGACCCCCTTCTTACCCAAGCATATATAAGCAGTAAGGATGAAGAGACACGTTTAGATCAGCCCAGTTGTCTAGAGGACTCTCCAACAAGCTGCCTGGACAAGGCTTCACTACCTGGAAGAAGCAGAAACCAGCCTAGCTGCCCGGAAGAGGCTCAGACCACCCATAGCCAACTGGGCTACCTGGAAGACACTCTTCAGCGTGCCACGCTGCCTGCAGGCTGTGTAGTATGCTCTAGATTTTCAGCTTTTGTAAGATGTCAGCCATGCTGGGGTAGGCTTAGGTGATACAGCTGTCTTTAGGTCATTTCTGCTCCTGTAAGTAATCCCCAAAAATTTAACGTTCACCAAGTTAAACTTTAGTTGTATCAATACTTTGTCTTTCATTATTTTCCTATCTGCAGTGAGAAGTCATTTGGTCCCATCTCTTTAGGAATAATGCATGCCATGCAACAATTATGGAGTAATTCAGGAAGTGTATCTTTCCACGTGCCTGTTACAAGCATGTCTGAGTTGTCTGCTGCTCATTCTCTCCCTCCCTTTTACTGCACAAATGTCCTGCCTTGGAAAGACTTGCACCAGGAATGAAGTGAGGAAGCCATTTAGTCCTATGCAAATGTCCCCTTAACAGATAGAAAGCCACACCACACCCGCAGGATCTGCTGTGTAAGGCTGAACTGTCTCTAAATAGAACATGGCTTCAGGTTTTTCCATGGGGGACCTGCATCAGCATTTCCATAAGTAAGCCACTGGGCAAAAGCAACTTTCTCTTCAGCATCCTTTGCCTCTAGCAAATCTCAGCTATGCAAAGAGAAGCAGGTTAAGGAGATGGGGTCACAGCATAGGAGGAGAGAAAGAAGCAAGAAGTAGGGAAGACCCTGACCTCACCTCAAAGTTGCTTTCCAGCCAGTGGCCTTGGCCCCCTGGACTATGAGCATGCTGTCTGCCCCCTCCCTCCAGAGTGCCCCATGTTTTTTCAACAGGGATAACTCAGTTTACCTGAAGGTATTAGCTACTAGTCACTCCCTCCAGGAAGTGTTTAAAGCCTAATACCCCATTAAGAATTATATTCTAGTGATCTAACCCTTGGTAAGCATCAACACAGGTCACTTCACTTAAGGGATATCATTCGACAGGGCTATATTCTCACTGTTCAAATGCAGAAGTGAGCTCAGAGAGGTCAAGAGTCATTCATATAGTAACACAGACTTTACACCTAAATGAACAGCAGAACCAGGTTTAAAGATGAGCCCTGGCTACTCTTGCTGAGGACCCGAGTTTGGTTTCCAACACCCACATGCTGGTTCACCACCATCTGTAACTCTACTTTCATGGAATCTAACATCCTCTTCTCACCTCCTCGGGTACCAGGCAATGCATACATGCAAAAAATAAATGCTCATACACATAAAACAAAATAATTTTTAAAAACCATAAAAAACAGACAAGCAAAAACCAGATCCAGGCCATCAAGCTGGCTTAGTAGTTTAAAGTGTAAAGCTAGAATGAAGTCTAACAATCCAAAGCTAAAGGAGGGATCCCAGCAATGCATAAACAAAATGAACTCATACATGTGTGATCTAGTTCTGGGAAGGTGGAGGCAGGAAGATCAGAAGTTCAAGATGATTCTCAGCTGTAGTTAGCTCAAGGCCAGCCTGGGCTACAGGAGAACCTACCGTTAAAAAAAAGAGAGAAGGAGACCAGTCAATGTCATCTGAACTATATCTACGTTCCCTGTAACCTGGTTTCATCATGCAAATAGAAAAGCACAATCCTGAATTCATTAGGTTGCCAGCAAGATGAAATGAAATAGTGCATGAAAGAGCATTCTTGGGGCAGGGGCGATGGCTCGGTGGTTAAGAGCGCTAGCTGGTCTTGCAGAGGAGCAGAGTTTGGTTCCTAGTACCCATGTTGGGACATAA
This sequence comes from Alexandromys fortis, assembly GCF_014885135.2. Lineage (NCBI taxonomy): Eukaryota > Metazoa > Chordata > Mammalia > Rodentia > Cricetidae > Alexandromys > Alexandromys fortis. The sequence continues at coordinate 4,488,773 of NW_026067978.1, read as the reverse complement.
AAACCTGCAATGGGATCTAGATGGGTCTGAACTCCCTCTCCCAGCAACGGGTTCAGACGGATGCCAGGATACAGATCCAGATGCTCTAAGTGTGCACCTTTAAAAATCTCTCTTAAAAAAAAAAAAAAGCCCTTAGTCCAAACCAAGCAAATCTGAATTGGTGTGTTGAGGACCCAGGGCACACAAAACCTTAAAGTGTAGTTACACCTCAAACGAGCTATGCCAGGCAGGTGCTGTCGCCCACCTGATAGCTCAGATATGTACAGTGGTCATCCAAAGTCACACAACAAATAAATCCAGTTGCTGCTTGTGCAGAGTTCAGCTGGTGTCTGGATGTTATTTGACTTTTCCAGGGAGGAGGTGTACTCTTTCATCCATAAGCACCTCCCCCCACCAGCTTACAATCTGTGAACCCCAGGCAGTTCATCAGAATGCCCCCTAGCCAAGACTCTATACTCCCTAGATTTGCTCCTCAGTTCCTAAATCCATTATTCTTTAAAAAAAATTCACAAGGGACAAGCATATCAGCAAAGAAGGGATGGTTACAGAGAAGCCCATCTCTTTATCAACCTCCACCATGCTTTTAACTTCAGGCCAGGGAGAAACAAGAGCCATGAGCAACACTCACAGCATCATCTCAGACAGAGCAAAGAATGCCCCACACACACACACACACACACACACACACACCAGTCCCAGAAGGGAGTGCTTCTCTGCTGTGTGGCTCTTCTTATTGTTCCATCTGGGAGATGGGATCAAGTAAAAGCAGATGTGTGGGGTTGGAAACCCCACAAAGCCATGTTTGGTTCACAGGTCTCCAAGAGAAGCCCTAGAGGCACTGCAGGTCCTTGCAGAGAAAAAGCCGGTAGGGATAAATCCTGGTGCCAGTGGCCCCTCAGTCAGCTCCAACCATGCAACTGTCAACCACATTCAGAGGAACTAGTTTGGTCCTATACTGGTTCCTTCCCTGTCCAGCTGGAGTTGGTGAGCTCCCATTTGCTCAGGTAGACTATTTCAGTAGGTGTACCCAACTTGGTCTTGACCTCTTTACTCATATTCTCACTCCTCCCATTCTTCAACTAGTCTTTGGGAGCTCAGTCCACTGCTCCAATACAGGTCCCTTCCTCTGTTTCCATCAGTTGCTAGATGAAGGTTTTATGGTGATATTTAAGATATTCATCAGTCTGACTACAAGGCAAGGCCAGTTCGGGCCCCTTCTCTATTGCTTAGGGTCTTAGCTGGGGTCATCCTTATAGATTCCTTGGAATTTCTCTAGGGCCAGGTTTCTTGCTAGCCTCACAGTGGCTTTATTTTAAACTCTACTTCTTTTATTTTTATTTTGATTTTTTTGAGACAGAGTTTCTCTGGGTATCTTTGGCAGGCCTGGAACTCACTCTGTAGACCAGACTGTCCTTGAACACACAAGCTTCTGCCTCCCAAGTGCTAGGATTAAAGGTGTGTGCCACCACACCCAACTACTCTCTGTCTTTCTTTTGTTAAGGAATTTATACTTTTTCTTTTCTATTCCAAGTCTACATATTTTTTAAACCCACTGTAAACCATTCAGGGTTTTTTCATCTGACTCTATCTTTACTATGTATCTCTCTTTTTCTGACCACACAAGTCTTTAAATTGCTAAGCGATATGGCTAGGATTAAAACTGTGACTTTGATCTACCCCATTCCTTAGCTTTCTGGGAGTCTAGATTCATGGTAAAGGTACTGGCCAGAGACATTTATTCCCTAATTTTATGGAGTTTCAAGGTCCCTGCTACCACCAAGAAACATTCTGTTGGCTATTCATAGACACTATTTAAGTGTCTGGTGGCAGGGCCTCTTAAAAGAGCTGCAAGATTCTTGTAGCTAAAGCTGAGTCAGAAGCCTCTCTTAAGGGAGATGTGCTTGCCTGTAGCAAACAAAGCCCACCCAAGAAAGTGCTGCTTCCAAGAAGCCATGCTTAACAATGTTCTTTTGTGTTTAGAATTACTTCCCAAGCTCTCTCAGGTTTCATGTGGATGTAATTGTGCACATTGGTGCCATTGTAATCAGAAGTTGCTCATTCATTTCCTGGCTGCCCAGATTCCCAAAATAATCACATAGAAATCTATATTAATTGCAATACTATTTGACCAATATTTTTAGCATTTTTCTAGTTAGCTCTTATATCTTAAATTAACCCATTTCTGATAATATGTGTGTTGCCACATGGCTGTTGCCTACAGGCAAGGTTCCAGTGTGTCTGTCTCCAGCAGTGGCTATATGGCTTCTCACCGACTCTGCCTAATCTCTCTCCATATCCCTGTTTGGATTTCCCACTAGGCTTTACTCCACTAAACCATTGGCCAAAACCAGCTTTATTCATTAACCAATAAAAGCAACACATATACAGAAGTACTTCCCATACCAAAAACCGAAATAGAGACAATATAGAAAACACAAACTGAGGAATCATAGAAATGGAAATTATAAGAAAACAACTAGGATCCACAAATGCAAGCATAAACAACAGAATACAAGGGATAGAAGAGAGAATCTCAAGTGCTGAAGATGCAATAGAGGAAATAGATTCACTAATCAAAGGAAACATTAAATCCAACAAAAATTTAACCAAAAATATTCTTGGAAATATGAAACACCATGAAAAGACCAAATTAAAGAATAATAGGTATAGAAGAAGAATAATAAATATAACCCCAGTAGCACAGACACTGAGAGAAACAATTAATAAATGCGACCTCCTGAAACTGAAAAGCTTCTGTAAAGCAAAGGACATGATCAACAAGACAAAAGAGCAGCCTATAGAATGGGGAAAGATCTTCACCAACCCTACATCAGACACAGGACAGATCTCCAAATATACAAAGAACTCAAGAAATTGGTCATTAAACAACAAATAATCCAATAAAAAAAAATGGGGTACAGACCTAAACAGAGAACTCTCAACAGAGGAATCTAAAATAGCTGAAAGGCACGTAAGGAAATGTTCAACATCCTTACCCATCAGAGAAATGCAAATCAAAACAACTCTGAGATTCCATCTTACATCTGTAAGAATGGCCAAGATCAAAAACACTGATGACAACTTATGCTGGAGAGGATGTAGGATAAAGGGCACACTCCTGCATTGCTGGTGGGAATACAAACTGATATAATTCCTTTGGATGACAGTATGACGATTTCTCAGAAAATTAGGAAGCAACCTTTTTCAAGACCCAGAAATACCACAGTATATACCCAAAGGATGCTCAATTGTACTACAAAGACATATGCTCAACTATGTTCATAGCAGCATTATTTGTAGTAGCCAGAACCTGGAAACAAGCTAAATGCCTCTCAACAGAAGAATGGATGAAGAAAATGTGCTACATTTACACAATGGAGTACTACATAGCAGAAAAAAATAGTGACATCTTGAAATTTACGGGCCAATGGATGGATCTAGAAAACATCATATTGAGTGAGGTTACCAGGACCCAGAAAGACAAATATCACATGTACTCACTCATAAGTGGCTTTTAAATAAAAAGCAAAAAAGAAAGTCTATAATTCACAATCCCAGAGAACCTAGACAATAATGAATACCCCATGAGAGACATACATGGATCTAATCTAAATGGGAGGTAGGAAAAGACAAGATCTCCTGTGTACATTGGGAGCATGGGGACCATGAGAGTGAGTAGAAGGGGAGGGGAGAAGAAGGGAGAGAAGCAGAGAAAAATATATAGTTCAATAAAAACATTTTATAAAAAAATAATAGTACAATACATGACGGTGTGTAGCTGTATCAAAGAGTTCTGGAATAGAGTATAACAAAGGTTTATTTATTTGGGAATAAACACACAGTAAGCATAGCAATCCGCAGCCCTCTTTGTGTGCTGGAAACTGGAATCGAATCCAGAAGTAAAAGGGCCACACAAGGCTTTTTCTCTGCACTTATAGTACACAAGACCACGCCCAAAGTGGGCCTGTATCTTAAAGACTATTGGCTAAAGAAGTTCCCACAACAATGTTGTCCTTGAGAAAAGAGCAAGAAAACGGTAGGAAGTTTTGTGACTTAGGAAAGATGTCTCCAGTCTGAGCTTGCCATGTCTAGAAAAAGAGCTGGCCATGCTGAAGTAGAAGCACCTCAGTGGAGGGGATTAAAAACACAGAAGCCCGAGGCAGATCAAGGTTTAATTTGTTAAGAACAAAAGAAAAGACAAACTCTGCCTGTGGGGCGTGAAGCAGAGTGAGGGATGGACAGAGAAGGATGGATAAGAAATGAGATCAGAGATGGAGACAAGGTTCCCTCACTCCTAAAGGTCAAGGCCAGAAGCTGGGCTATGATTCTGAGGCACATTGGAAACCACTGACAGATTTAACCAGAATAAGATGTTGTATAATTTACATTTTAAAGAGACCTTATGCTTAATGTATAAAAGCTAAGTAAAAGAACCTTCTCTAGAAATTTGTCCTTTCTCTGCTTGCAGACACCTCCAGAGACCTAAAAATCTCAGAGCAACAAGATCAAGGAGTCCAGGGCCCTGATGAGGCAGTGGGACCACCCCCAGCTGATGAACACCACTAATGCTAGGCTGTTACAGGGCTTTGCTATGCTGAGTCAACAGGATGGAAAAAGGGGAAAAGAAAGAAGGGAATGAGGAGAGGGAAGAGAGGAAACAGATGTGGGGGCTGGGAATGAACCCACAGACTCTCTAGTCCACTCAGTGCCTTGAGCAGGTCATTTAGCTGCTGGTGTGGGGCTTAGCAAAGTACCTATGATGTGGGGAAGGAGCCTCCATTACTTCTAAGGCTCAGGCTGCAAGGGGCTTGTGAAAGAAAGTGCCATTGAGGACTGTGAAAACCACAACAGCCTCAGGTGATGCTCTCATGGCTTCTCTCTCTTCACCAATGACGGAAAGTGAATCATAGTTTTCTCCGTCAAACCCCAGGCTGCCTTTCTGAGACCTTTGTGGATAATTAAGGTTGTCTTCTAAAACACTAGTTTATGAGTAACAGGGCTTAGGCTGCTGAATACCAGGCAACCACCAAGCAATGTCTCACCCTTGGTATCCTTCAGCAGACAGGTCCTCTTGAAGAGCGTTTTGGACAGCCGGTGTACTCCTGGGTTCACAGTCATTTTTCTGAACATACTGACTAAACACCGACTTGTACCAGGCCCGGCTCCAAGTACTTGCAGCGTTTGTGGCACACCAAACAAACGCAGTCCTTGTTCTTTTCTCAATACATTAGTCAACAACCATGTACAAGACAGAGCACGTTCCCAGTCTCCTAGCAAACAAGCAGATGCTGATAAGAGCCCAGGAGAAAATGACAGAGTGCAGTACAATAGGGTGTCTTTGAAGAAAGGACAAGGAGCCGTAAAGTAGGGCAAGCCCAGAAACTGGCACTCTGATAAAGGGAACAAAGAGACCTGCGAAGGATGCCAGGCATGTGTACAAGTAGAGTGAGGGCAAAAGCAGAGAGGGGTGGCACAGTGGAGAAACTGGTCAGAACTGGATCAGGCTTTGAGATGGCACAATCAGCAGGTATGAGGACCCCGGTTCACTCACCAGAACCCACGTCTTAAAAAGAAAAAAAACCAGGCACAGTAGTATGTTTGAAACTTCAGAGACAAAAGGATTCTGGGGCTTGCTGGCTACATCACCTACAGTTGTGTATAACAACACCCTCCAAATCGAAAAATCCCCACTCTGGAGGGAGGCTTTTGCAGACCCGGGAAGTGAGCAATTTATAAGTCCCAGGAAGCCCTTAAAACTTAAAAAAAAATTGCAACCCACCCCCCCACACACAGACACACTTAAATGACATGAGCACACTTAGGGAGAGCTGAAGAGGGCACAGGCGCTCCAGCCTGTGGAGTGCCTGTACATTGAGCAGGGAGCTCCAGGACTGGGCTTTTATGAGCTGTCACTCATGCTAAGGCAGGCTATCCATTGATGCAGCTGCCTTACCTTACCAAGGTCCTGTAAGTGACTGCCCGCACATATTTTTCTGTAAGTGATTCCCAAGAAATTCATTGCTTTGTCAAGTGGGTTGGGGTGGTGGTACCCTTCCTTGTTTTGTTCTTTCACTGTGCCCCATCTCAGGTAAGTAGATGTTTGCTTACTGTCTCCTGGGGAAAGAATCACACAACATATTCAACCCCTGAAAGCTTTGTCTTGTCCTCTCTTTCTTCCTACCTGCTCTCCCGCCATGCCTTGCCTTCCCTCCTAAACCATAGCCAAAACAAGCCCTTCCTCCCTTAAGTATTTCATACGCATCATTCACAGACATCACCTGGGACTGTCACACACCCTATCCTGGATCCAAAGGGTAAGTGTCAAACTACTGGTAATAAATGAAGTTTGGGGTATGGATAAGAGAGTCTTAGAAATGATAAGCATGGGTCTGGAGAGATAGCTCAGCAGTTAAGAGCACTAGCTGCCCTTCCAGAGGACCCAGGTTCAATCACCAGAACCTCTGTGGCAGTTCACAAACATCTGTAGCTCCAAATACCTCGGGATTCAACTCTCTCTTCTAGCCTGTACAGACACTGGGCATCCATGTGATGCAGGCAAAATGGCCATGCACACAAATATGTTTTTACATGGCAAGAGCCACCCTGCAGAAAGTGTTCACAGCCCAGACTCCTTTTGTTTCCCTAATGCGGCCCTGGTCATGTGACCCAAGGTGGCTGCTAGACTTCCAGGCATTATGACCATCATCTAGGAAGTATTAGTCTGGAGACCCACAGAAGCTCACTTCCTCACTCCAGAGAAGTTTCCCATTTTCCTGTCTCTTCCTTGTTGCTCTGACGTGGCCTGACTGTCCGAATGGAAGCTGAGTGCGTTTCCATCTGAAGCAAGAAACCTGCCCTCTGGTGACACCACCGTTACAGCTTTGACTGGGAAACTGACCTTCAAAGACTCCATTTTCCTACTGGTGCTGAGGAGAGGTGCTCTCCAGGGAGCCGAAAGGGTAATTGCTTCTGCCTCTGTTTGGAGGGCACTGACTTCCTTACAATGCCAGCCTCACCTGCAGGTTTAATTTAGCTCCTTTGTCTGCGTCAAACTCCCTGGAAACCATCCTTTATGTGGTGCCAAACATATCACACGGCCGGCCACTTCTGGCTGAATTTAGAGTTGTCCTTTCCGCTAACGATCATGGGACACTCTGACTGCCGCCTGGTCAGGTACTTGGTCTTCCGTCCCTTGACGGCTCTCAGGGCTGTGGGGGATCGAATCCTACCACTGGGTGTCAGCATTGTTTTGTCCTCTTTAAGGAACATGAACTATTTGTGTGGCTGGGAAGTTGTCTGCAGAGAAGAGCTGAGCTCCAGCGTGAAGATGGTCACTGTGGACATGTCGGGCACGCTCCCATCACTGATCCTGATTCACTTCACAGCTCTTTGCCTGCATCACTGCAACCATCCATCCCCCTTTTTCATTCTTCATCTCTCAAGTCTGTCTTTGCCATGATGCTACCATCCGAGCTCATTTGGAGATTAATGACCTCCCTTGCTACTATAGGCTTGCAAGCAAAAGCTAGACAAACACCTGGCAGGGATATTTGTAGGAGAAAAAAAACCATATAAATAAATATCATACATATATGAACCTAGATGCATGTTGTCTTTGTGTCTATGTGTCTGTGTGCATGCTTTTATATATGGCTAAGTGGAACTAGACTCCATGTGGGACCTCTTTGGAGCAGGGGTCCCTGGGCAAGTTTCTCAAACATAAATGGAACTCTTGCTTCTTTACCGCTGGAGAGACTTCAGTGACTCCCTGTTGTTCATAAGAGAAGAGTCTAAGTTACTTAGTGCTTGACAAACAGTGCTATATGAACCTGGCTACTTCCAAGCCATCCAGCTCAACTCCCTGACAGGAAAATCGGCCTCAAGATGAACAAACTTTCTCAAAGTGAATCCAGGCCTAACCCCCCACCCCACCCCACTCCACATCTTCTCTCTAGTCTCATGAACCTGTGCCTCCCCCAGGTTCTAGCAGGACAGCCTCTTTCTAGAACCTCCTGCAGGGAGCTGGTAAGAAGTTCCTCCCTGCAGCCTCTGCTCAGCCTGAACTCTGTCTTCCTGCAGACACCAGAGCCCATGCATCAACTCAGCTTCCAAATAAATTGAGCTTCCCATGACGAGTCCCACACAGGCCAGACTATAAACTGTTTTTGAGGGGATTTGAGGTTTTTATCTCTGTGTCCCCGACTCCCATCCTGTATCAGGCAGATAGCTGATAATTCCCCCAGTTTTTCTTGAGCTGATGTAAGTGGACCACAGGGTTATTGTGCTGATTTTGCTGAGTCTGTAGTATCCCTTGTAGGCTTTTCCTGTGTGACTTGCCAGTGGCCCAGGCCGTCACACCGGCTCACTGTGTCCCAGACTTACAACTTATCACTTTCTCTATCTGATGGTTCTTAGTGTTCCTAGGCACCTTGTGAGCTGCTTTTGTAAAAAGTCTGTTGGCTGTTAGCTCCATTCGTATTTGTTTGGACTCATCCCCAAGAGCTTACCCTGAACCAGCCATGCAGGCTCAAGCCTGCTATCCCAGGGAGTGGAGGAATGATGATCACAAGTTCTTATTTAGCCTGGGCAATAGAATGAGTTCAAGGTTAGTCCAGGTGACTTTGTAAGACCTTGTCCCCAAATGAGAGAGAGACAGAGACAGAAACAGAGAGAGAACGGGCTCAATGATATAATAGCTTAGCATGTATGAGGTTCTAAGTTTTACCCATGGTGTGTGGGGTGTGTTCAGGGGCCACTAGAGAACTAGTAGAGAAGCCCCCAACAATGAGCTCCATTGAAATAACCAGACAGAATGAAATCATCAGCGTCACACTACCTGACCCGATTTCATTCATCCCAATGCACACCTAAAATCACCTCTGATTTTTCCAGACTCTATCCATAGGTACAGTTCAACATTCTGTCTGTAGTAAAAGGGTGTTACTTCCCAGTTGGGCTTCACTTAATTGCCAAGACACTGAAGTTCACGCTGGTTCAAATCCCAGGAACCGTGACATGGTACCCCACGTCTACACCGGTTCACAATTCAGGTACCATGAGAGGCTCACCCCCACTCCCTCATACCCCCACATAATCAGTAAGGCGACTCAACTTCCCCCACTGTTCACTGAGCCCTCACTGAAGCTACCCAGTCAAAACCAGGCACTCAGAGGAAGTGGGGAGTCAGGGATGGCTAAGACACAGACTTTTGGGGTTGGGGCAATAGTTCAGTCAATAAAATGCTTGTCATACCAGCATGAGAACCTGAATTTTATTCTCAGGGCCTACATAAAAAAGCTGAAGATATTGGCACACTCATAATTCCAGCACTGATAAGGTAGAAATAGACAACTAACAATTAGGCCCTGACCTAATTGTTGATCCACAGTGAGAGAGGTAGATGATGCCTGAGGAGGAACACCCAAGGCTGTCCTCTGGCCTACCTATCTACACACACACACACACACACACACACACCTTCACTTTCACCAGCCCTCAACTTGTACAACATGTAAGCTAAAGCTAGAATGTGCAATACAAGTCTACGAAAGCTTTGGGATATCCATGTTGTGTAATTGGCAGGAGAAAGAAAGTTTCATGAGAGAGGCTCCCAAGGGAGGTGGCACCCTCAGGTATAAGAAAAGAGCTCTCCTGATTCCTGTCCTACAAGCAGGCAGGAGGTACCCTTCTCTGAACCCCACAGGGCATCACCACATACCATGTGTCACTCATCATTCATTCATCCATCCCTTCAGATTCTCAGCTCTTTGAGAGCATTGAACGTCCATCTTTGCGACAAAGTCAGCAACAGTAGCAGTTGATGGACATTGATATGTGTTTGATTGATGGATAAGTGATGGATGGATACGTGACAGATCATGAGAGAAACAACAAACACACATACACAAACTTGATTACAGGAGAAAGAGATATTTCCTATGAATATCTCCTCATTCATGACCCTGTAAGCTGCCCCAGTGAAATTCATTCAGTCACCCAAAAACCCCCCCAAAAGACATACAAATTCTAGAAACTGAACTAATTGAGAAGAAGAAGGGGTCAATGGGAGCTGGAGAGATAGAGTCTAATAGGGGTAAATATGATCAAAATATGTTATATTAGTCTATGAAAATATCACAATGAAACTCATTATTATATACAGCCAATGTATGTTCATAAATGGTAGAAGAACAATCTTGAAGTCACCCCACTTACATGATTGTGGAATCATGTCATTGCCAACTCTGACATCCTACAGCCCATCCCTGGGAGCTTTAAGATCAGCACTTCTAGCACCTTCTTTCTTGGGATAATCTGAATCAACAGAATTCAGTGGATCCCAGGCATCATTTGCTGAAGGATTCTGAAGCCTGTGGCCCAAGGCCTGGTTCTCAGCGAACCCCAATATCACTCACTCAAGTGTCATGATGATTTTGTATCTCCAGGGGTTCTGTTTCTGTTTTACTCACCTCCTCTTCACAGAAGGCTCAGCTTTCTTGGATAATGCACAAAAGACAAAAAAAGAACAAAAATTTACACTGTGACTTGTAAAGCTCCAAGAGGAACTATTGCCTTGGTAGGAACAGTGACTAAGGCCTTCTATGCTCACTCAGTTCAATCACCAACTCTAAGAACATGGGAGTCTCTGTTAGGCCCAGTCTGTACATGGGAAAGTGGAGGCATGGGGAGACTGATTGACTGTGATGTGGTTTAAAACACTAGGTGGAGGCATGGCAGTTTGAATAAAAATATGTCTCATTGTCTCAGGGAATTACACACTTGGTTTCCCATTGGTGGTGTTATCTGGGGAGGTTTAGCAGGTGTGACCATGCAGGATGACGTATGTCACTAGGGTTGAGGGACTTTGATAGTAAAAATCGCTCTCCCAGCTTTGTGGTTGTGATTTAGGATTCACTCTCTTCCCTCCTGCTCCAGCCTCAGTGCCTGCTTCTTGCGGCTATTCCTCATCACCACGATGGACTCTAATCCTCTGGAACCAGAAATCCAAAGACATTCTCTCTGGTGCAAGTTGCCTGGACAACGGTGTTTTATTACAACAACAGAAAAGTAACTAACATGGGCTGATCTGGAAGGCTGCTCAGTGGTTAAGAACATTTGCTGCTCCGCCAGAGAACTTGAATTTGGTTTCCAGGACCCATGTTGAGTGGCTCACGACGGCCTATAACTAACTCTAGCTGCACGGGATCCAATTCCCCCTTCTGGCTCCTGCTGACATGCATGCACACACACACACACAAACACACACACACACACACACACAATTAGCCAAAAATGAAACAAAACACTGTGGTTGCAGAGCCTCAGGTTTTATGTGGAAGTCATGTCCTTAAAAACTATACATAGACCAGGCTGAGGAGAGACGTGAGTAGCAGGGTCAACCCAAAGCAGGATGAACCTCACTAAATACAGAGGTCTCTACAGATGAGAAGATACGGATAAGACAGAAGGCTCAGCCCTCAGATTCAAATCCCCGTGCAGCTACGTTTCCCAGGGGACATCATAAACATGCACAGCCAACTGTGTGCAGCCCCTGCGTTGAGTACTTGACATATATCTCACTTAATTCCCATCATAGCCAAGGATAAAAATGCTATTTGCATCACCATTTATTTTCAGGGGAGGTTGTAGTGATATTTCATTTGTGTTTTTAATAAATAAAGCTTGTCTGAGGTTCAGAGAGTAAAACGGTCACACTGATCAGCCTTACAGACCAGGCAGTGATGACCCACACCTTTAAAACCCAGTAGCCATGCTAGTTTGCCATAGAAACCAGGCGGTAGTGGTGCTCACCTTTAATTCCAGCCCTAGAGAGGAATATAAGATGGGAGGAGGCAGCTCTCAGACACAGTCTCATTCTGAGATTCCTGGAGGCAGGATGGCCATTTCGGACTGAGGTAGAGGTAAGAGCCAGTGGCTGGCTGCTTTGCTTTCCTGACCTTCAGGCCGAACCCCAATATCTGTCTCTGGGTTTTTATTAATTGTGCTACAGGAGGTGACTGAGAAGCCGAGATGTTGAAAAACTTGTCTGCAGCCACACAACTGGGAGGATTATAATTGGGACTTTAGCTCCCCCCCCCCCGCAACCTCCCTTCCAACCTTCCTCTGGGCCTCCTCTCTCAACCGCCATCCCATTCCACCCCTAACTACTTTCCTAGCTTCTCTCCCAACCTCACTCCTAGCCTCCCCTATTAGCTAGCATCCTAGGTTCCCTCCCATCCTCCCCTACTCGCTGCCAGCCCAGCTTCCCCCCCCTCCCCCGCTCCCAGCTCTTCTAGCCATCATGCTGCACAGTGACCGACAGGCCTTCTTGGGTGACTCGCGTCCTTTCCTTTGGTTTCATCTCCAGTACAATGGAGTCTAAGGGCTTCTTTAATGTCTGATATTTTTAGTGACTTCAATCTAAATTTTTTTTAATGTACATTCAGAACTGGATAAATTGCCCAGCAGTTCAAAGCATATGCCACTCCTGTAGAAAAGCCAAATTCAGCTTCAAACATCCATGCCAGGCCGCTCAAACCCACCTATAACTCCAGCTGCCAAGGATCAGAGCTCTCTTTTGCCCTCTGCAGGCAACTACACCTATGAGCACAAATACATATTCAAATACATATACAGATAATCAAATATAAAACCATTTTGAAAAGTATAAGTTCTTGTTTCCAGAGATAGACAGATAGATAGATAGATAGATAGATAGATAGATAGATAGATAGATAGCCACTTGAGCCATCTGACTAGCCATCTTAGGGTTTCTATTGCTTTGATGTGATGAAACACCTATAATCAAAGAACAAGTTGTGGAGGAAAGAGTTAATTTGGCTTACACGTCAGCATGGCTGTTCATCACTGAAGAAGGTCAGGTCAGGAACTCAAGCAGGAAACTAGAGCAAGGAGCTGATGCAGAGGCCATAGAGGAGAGCTGCTTATTGGCTTGCTTCCCCTCTCTTTTTTAACCCATCTTCTTATAGAAGCCAGGACCAGAAGTTCAGAGATGGCACCACCCACCATGGGCTGGGTCTTCCCTCATTGATCATTAATAGAGAAAATGCCTTACAGTTGGATCTCACTGAGGCATTTCCTCAACCGAGGCTCCTTCCTCTGATGACTCCAACTTGTGTCAAGTTGACACACAAAACCAGACAATACACAAGCCAACAAAAATAATTGAATTCAAATGTTTCTTTGGCGAAAGATGAAGTCTTATCCAAAGGCAACAAAGTTTCCTGTGAACGCCATGGGCTAATGGTGGACCAACACACAGGGACTTCCTGGGTGATTTCCAAGACATGCTGCAGCCAGGGATTCCTCCAAGCTCACCACCCTTCTGTCACTGTTGTGGTGATCTGGTTCCCAGAAACATACACCGTGGCAAGTCAACTCAAACACAAGCCTCCGCACAGCCACATGAGGCAGCCTACATGGTGTCCCTGATGCGTGTGACATAGAAGAAGCTGCTCATTTTTTTGAGCCTCAATTCCCTCACCCAGAAGATGAGTTAATAGCCATCCCTCTCTCACCAAGATGCACAAGGCTGAGGCAAGATAACACAAACAGATGTGGGTTGAACCCATACTGACAGTACCAATTACACCCTCCAATGGTGCAGCATGCTTCAGCCATTGTTCTAAGCAGTTCACAGCATCCCATGGAAGAAAAACAAACGCCTGACTTTGAAAAGTGACCACACCCTTTTGGTCCCACAGCAACAAGCTAATTCACTCACTGACTTCCAGGCTGCCTGTAGGAAAGAGGATGCTCCAGTAGCAGACACTAGCCCCTTCTGCTTACTGTTCTTCCTGCACCCAGATGGCTGTTTTTTTCAGTTACTTAGGAATCACGTGACCGAGCCTGATAATGGGTTAATTACCATTCAGTAAGCTAGTTACTATTGAACACACTAACCATAATGATTAACAGTATCTGCAATGGTGATGGAATATGCCATTCTGCAGAGAGGATGCCCTTCAAAGCTTCATGATAACCCACAGAAGTGTGTAGTGTTTGATCTGCTCCTATCTGGTGGACACATACCCATGACCCTAAACAGCAAATGCGGTGGAATGGAGTTCAATCTAGTAGCCTGACCCTGGCATTCACACCATCTCAAAGCCCCACTCTCCCTGGGTAGAATGTAACACCATCAGGACCCAGCAGTTGGCATCCTTCACTCTCCAGTAATCACATCTTGTCGTTTCATCCCGAGTAAAGAGCACACAGCCAGAGTTTGTGGGGCCTTGATGCCTGGACACCCATCATACACTGTTCCGGAGCTTCCAGGACTCCAACTCCAATAATAGATGATGTCTCGACGTTAGGGCTCAGCACCAAGGTGCCGATGACCGGTTGCTGGTTAGCGTGTCAGCTGAAGGACGATATATTTTAATGCAAATGCAATGAGCTGGAACGACGGTGCTTCTCTAAGAGTCTTAACTAGGCTAGCCTGACCTCCAGAGGGGCCAAAATTCTAACCGAAAAATTAGAATAGAAAGGCTTATGGAGATTTCTATGCTAATCAGCCATATTTTACTGGAACCGTTTTGTTCAGCACCCTGGCCATTTGCCAGCTTCAGTCAGGGCATCATGTGGTCAGAGGATGGACAGAAAATGATGACTCAGAAAGTGGTGAAGAGGCCACATTAAGGTGATGGTACCCCAAAGAGGGTGCAGGACTAGAAATAAAGGGAAGTCCCCAAAGAAAAGGTTTCCCAGCAGGGTTTGAGTGCAGGCCCTTGCTGCTCTGTATGTAGTCTGTGTTCGGCTGCAGTAAAAATCTTGTCAGGGCATCAGTAAGTGCACTGGACCCCAGGGACCAAAAAACTGATCTAAAAGAGAAAAACAAGAAAATGGCTTCGTCCAGTGAGAGGATTTTTTTCTCTATGTGATTTTCTTTTCACTTGAGTTGGAGACTCTGCCCTGCTGAAGGGAAAGGGACGGCACTGTTCTGGGTGTTTGTTTGTTTGTTTGTTTGTTTGTTTGTTTGTTTCTGACCCGGCATATACTTCATCATCCTTCACATTTGCTTTGCTTTGGATTAAGGGAGTTGAGAAAAGGAGACACAGAGCTGAGCAGACACAGAACTTCATGCAGAGAAAACCCGAAACCCAAACCCCTGTGTCTGTAAGAGGCAGCCACATCTAAACAAGGAAACGAAGAGATGAAGACATCGCACCATGCCCTTTGGTATTAAGAATGCCATCTGAACAGATTTTTAATGGTTTTCAAGAGATTGCTTGGCACATCCCCAGAAGTACTGAATCATAGCCACAAGGGGAGACAAAGGAGAAATCGTCCACACTTTTAAACAGGCCATCCAGATGATCTTCATGCAGGACCAGTGTGGACCACAGTTCCTTGCCATGCCACCCAGAGGAAAAGCACTGATGCTCACAAGGTCCATAGTGCCCTATATTCATCTGCTAAATGCTAAGCCGGGAGCTGAGTTTGCAGGCACGTAGCTGTTAGCTTCCCTGACATTGACCCCAGACAGCATTCCAATAATTAATATTCACCTAGCGCCTAATGTGTGCCAGGAACTCTTACATATATTATCTTGTTCCAGTCAAAGGTTAATGTCACTGAAACATTTTGAAAATTCAGCATTTAGATTGGTTAGTCGCAGTCAGAGTTTCTTAATGACAACATTATACATAATTAAATCACAGGATTCTGCTACACCTCAGCTTACATGAGGATGGAAAATAAATTCGGACTGTGACAGAATTTCTGTTCATCCACAACCCTTATCTGAGTGGGAGAAAAATTCACTAAGGGGATGGTCACAAGATTGCTCAGCAAATAAAGTGCTTGCTGCCAAGTGGGATGACCTGAGTTTAATCCTCCAGGACTTTCATGGTGGGAGAAGAGAACCATTTCTATAGGAAATGAACTAAATGATCAACAGAATTTAAATGCAATCTGTTCTTACCTAAACAGTCACTAATAAGTGGTGTTCAATTTGTGTTCATCTTGAATAAAAATATATTTTTAAAATTTTTTCATATGGTCTCTTGTGACTCCACCAAGATGGACTGAGGCTATAAAGAAAGTAAAGCAGTGAGAGTCATTTGTAAGCACTGATGAGGGTGATGGATACAGGGATGACATCACTTGCTCTGGTCCAGAGGTCACGTCCCTTCTACTCCTATAAGATACTTAGACTTCTAACTATCATGAAGAATGGGAGTTGTCAGGATACTTCCTGGTATCCATACTTTTATATCACCTTGATCACAGGGCCTGTGTGACCCTAAAATTTGTCACTCATGGTCCGTACTACAGACTCCTCTAAAGTTTGGGGAAACTGAGGTTTTCCTCTGCCTGTTGAATCTGCGCTGCAGTTTAGTTCCCATTGAAATGCCTTTTTACCCCAAGAACTGTTTTTTTCTCAGCCCAGCGATCACCACTCATGACCAGCAGATTCTTCGTCTCTTGCTCTCCGATGGCCGCGCAGCCAATTCACTCCCACACTGTCTGCCCCACTTCCTCTAATGAGCCTCCCACTCCCTGGGCTGAAGCCAAGCAGGAAAGAGAAAATGACGACGGTGTCTGTTTGCTCTGCTCTCCAGTTCTCTTCCCTCAACCAATTCCCACTACCTTTGAAGAGAAAATGGGTCAGAGCCTCCACACGGCCTAGCTAGGGAGATCTTAGAGAAAGCATGCCTTCATGCCCTGACCAGGCAGCCAAAGGAGTTGAGGATGGCCCCCCTGAGATGGTAGCAGGCTGTGTGTGGAGGTGACCCCTTTCTTCTGGCTTCCTGGTGCTCCCTTCTTATCTCTATATTCTCCTCTAGGCTTCTAAGGCAAAGCCTTGCACTTGAGAAGGCAGAAGTTAAAAGCATTATTCGTTAATTCATCATTAATTTCTTAGTGTTATGTGTTTACGTATGTATGTGTGTTCATATGCTACTCTCTGCTCCCTAAAAGCAAGTTTTACTTTGGAAAAAAAAGGCAAGTTTACAAACACTGCAAGGCATTGTGGGGGCACATGTCTCTAAGACCAACACTCAGGATGCAGAAGTGGGAGGATCAGGAGTTCAAGGTTATCTCTGCTAGACAGAGAATTCCAAATCAGCCCCAGATACATGAGCCTTGTCTTTAAAAACAGAAACGAAACATCCAAAAAAAAAGAAAATGGGAACTAGTATCTGTACTTCACAGAGGAAGACACTGAGGAAACCATTACCCTACAACTGTGTCTACATCCAGCATTGTGTAGACTATGTCTACAACGTTATCCTTTTGGTTGTCCCAAACAAGAAAAGGAGGCATTTTCCTTATATGGTACATATTTTCTTTTTAGCAATAGTTTTAATCATTGCTACTCCATCGTTTAATGAATGAGTCTTGCAAAGAAAAGAACTACAATTAGTCCTGTAACATTGAACCTTTCAGGACTTTCTTATTGTTTTCCACCAATCAAAAGCATTCTATCTCATTCCTCCAATCAGAATCATCCCATCAAATCCCACCTCCCAGAAGCCCTATCTCCCCAACCACCCCTAGGACCTTTACAATTCTAACTCTAGTCCAGACAGCATCATGTGACACACAGTGCAATGCAGCAGTGTTCCTTGATGTCATTCCATTCATCTGTCATCCATGTATCTCTTCTCTCAATGAGTGTGTACAGTTCTACAAGCTGTGTAAAATCAGAGACTGCTTTGTAAGATCCTACCCTGTGACCGAGACAAAATATTCTTCGTTAGATGTTTTAGAGGTAGAGTCTCACTATGTGGTGCATGCTGAACTTGGATTCATGATGATCTTGCCACCCAAACTGCTAGACTTTTAGGTGTGTGATATCAGACTTGGCTAAGACAATAGAAACTGAAGTTAGATGACCCAGGTTTAAATCCTGCCTCTGAGCTGTGAGATGCTGAATATGTCACTCAGCCTCTCTGGGTTTTTGTTACCTTACCCTCCATCTATAAAATGAAGACAATATAGCTACTCACAAGAATTTGTAAAGAGGAAGTAATGCATCCATTGGCACATCCAGAACAGCCCTAGGTACACACATGCTTGACATCATCATTTAATTTCTCCAGCCATACAGTCTTTAATTTTTAAACCTTATTTTTAAGTGTGTGTGTATGTGTATTCCCAAAAGGGGCATTTAATTTCCTGGAGCTCAAGTTAGAAGTAAGGTTATAATTTCAGGATGTGGGTGGAACTTGAGTCCTCTGCAAGAGCCGCAAGTACTCTTAAGGTCTCAGTCATCTCTTCTCTCTTGAGTTATTTTATTTTCATTGGTTGCAGTTGTTTTAATAATAATTCACTTATAATAATAACTCCGAGGAGCAAATCTAAATGTCTCAACATTGAAATTCTTCAAATATTGACGTTCTTTAAGTAAATGAGTCTGTAAGAGTCTAGAAAGCAATGTTAATCACAAAAATAACCACTATTCCAAACACTACACCTCTCGGGAACAAAAAAGGGAGGTGCCAGCCCTCAGCATCTTCTTGCATCTCTGTGTTACCCAAAGAAGTGTTTTCTTGACCTTATTGTTTTTATCACTGTTCTTTTGTTACAGTGAAAACAGATATTAAGGGTAAAAGCAATGCTATAGTTACAGTAGATGGCTGGGAGTGCAGGAAGGTAAATAAAAGTGCTTGCATATGGGTATAATATAGCATAAAAACAGATAAAAAAGGAAGGGGGCTCTAGAAAAGAAATAAACACAGTCTTGGGTGTCTCTGACTGGTTCTCACCCTTCCACAAAACATATGCAAGACCAAGTCTTCCCTTCACGTTTGATTACACCTGGTTGCAGCAGCAGATTACACTGTGGGAAAGGATCCCCTATTCAGGAATCAGAACACCCCAGACTATCCTGCAGTTAAGGATCAGGCTGTGAGGCAAACAAGGAAGCTGCAGTTATATCTTGGTAGCTGTGGTAGGAGTCAGCCCCCCATAGTCAATAAAGATAAGTTGTCTGATGAACAGCAATATGGTTGCCCACATGTGAAAACAAAGGCAGTATGGTTTAATTCATAGCTAACAGACTCTGCCAAGGTTGGTGGCTCATGGACAGCATCAAGGCTGAGGGCTGGCAGACCTAGCCAAGTCAAGAAAGAAAGAACATGGATGACTGTGATACATGATCACCATCTCTGATTGAAGGAGAAGTATGTGAACAGTGTGTGACCTTCTGGAGGAAATGCCTGGAACATGCAGCCTCTATTGGCTCAGTGCATCATGTGCCCAGGGGATTAGTCAATCTTAATAAAAATGACTCAATCTTTGTCTATTTTCTGCCATAAGTTCTATAAAAAAGACTCTAGACAAGCTGTCCAGTGGTGACCTCTTGGGATCTTCTCTTACTACAAGAGTCTTGATCCGTCCTGTGCTTTTCATAATAAAGCTTGCTTTTACTTTACTCTTGTAAGGAGGATGCTTGATGGTTTCTGGCTACTCAGCCCCAAAATAATAACACAGAAACTATATTATTTAAAACACTGTTTGGCCCATTAGCTCTAGCTTCTTATTGGCTAAATCTTATATCTTAATTCAACCCATTTCTAGTAATCTGTGTATCACCTGTGGCTGTGGCTTACCGGGTAAAGTTCCCAGCATCTGTCTCCAGCAGGGCTACATGACTTATCTCTGACTTTGCCTTCCTCCTCCCAGCATTCAGTTTAGTTTTCCCCAACTACCTATGTTCTGCTTTCAACAGGCCAAAGCAGTTTCTTTATTAACCAATAGTATTCACAGCATACAGAGGGGAATCCCATATCATTACTCCATGTGCCCCTGTCCTTAGCTATCATGGACATAAGAGGATGACATTGAGAGCCCTTTCTGGTTGACTTTCAATGACCTTTGATCATCCACCACCTTAGTCCTTGGGTC
Source organism: Alexandromys fortis (assembly GCF_014885135.2). Taxonomy (NCBI): domain Eukaryota; kingdom Metazoa; phylum Chordata; class Mammalia; order Rodentia; family Cricetidae; genus Alexandromys; species Alexandromys fortis. The sequence continues at coordinate 4,468,898 of NW_026067978.1, read as the reverse complement.
AAACTCATTAGAATAAGAAAGATTCCATCACCCTCAAAGATCTGCATCATTTTGGGAAGCTGATAAGTCAAGGAATTTACCAACCCATTTTAACTGTACATGTTAGTTGTGTTCACTGTGGTGAACACATCTCCAGATGATGATATACATTAATCATACACCCCTCTTTTGTTATAACCCTCCTCAGTCCCAAGTATAAAATATTTACATCCAATTTGACCATTTCCTATTTTCACATATTTAAGAGAACACACGACACAAATATATTTATCTGTCTGACTTACTTTGTTTAATGTGATCATTTGTTTTACATTCACTTTTCTGAAAATGACAGTATTTTATATTTTATGACTTAGTGACACACACATACAGTACTTATGACAAATTCCTTTGTAGTTCAGCCACTGATAGATGCCCAAACCAATTCTTTAATAGCTGTTGTGTTTAGCCCAGCAATGAACATGAGCCAGCTCCATTTCCTTTGTTATCTAGACATGACCTGGTTGGATCACAACATAATTTTATGTTGAGTTTTTATTTTTCTTTGTTTGTTTAGGCTCCGGAAGTCACACAAAAGGCCACAGGCATGCCAGGCAAGCGTTCTGCAACTGAGGTTCAGTCCCAGGCCCTAGTTTTAGAGTTCAGATTAACCTCCATATTATTTTCTCACATTGCTTATGCTCATCTAGATTCCCTAATTTACATCCTCATCAATAGTGCATTGCTTTCTAGTTCTATTCATTTTCTTGGAAAGGACATGATTATTTTCTTTATGGGTAATACTCAATTGTGAGTTAGACTACATTTTATTTGTTTATTGATAGGTACTCAAATCATTATAGTGAGAAAAATAAGCCAGACTCCCCAGGAAGAGAAACATTTCATGTTTTCTCAAGTATGTGAAATCTAAAAAAAAAAATATTAAAAAGTTTTAAAATAATACATAAAGTTTGGTAGGGGGAAACAAAGCAAAAGAATCAGGGAGGAACTGGAATGGGAAGAGGGTAGATAGAATCATGATACCATAAAGCCATGCATTTACAGTGTTCATGATGTAAATACAACTTTTCTGCCAGACACGATTTGACTATCCTATTGCCATCACAGAGCAGAAATAGCCTGAGTCCATAGTCATGGAAAACACAGGAGCAAAATGACAGCATTAGAGCTCACTCTCCAGTAGTGGTGTCTGTCACCACTCCCTAGAACAAAGAGGAAAGTAGAATTACAGACCCTTTCCTGTGTTTTCAGCTAATTCTCTCTCTAGACTGCATATTGCATGTTGTCTTGGGAGGTGCTAGATCACACAGGGGACAGAAAATCAACTATAGACAGAGACTGCTCTTTCGTTCCCGGCTGCCAAGACCCAACAATCACACAGAAACTATATTAATTATAACACTGCTTAGCCAATATCCTTGGCGTAATTCTAGCTAGCTCTTACATCTTAAATGAACCAATTTCTGTTAATCTGTGCATCACCACGAGGCTCTGGCCCACCTAAAAGTTCCTGGCATCTGTGTCCTTCAGCAGCTACATGGTGTCTCCCTGACTATGCCTACTCTTTATAGATAGATAGATAGATAGATAGATAGATAGATAGATAGATAGATATAGATATAGATCTTCTAGCCTGGCTACATCCTGCCATGTAATAGAATCAAAGGAGCTTTATACATTAACTAATAAAAGAAACACATATACAGAAGAACTTCCCACATCAGTCAACTGAAAGCAAGACACTAGGGCACAATTTCTATGAGGTCATCACACATGATGGGGTAGGACTTTTCTATGATGTAGTTGTTTTTGAGTTATTCACAGTCTTGCAAATAACCCCTCACCCATGCTCCTGCCATAAACCCTACTTAAACTCACTGGCCCACCATGATACATTGGGTTGAAATGTTCCTTTGGTCTGCCATTGGTGCCTTTTCTGAAGTGAACATCTATATATCTGTTCACATTTAGGGAGAAGTCACACAAAAGACCCAAAGGATGTCTGGGGAAGTGGTTTTCTGGGACACAATATTAAGACATCCAATGTTGCCTCATTCATAGCCAAAAGCTCCTCCATTCTATTGCATTTATAATGAAGCTGACATCTTCATATCCATTTTGCTGATTTTTATATCTGTCTCTTAATTGGTTTGGGGCTTAGGGGGAAACATATAGGTAATATATCTACAGAGTCCTTAAAATCCCAATAAATATCATGTGTTGCTGCCATTACCTGTGTTAAAAGTGTTTCCAAGCAGAGATATCAGAGGTTCTTAATTTCCTCATGTTCTAAGAAGATTAAAATGACTCTAGAGGACTTGGCCATTCCATTCAGCAACAATCAAGAGTGAAAGTCAGAGAGAACACAGACGTGGTCCCCACTTCTCTACTTCACCTCAGCTATGAGAAGCATAAAGTATAAAGCTGGCTAAAAGACATTGCTCAGAACCATCTTTTCGTGAGTGGATCACTGTGGCCCAGCTAAATCTCTGGTCACTTTATTGATGTTCTTTTGGGCGAGTGTCACCTTGTATGTCCCCAGAATTTATTTTAAAAAGAAGATGGGGAATTCTAGAAGGTTGACCAGACATCTATTCTATTTTGGTTCTCCAAATCTCCAGCAGCCTGATGATGTCTGAGCTGAGAGAAATGGGGCTATTTCAGAGAACAGCAGAACGCCAGTGGCAAGGGCTTCCACGTGGCTATTTATGGATGTCCCCTGATGCTGTGTCATTGGGAGAGCTGTGACATCACACTTTTCCCAAAGCTTGACACTACAGTGACTCATAAAACTTGTCAGCTGTGGCTGCCAGTCTCACTTAATACACATAGACTATGGAATCACACCGAGTGATTTGTACTGGGGTTGGGTAGTGACAGAAAGGTAAAATATCAGGACTGAAAATGACCTAAGATGTCCTCTAACAAACTCATGGGTCTTTGCTAGTTTTCCTGTAAATGAGACCTAGCCTTTGCTGGTCCACCTCCAAAGACAGTGTGCCATGACCTCCCTGGGCAGCTGGATGCTGATTATTTATATCACAGTGATAGATCATTTAGGCACAAAATTTTTAACAGTTCGTGTCATAGGAAGCCTAGAGGAAGGTGGTACCTGTGTCAGCCTGTGGCTCGAGACAAAGGACTAAGGAGTGAGGTTTTCCATCTTGTTAGAGATCAATGTTGGTTTTCTCCATTGGTTCAAGCATCTTTTCCACTCAATGAATAGTACTACAGCAAGATAAAAAGGGTTGCACACAAATGATATTCTCCTTCTGTCCTCTCCTTGTTCCCCAGAGTGGAAAACCTTCACCTGAGACCCAGAAACTTGTCTTCAGTCTCAGTGGTCAGAGTAGGGCTATGAGGCCATCCCTCAACTTTCCACAGACTCTGCCTTTTGACTGTGAATTGTGCCTTGGGGCTGGGAACACTGCTGTCCAAATAAATGACAGTGAGGAAGAATGAAAAATGGCTGATAGGTATGGGCAGTCAGCCATGTCACCGCAGTGACTCAAGCCCTTGCTTGAACTCAAAGATTTTTTTACAATCCTGAGCTGGACATGACTTTTCCTGTCTTTTTGCCCTTTGGTTGCAGTTCTGAGGATCAAACTCAGGATCTTTGACAGACTAGGGAAGTGTTCTACTACTAAGCTACATCCCCACTCCTTGTTGCTTTGAGACAAGGTTTTACTGTGTAGATCAAGTTGGGTACAAACTCACAAAGTTCCTGCTTTAGCCTTCTGTGTTAAAGGTGTGTACCACCATAATGACCAGCAAATTGTTCTGAATTGAAGTCTCCTTGGTCACCAATACCAAAGGTACTTGGATGGATGACAACACAGAATAAATACATTTCCACACAGCAACTTAAAACTTATCTTCAAACTGTAAGCAGTTATATTCTCCTTAACTGAGTGACACAGGGAGCTCCAGAAGTGGGTGGTTTGGGCCCAGTAACCTGCTCTGTTATTTCCTGGCTGAGTAATTTGGGAAAGTCTCTTTAACCATTGTTCCAGCCTCATCCACACAGTGAACACAAAGATACGGTTTACCTCTCAGGCTACAGTAAGGATTAAGAGTATACAGAAAACACTTGGGAAAGTGACTGTCATGTGGCTGGTACATTAAGGTGTCTATTAGTCCATGGTAATCTAAACATATTCAGTTGCTTGCCTCTGTCAATATTCTCTCTGCATCTATCACAAGGTAGAAAAAAAAAGCATTAAATTTAGACCTCAGCATTGTATTCTTGATCTGCCATCAGTCTGTATTTCTGTAGTATATCAAAAAAACAATACTCAGATGAAAGACTGAGATTACACTTAATGTCATGAAAACATATAAGCACTGAAGGTAAGCTGTCATCCGGGAAGCAGACGTGCAGAGCAAACCCTGTTTGCAGAGCTGGACCGATCACCCAGACTTTATACAACCTGTTGGCTTCCTCGTCCTATCCACTGCCTCCACTTGTAGTTTTCCCGTTGTGGTGGTCTGAAAGAAAATGACCCCCAAAGGGAGTGGCACTATTGGGAGGTGTGACCTTGTTTGGTGCTGGAGGAAGTGTGTCACTGTGGAAGTGGGCTTTGAGGTCTCATAAATGCTCAAGCCATACCCAGTAAGACAGTTCATTTCCTATGGCCTTTGAAACACCATGTCTGCTCATATGCTGCCAAACTCCTAGCCGCCATGCTCCCTGCCACGATGATAAGAAGGCTAAACCTCCGAAACTGTAAGCTGCTACCTCAGTTAATGTTTTCCTTTATAAGAGTTGCCCTGGTCATGGTGTCTCTTCACAACAATAGGAACCCTAACTAAGATACTCATGAACTGAAATGCTCCATGAACCTCTGTTGACTGTGTTATCATAGGACAGTGTTGAAACTAAATTCTGTCCACCTAAAATTCATATGCTGAAGTCCTAACCCCCAGCATCTCAGATTCCAGCCATGTTTAGAGATAAGGTCTTTTGAAGGCTGATTAAGTTAAATGAGCTCATTGGTATGAGCCTGGGTCCAGTCTGACTTTGTCTTAATAAGAATACCCTTGGATGCATAGAGACATCAGGACACTAGGGATATAGCTCACAGTGGTACAATGCTTGCTCATATGAGAGCCTAGGGTAAGGGGAATAGAATGCACATAAGGAGGACAGACCAAGCAAGGACACTACCATGAGAAGGTGGCTTCTGCAAGCCAAAGAAGAATGCCTGTGGTGATATTTTGTTTGTATTATAACAAATATAGCTTGCCTGAGGATCCTTTGTAGAGCAAGCTACTAGTTAGCCATAGATTCTAAGAAGTAGTGGTACACACCTTTAATCCCAGCACTCAAGAGGCAGAGGCACTCGGATCTCTGTGAGTTCAAGGTCACCCTAAACTATGCGAGATTGATCCAATCTAAAAAAAAAAAAAAAAAACAGAACCAAGTGCTGATGGCTCATACCTTTAATTCTAGTGCTTGGGAGTCACAAGCCTTTAATGCCAACACTACGGTGGTGAAGACAGGAAGGGATATGGCTGGGTGGAGAGAGGAATATAAGGCAGGAGCAGACAGGAGCTCAAGGCATTCAGTCTAAGGACTTGTAGAGATAGGATCATTCGTTCTGTCTGAGGATTTTGTAGAGGTAAGAACTAGTGTCTGGCTGCTCTGTTTCTCTGACCTTCCAGCATTAACCCTGATATCTGAATCAAGTTTTTATTATTAAGACCAATTAAATTTGTGCTCCAAAGGCCTCAGAATAAAATCAACTCTGATGATTGGTCTTGGCTCCAACTTCACAAACTTTGAAAATTAAATTCATGAAACACAAAGCACCGTATCTGTGGTGTGTTATGATGTTATAGCAACCACAGAAAAATAACAGATAGACCATCAGTGATTCTTGTTGCTTGAAGTTAAAAACCCCATTAAATATAAACACTGATTCATCCTCTGCTCACCTTCTCCATCACCTCTACCAACATCTTTACCATCACCACCTTTACCATCATCTCCACCATCACCACCTCTACCATCATCTCTACCATCGCCACCTCTACCATCATCTCCACCACCACCACCTCCACCATCGTCTCTACCATCACTACCTCTACCATTGTCTCCACCATCACCACCTCTACCATTGTCTCCACCATCCACCCCTTTCTTCACTATCTCTATCACCATCTCTTCTACCACCTCCTCCACCACCACTTTCTCCACCCACCATCCTTCATCTCTTCCTCCAGCACCTCTCCCACCTCTGCGGTCATCTTCCGCTTTCATCTTCATCTCCTTTCATCATCTACCTCTACACATCCACAGAAATTGCAATAGTCATTTTTCATCATGAAACATTGCTCTACCCATCACGACCCACACCAGTACAAATGCTTCTGTCAGAAAATCAACAATAGATTCCATTAGGCGGAGAAAGTTTACAGGGCATAGTCCTGGTCCTACCTCAGGGTGACAGGGGACAGAAACAGTCTCTGGGACCTTATACCCATCTTCCCTGGTGCTGTTCTATTACTAAACATTTGTCAGCTTCATGAGTTTCTTCCAAAAGGATCTGATATGGAGACTTGCACAAAATGCTTTTCTTTCTGGACTTCTGTTTTCTCTTCTGTCCATCAAGGAATAGAATGCCTAAGATTCCTTTAGTGTCCATCACTTCTCTACTAGAAGCAAATTTACTTAGAAATAGGTCATCATATCTGACTGATATTTATCAAATTTCAAATTCCACACTTCCTTACCCTCTGTGAAAAGAAAGAGCACAGGCAGATGACTTAGAGGGAGAAGCATCCATCAGACAGACGCTTGCACTGACTGGATCTAGGAGAAATGATGGTTCCCTGGAGATGGCCTGTCCTCCTGCCCCAGTAGCATCAGGGAGCCACTCCAAGGCCTACTGCTCCAGGAAGTCCTTCCAGACTGAAAACACCCCAGCTTGGGAACAAGCATCCTAAACAAGAAAGCTGGATTTGCCTGGGATGGTCAGCTTCTGAGGATGAGGGCAGAAGGGAAGGTGGAGCCTGGACTGTGCATTCTAAGATGGCTCAGTTGACTCAGGCAGCTGTACGAATATGGTCTCTGACTCCCAGAAGCCTGCTGTGACCAGGGCAGTCAAGCACTGTATACCTGCCCTTCCCATGGACAACCAGCCAAGAGTCTGCCCAATGAGTGGAAAGGAACAGTGGCAGAGTGCTTGGAAAACAGTGAAAAGGGGGACACAAGAGGCTTGAGAGAGTTGAGAAGTTTTCTGTGAGAACCAACAATTGCCCTGGCTCAGGCAGAGCAGCAGTCACAGGCCGGGACCAGTATTGGAGCAATACTGCTCTTGATCCAACATCGACTATATCACATACCATATTTTCAATCATGTTATAACTATACCATATTTTCAATCATGTTGTATTTCTTTATCTTAAAACCAAGAAGAACTTTTGTCTTTCTAAATAAAATAAATAAAAAATGTATCTATGATATCAGTAAATATTGAATACGATACATGTAAGAGCAACACTAAACAGACTCATCAATAGGTTATATATATATGTATATATCTATATGCGTATATTTTATATATATGCAATAATAATAATTGAAGAAGAGGTCATGAGTTTGAGAGGGAATGGGGGTGATATGGTGGGAGTTGGAGAGAGTTTGAGGGAGTGATATAAATAATGTAAACACAGTACTCATGTGTGAAATTCTCCAAAAAATTAATTTAAAAATATACAGTATGTTACAAAATATAAAACACAGAAGGATAGTTTGCTCTAAGGGAGGACTGCTGCTCTAGCACGCTAAACTCCAGGCTTATTTATTAATTTATCCTTAATGTATTCCTTTTTTCCTGCATCCAGTCAATGAGTATGTGCTGAGAAATCTGAGTACCAGGCCCATGCTGAATATTGAACATGATAGACCAGTTCCTTCCTGACAGGAGCTCCCAGGTCAGCAGAACAGAGCAACAAATAAAACAGAAACAAGTGGTTATGACAGTCTAGCTTTTCTAAATCAAATGGAGGAGACACACATGCATTGTTGCTATTTAACTGTCTTCAGAAAGGACAGTTAGGTGGGTGGGAAATGCCCGCCAACATTTTGAAAGGGGTGGGACTTCCTAAGGCCCTCTTCCAACCATGGTAAAATTTTGAGTAGTAGAATCTGTGATGGCTGATGCAGGAGAGAAAGCCATTTTTTATCAGGGATGTAGCCCATGGAAGGTTACCCATACTCCAGTGGATTGGCTACACCCAGGCACATCCAGGCAGACTAATGGGACTCAGTGGTATAAACTTGGGAGGGAGCTATGGAAACACTGGGGAGAAGTTGCAATGGAAGGGGTGGGTGGATATGATTAGGCTACATTGTATATGTGTTTGAAATTCTCAAAGAATACATTTGAAATCAATTTTTAAAGAAAATGCTTGATCAGTTTTACATATTCTATGTACCAAGGTCTCCTGAGTCCTGAGCTTCCCTTCAACAGATGTGGGCATGTGATGATTCCAAACGAGCCGCTCCTAGCTTGTTAGATTTCTGTTTGTCTGTGGCAAGATGGCTCAGCTATACTCACAGGCAGCACTATGATGCCTGTGTGTTTATTGTACTACAATGTATGCATCTGTGATACCTATAAAACGTACCCATACACAACTCATTGTGAAATGAACTTAGGGAAACAGACACAAGCACCACAGTGGATTTCTGGAAGGTAGCCCATGCTGGGGGATAATTTCTCCATCCAGAATCTGGTAGAATACATCACTCTGGGTTGGCAGCTTGCAAATTCTCTCCCCCCCCCCCGCCATGAGTGTATCTCAGCAGCATGGAAGCAGGAGTGACAGAATGGGGTTAGGACAGAAAGAATGACATGGGTGTTTTATTTTTCTTTCTCTCTCTTTAAAATTCCAGTCTGAGGTACTGCAGAAGAGACGGTGGTGAAGAGTCCATGGTGGCAATGTTCTGGGATGAAGTAAGCAGGAGATGCTTTTACCAATGAAGACGTAGGGTCACTGGGAGCATGGGTGTTCCAGTCTAGAGAGAGGGACTCCATCATAAAGCCCAGGGCTGGGGATGTAGCTCAGTGGATGGCCTAGGTTCAATTCCTGGCACTACAAAAGGAAGAAGAAGAGGAGGAGGAGCTAACTGAAAACTGAAAAGGTGACTTCAGATGTAGAGAGCTTGCCTAGCGTGCACAGAGCCCTAGGTTTAATAACTAGTATCAGTATCACAAAGGAGGAAGAGGAAGAGGGAAAGTAGGGAAGGAGGGAGTAGAGGAGGAGGGGGAGGAGGGAAAGAAAGAGAAAAAGTTCCTGCTCAGCTTAAAAAACAGTCCATGCAGTATAATTTTCATTTCTTCTTAATTCCAGTCATGATATTTCTCTGGGCTTCGGGTGACACCCAAGGAAAATGGAGACAACTACATTCTCCAATTACCGGCACTCTATGAATATGAAGATGCACATTTTAGGAAAATGTACTAAAGAGACAACAGCTACTGAAGATAAGCACCTCTGCCCCTGTTAGCCAACTGAAACTTTTATTTTAAGTGGGCCACCTTCAGTGAAACACCTCACACCAGGGAGAAGCCATCGTGCCTAGGGATTGCCACAGCATTACTTGCAGAAGTCCTTTGTAAACTGTTAGGGTTTGCCGTGGCAGAGTAATTAGTTTAAATTTAATTATGATTAAAATCATAATAATTATCATAACTTAATTATTTTTTCTTGCCTGTTTGAGACAGAGTCTCAGTTTGTAAGCCAGGCTGGCTTCGTACATTAATTATTCTGCTCTGAGTGGTTGGATGCGTAGAGGAATAATTAGAGAAACAGAAGACCACACATTTCAAAAGTTACACAAAACAGTTTCTCGACATGAAGACATGAACTTTCAAAATGCATAAAAAAAAACTAAATATCTCTTAGTTTTGAAAATGTGGGCCAAAGATTTTCATAGACATTTCTCCTAAGAAGACAAAATAACCAGCAAGAGGAAAATGAAAACATGTTCAACACAACTGATCACCAGGAAAATTGCCATGAAAAATCACCTCATACCTAAAGGATATTATTCAAAATGAAAACTAGAAAATAACAAGTGACCATGAGCAAGGGGAATAAAATAGAGCCCTGAGCCTTGGAGGGAGTGCAAAATAGTGAAGCCACCATGGAAAACTGCAAGTTCCTTTGACACTTTAAAACAGAGTTATGATGATTTGCAAAAATGGGTGTGGCATCAAACTGCCCTCCAAATTCACATATTTATAATCATAGATTAGTGCAGCTCTCAGCGTCATCAGAGAAGTTTCTTTCTGCTGTGGATGGAGGTTGATGCAGAAAACTCACAGCTGGTCAAAGTCCCAAGAATAAGTGTCAGGGGAATGCTCGCTATAAATGGGAAATCTGTGTTGAATTCCCTCTCCACAAGGTTCAGAGAAACCTCTGTAGAAGATGGGGAAGAAAAGTTGTAAGACACTGATGGGGAGGACTGGAACAAAACTGTATTTTCTGGTCCTTATGGGACTAGAGCTCTCAGGAACTCACAATAACTGGTTTCTTGCACAAGATCCTTACGAGATCAAACCAGTCAGCATTTAAATGAGGAGTTACTGGAAGCCAATGGCTTTAGGAGAGGAAGAGTTGTGTTATTTTTAAAGTATAGTCCCCAGCAGGTCAACCACATTCTAGCAGATGACTCTACATCTAGAAGTATATAGACAGCAAAAATTAGACTTGCTGAGCTATACATTTTTAAAATCTTACACCTGTCAGAATGGCGAAAATCAAAAACACCAATGATAGCCTATGCTGGAGAGGTTGTGGAGAAAGGGGTACACTCATCCATTGCTGGTGGGAATGCAAACTTGTGCAACCACTCTGGAAAGCAGTGTGGAGGTTTCTCAGGAAATTCGGGATCAACCTACCCATGGACCCAGCAATACCAATCTTGGGAATATACCCAAGAGAGGCCTTATCACACAACAAAAGTATATGCTCTACTATGTTTATAGCAGCATTGTTTGTAATAGCCAGAACCTGGAAACAACCTAGATGCCCTTCAATTGAAGAAT
>NW_026067978.1:4431152-4457147 GCF_014885135.2 Alexandromys fortis | reverse complement strand
GAGGGAGGGAGACTTGATTGGGGGAGGGGGAGGGAAAGGGGAGGCGGCGGTGGGGAAGAGACAGAAATCTTTAATAAATAAATAAATAAAAATTAAAAAAAAAGAGAACATTATGTAGGTAAGGGCTTGGGAGGTGGGAAGTAGATCTAGGAGGAGAAGAAAGTAAGGGGCATATATGATTAAAATACATTGTATGTGTGCATGAAATTCTCAAGGAATTAATATTATATTTTAAAAACTTAGAACTAGAACTACTACATTGGATCCACCCATCTCAGTTCTGAATATTTAAGCTATAGAATTGCAAACAGCCTTCGAAAGGTATCTGTACTCTCATATCCATTGCACCTCAGTATCTACCAAGAAGTGGAAGAAACACTAATAAACACAGATGTCCTTTGCTGGATGGGCAGATAAAGAAAATGTGCTTTTGTATGCATCCAATGAAACAATATTCAGCAATTAAAAGTAGTCATAATCATGTTCTATAATGGGTTGAACTTTGAGGATACAATGCTAGGAGAAACACGGCAATCTAGGGACAACAACTAAGACATGATTTAGTTTCTATGAGATATCTAAAATAGACTCACTGGAACAAAACTAAAAATGCCGTAGGGGTGCAGTGCTGCTGAGAAGGTACAAGGTTTAATCCAAGTAAGAGTTCTAGAAAGTCATGTGCAACATTGGGCTTCCGGGTATGGATGGTGCTGCTCATTTGAGTGATGCGCAGAGGGGGCTGGAGAGATGGCTCGGTAGTCAAGAGCACCTGTGGCTCTCCGAGAGGACTCAAGTTTAGTCCCCACCACCCACACGGGGGGGTTCACAGCTGTCTCTCACTTCAGCTCCAGGGAATCCGTCTCCTTCTACTGGAGGCTGCATATTCTTTTGCACAGACTTAAAGAATACTTAATTAAAAATAAAAGAAAAATTTTTAAACAAATTGTGTTCAGAGGGTAGACTCCTTGTTATACATATTTTATCATAACAATGAAATGTTTTTAAACAGTCTTCTCCACATTGCTGCCCTAGTTTTGTGTGTGTGTGTATGTGTGTGTGTGTGTTTCAGATCAATTACTTATGTTTTGTTGTTCTGTCTTTGCTGTATTTTGTTCAGCACAATGCCTATCTTTGGAAATTAAAAAAAAAGCAGCTATCCTTTTAAGGAGCAATTGAGAAGCACATATTGACTTGCTTTTGAAACCAATAATCATAGAACATGAGCATCAGGGAGTGAGGAGATATAAAATTATGGAAAGCAGTCTCCAAGTTCACAAATGAGAAACCTGGGAAGTGGAGGTGGTCAAAGCTCTACTGCCAGTTAGTAAGTGAAGAAGCAAACACATCTGCAGTGGGGCATATAGTAATTCGAGGGTCATTTTATGTCTGAATATAACTGGGATGCCAGATTTCTAACAACTTGCATTTCAGTTTTCCAGATAATCTGGAAGTTAGCATTTGATAAATCATTTTTAAGCAAATAAAAAGATCTTTTAAATTTATAATATTAATGTGTTGTTATTGTAATCAAAAATGTTGTGGATACTTTCAAATTCACTCTTTGTAGAAAGAACTGCATTAAGCAAAATGATGTGAATAAATATTCCCCCAAAATACAAAAAAAAAAAAGAAGAAGAAGAAGAAGAAAAAGGAGGAGGAAGAGGAGGAGGAGGGGGGGGAAGAAGGAGGAGGAGGAGAAGAAGAAGAAGAAGAAGAAGAAGAAGAAGAAGAAGAAGAAGAAGAAGAAGAAGAAGAAGAAGAAGAAGAAGAAGAAGAAGAAGAAGAAGAAGAAGAAGAAGAAGAAGAAACCAAGCTCTCGCAACTCTGGATCATCTGGATCAATCTGGATCAGCATCCTTGTTGGGGAAGCTGTTCAAAGCCAGGTTGTGAACCAAACCACCTGGGAGCACAAATGATGAAGGTGTAAGACCCAGTAGATCAGCTGAATACAGGAGCTGGGGGAGTGGACCTGTGATGCACATGTGTGTTGGTGCATGCCAAAAACAGAGAACAATCATGGGTGTTGTTCCTCGGGAGGCTTCTGTATTATTATTATTATTATTATTGTTGTTGTTGTTGTTGTTATTGTTGTTGTTTTTATGTTTATTGAGACAGGCTATCTCAGTGACCTGGAACTTGTTTAGTACACCACACTGACTGACCATCAAGCCCAGAGATCACCCTGTCTCTTCTGATGTTACAAGCACACATATTAACAGCCACCTATTTATTCTTACATGGGTGCTGAGAGTTGAACTCAGGTCCTCACGCTTGTGCAACAAGCACTTTATCCACTGAGCATCTCCCCAGCCTAGCATGTTCTGGCAGGCAGAAAACAAACTGGCCTGGCCGGCATGAGCACAAGCCGTTCTCAGTAAGACCGATACAAGAATGGAGGTATCTTATTCTTTAAATGACTGGAGAGTTGTGACACCCAACAATAGCCAGACCCAGTTCACCATGAAACATCTGTAAATACCTTATCTGTGAATATTTCCTCTATCCACACAACCTCAAAACAGTGCTTTTCAAGTCTGATTCTCATCCTCTCTCCATTACTTCCATTCTCATGTCTGCTTCACCAAATCAGGGTCAAGGTTGACAACTGGTACCCAAACAAAGTGGTCTCTGCAGGGCTTACATTTCCCATTGTCAGGAAGGGTCTTGGCAGGGGTGGTCACAATAATAATTTTTGCTAATTTAATAATTACAAAAATTTCTGCTAATATTGAGGGAACCCAAGAAAAAAAAAACAAAGTTTGTAGGGTAAATTTACAGTACTAAATATATTTTTAAAATATGTTATATATTTTACATTATAGATGGTATAATGTATTATAAAATATACTGTAAATATAATATATAAATATATACAAATATATTACAAAAACTCATTTTTTGTTTTGTTTTTTTGTTTGTTTGTGGTGTTACATTTCACATCCAAGTTTCCCTCTGGACATTTATCTATGTTTTTACCATGTCCATGCTTGGAGGAAGCCAGTAGCCACAGTACAGTTAAGTAGGGTATCTGTGGGTCACATTTGGGCCCCTGGGTCCCAAAGGCTCAAGTGCTCTCGGCCACCAGTCCACAGTGGGCCTGAGAGACTCATCTGGTATCTCAAGTTCTTCTTGCCAAAAAGAGCTAAGATTGCAGTTGGGAGGCGAGGAATAAATGGGCACAAAAATTTATATTGCTTGGACTCACTTAGAGCACCACTCATTCTTGTATGAGCCCCTGCTTCTTCCTGAGTTTTTGTTTTTTGTTTGTTTGTGTTTATTTTTTGAGACAGGGTTTCTCTGTAGCTTTTGAGCCTGTTCCGGAACTCACTCTGTAGAGCAGGCTGGCCTTGAACTCACAGAAACCCACCTGCCTCTGTCTCCCAAGTACTGGGATTAAGGGTGTGCGCCACCACAGCCCAGCTGAGTTTTTGCTTTCTTATATCATTAAAGAAACTTGTGCCTTTGCTGTGATTCTGATATGTAAGAACCCAACTGGCTTTTACCACTATCCCTCTGAAAAAGGCTTCGGGCTCAAATTTGTTCCCAAATGTTATAGAATATTAGTTAAAGATGTGTCACATTTGTTTATGCTATGGAATATTTGTTTAACTATGCAAAGATGTGTTGTGTTTGTCTAATTCTTTGAGGCTGCAGTACTTTGCCTGTCTAAAACACCTGATTGGTCTAATAACTGAACAGCCAACAACAAGGCAGAAGAAAGGACAGGTGGGGCTGGCAGGTGGAGAGAAAAAATTGGGGAAATCTGGGAGGAGATCTAGGAGCAAAAGAAGGAGAAGGAGAGGAGGGCTCCAGGGGCTGCCACCCAGCTACACAACAAGATACAGAGCAAGAAGTAAAGAAAGATATATAGATACAGAAAAAGGTAAAAGCCCAGAGGCAAAAGATAGACAGGATAATTTAAGTGAAGAAAAGCTGGCAAGAAACAAGCCAAACTAAGGATTCCACTTCAAAGCTTCTTGAATTTATATAACTGTGAGGCTATGACTTTTTCCACAGGAAAATTAGCTGTTCTCTTCATGTCTCCATTTTCTCATTTGTGAGCTGCGCAGAAGTGTCCTTACCTCACGTAAGCCATACCTGGTTTGGATTAAGTAAACAAATGCACCAACGTCGTCCCAGTGGCGGACTGCTCAAAGCAAAGCCCCGAAACTACCGAGTGCTGTCTGCCCATTCCTTTGTCTCTCCCACTCCCAGCATTCTATAATTCTAAATAACCAAGTTATATTCAAACATTTAAGATGACGAGCAGGGAAGACTGAAGGGTGCTCTAGCCTCTGTAGGCCACTATCTAGTATATTTTAAAGAATCAAGTTGCTTTTTTGTCAGAGCCCGAAATAGAAAGCTGAGCACCCCAGTATGGAGAGTTCAAAAAAGATTTCAAACAGGAATTGAGGATTAAGGTAGCTTTAAAAGCAAGTGGGATTTGGATACATCAAAGGGAGGAAAGGACATCCATTAAGAAGTAGGAAGAGAGTAGATTCTAGAAAGAAGCTAACCTGACCTCCAATACAGCTTCAGAACATAGGAGCTATGTGGTACAGAGACCAGTCATTTAAACCCCTCGAGTTAAAATAGGGGTGATATTAACATATACCTCTCTAAATCAGGACAGTGAGATATGTCTCGGCAGGGAAAGGCACTTGCCACCCAGGCTGAGGACCTGAGTCCAATCCCTGGACTCACAAAGTGAAAGGAGAGAACCAGCTCCAGCAAGAGAAATCTGACCTCGGCACATGCATGCATTTGTGCAAACATGCACGTGTGTGCATGCACACACACACATGCACACACACAAACACAAATGTAATTCAAAATTACTGGGTGGCAAAAAAAAATGTGTACATAGGGCAGTCAGAATAATTATGAACACGTTTCCATGGTATCAGCCATCAGACAACTGGAAAAAAGCAAACCCGTCTGAGGTTGACATTAAGGGTGCCTTTCCTTCAGCCTTCATTATCAACCCAGACACAGGTTTATACACTGAGGTTCTGGGCACTCTATAACCGAGGCTGACAACTAATCACCTCTCATCTTTGACTAGGGATTGCTGCTTTGGGCATTGACAAGATGGATGCCACCACCTACCAGCCTTCAAGATCCTGAGACTGTATTCTCAGAAATTAGAGTGAATTATCTCTACAGTTGATTTTTCCTCAGGTTTTATTTGTCAAATGAAGAATTCTAGAGCATGAAGGTTGGTAGTCTACTTTGGGTAAGGCTGAGAAGAAAAGTCATAGTTTTGAATGAATCCAGCTGTTGGTTCCTTTGAAATCCAGGCAGGGATTTAAGATTGAGGTCTTTCTCAGGTGTGTTTGGTTCTTGGCATTTACTACAAAAAAAAAAGCACCATTTAAAGATGCTTCTTAACACCTCCAGCAATGAAATCAGAGTCTTTATTCTAGGATTTTCCCTCCTCGGTGTTTACCATCCTTTCTCTACCTGCCCTCTTATTTATGTCTGTCTCCAGAGCCATTTTTTTTCACATACACTGAAGATGCCTTCAGCCCCAGGAGGTCTGTAGGAGGCCCAGTGTCTGAGTTGGAAATTATAGAGTAATATTCCTTTCCCTCTGTTTGGGTATTTTCACCATTCCTTGAGTAAACAGGTGGCCTCAAAATTCCTTGAGGACAATACAGGAGTTGACATAGAGCTTGGCAAGAAACCATATATCAAAACAAATGCCAATGCAGGTATGGCATCCTTTAAAGTGGGTGGTTTTAAAATTTCAGAAAACAGAGAGGTACTGTTAATAGCCTAACCCAGTGTCTCTCCCCTAGAGCCCAGAGGGGCTTTGGCTAAGTTCAACACGACACACACATGGCAAATTTCACGACCGTGTTACTGTTTGCTATTTTCCTCTTCGCTGCCGTCTGCTGTGATGTTTGTGCTACCTTGAACTATAATCATGCCAGTAGCACCCACTGGGTACAGCAGTGGTGAGTCCTGAGCAGCCTCTTCCTATTTGAGAGCCTCTACATTGGCCATGTAACATGCCTTGCTGATTTAACACTTGCCATTTGTCCTATTAGGTGACATTACATACTTACTTCACAGCTGGCAAAACCAAGACAGCACAGTACGGATGCAATTTCCGATGGCTACCTAGCTGACAGCTCATCCTATAGATTCACATTATAACTTAAGCCACAGCTTTTGTGCTCTGAAATGCCTCATTTTGGAGCTGGAAGTGGAGCTGAGTAATAGAGTGCTCACCCATCCCACATGTGGTCCTGGAGTGCATCCTTCATACAGGAAAATCAGTGAGAGATTAAAACATTCAAGTTTAATTATTTTTCAAGATCAAAATATTTTTTGTAAGGGAAAATTTTAGCAAACCAATTCACACTTTAACATATTCAAAGGTAATGAATATTTATTTGTTTTGATTGTTTTTGAGGAAAGGTCTTAGTATCCTAGGCCAGCCTCATGCTGGCAATTCTCCTGCCTCAGTCTCCCAATTGTTAGGAGTGTAGGCATGCATGACCATGCATGACCAAACGTAATGTTTAAGAAGCCTTAGAGGAAAGAGCTTTCAAAATATTCCCCCACAAAATAAGAAGCTATTATTTCATACACAAGGCAAGTATTTTTCCTTCCTCTGGGTCTGAATTTTTTAGTTATGTTATGTTTCCTTTTCTTTCCCATCTGGTGTTTAAATAAAATTAATTAAGGGTACCCACCAGGCAGCCCACACAGGCAGGGTTTTGAAGGTAATGCAAAGTGACAAGTCTCCGGGCTTCCAGATTGAGGGTAGTGTCCTCCTTTCATGTGAAATGGCACTAACGTAGAGAAGAGAACTGACGGGGTATGTCACGCTGCCTTTGCTATCCCATAAGAATACAGCCCCACATATATCCTCATCAAGAGCTGCCAGCCTCAGGCAGATGAGTCTCTGATCTTGAGGGCTGTGCCCATCTGAGGTTTTCCCTGAGGCCCTGATGTATAGAACATATCACCTTCTCTAAACCAAGGGACTGCCTGACAGAGCCAATAATGGTCTCAGACCAGCACCTTGGGGAGGTACAGGTCCTGAGTTCAGATCCTGAGATTCCAACTCTTCCCACCCTAAGGGGCTATGATTATCAGTCGCAAGGCTGATGTGTGCTCCATCTCTTTGGGGTATCTTATGTTCCTTTGTGAAACACTGTTTGATTAGCATCTTGCTGAATTTGTCCCATTGTATAATAGCTTTCTACTGGCTCTATCTCATTTTCCGCCCTGAAGACTATATAAGGTGCTGTACTTCTTAACAAACTTGCGTAACATAAGCCATCAGATTATGCAAGATCTCCTGACCCCAACTTTCTGTCTTTTCTGTCTTTTCATCTCCTAACTCCCCAACTTAGGATTCTACAAGTAAGGAACAACCTCCGGGTCCAGGTCACTCTACACCTCCTTACTCTGATATTTCTAAGTCTACCAATACATGAATGTGTTCTTTCCAGTTCTCCAAGCTTCCATGCTTAGAGATATCTGCTTCTTTCTCATTGAGACAGGTCTGACACATCCTTTCTGCTTTATAGAAGAGGAGAACAGTACAGAAAAAGTGTGACATAGGGGTTTTTAATTATTTTTTATTTACATTGTACATATTCATGATACCTGCATCTATGTTACAGAAGAAAATTTCATACAAGCATATTGTACATTAAGCACACTCCTACATTCTCTTCCCTCTCCATCCTCTCTCCTTTAGTACCTTAAAACAAAGGGAACTTTTTGCCTAGTAGAAAGATTTGGAAGTGGGATTCAGAATTCAGATATCTGTTTTGCCTCATCTCAGATCTACCACCAAATAGCTGACACAAGGCAAGTATTTTTCCTTCCTCTGGGCCTGGACTTCAATGCAGGAGGAGAGTTTGATGAATGGTTTTTTGAATGACTGTGTGGATGAAGGACACATGAAAAAGGCTTTGGCTGACCCGCAGTGTGCTACAAAGTCTCAGTAAGTTGAAGTTCTCTGAGGATGCACTTTCAGCACCACGGACGGCAACAAAAAATACCCGAAAAGAGTTTGGAATGAATTTGTCTCTGCCAGGTGAAGCTATGGCTCCATGAATTTATATTCAAGAGGTCAAAAATGGAAATGTCATAAAATACCAGCGCTGGGGTGCACTGGGGGTTTGTCTAGTAGAACTCTGGAGCATCAGCATCTCCAGGGGAGATGTGTGATGTTAAATTATTAAGAATGCACCTCAGGATTGCTGGCAGCGGACGTGGCAATCACTAGGGTCTTTGTGGTCCACTGAGGAGGAGGGCCAGTCTCTCACTGCCCTGTGAGCAAATGCCCAAGAAAGTTGCTCCGGCCTTGCTTTTGATTTGGCCCAGTTTAGAAGATGAATCAGCAGCTTTCCACAGACTATGAAAAAAGCAACTCCAAAATAACCCTTCTCCATCCATACCTGCCCCTGTTCCATGACCCTGCCTCCTTGGGCCAAGGAGTCCTTCCAGAAACCTGACTCGAGAGAATCTGCACCTCGAGTTTCCAGTCTTTCTTTGGCCCTTGTTTCTTGATGAACAATCAATTGCAGTCAAGTACAAGCAGAAGTTGGAAGCTAGGTTGCTGGGAGAGATGGGTTTGGGAGGTTAAAAGACAAGAAGAGGATGGAGTGAATGGGACCTGCTATGGGGGAGTGAAGTCACTGTTTTGATACTTTCAGGTCATTACTTGTGACTCGTGAGATAACTTCAATATAAATATCAGCCAGCTTGCTATTATGCTGTTTTTCAACTTGGTTATGGTAAAAAATAAATTAAAGGCATATCAAATAGAAATATGGTAAGTTCTTTACAAGAGGAATAAAAGACAGCTTATTCTGAAGTCAGACATAAATGACATGACTTGGAAACAGATCCAGGTTGCCCCAAATACCACATCCTAACGTGGTAACTGTCTAGGGAAGCATTTATAGTAACAGGACAAAAGAAAGTCATAAATCAACACATTTTTAGATACTTTAGTTGAGTATATCAGCAGTGCAGGTGATAGCAAAGAGAAGAGATCACTGTTAAGGGCCTCGGATGCTTTCTGATGGTGTCCTTGGTCTTTGAGCTGAGGAAAGCCAGGAGCCTGAACATTCCAAAATGTATGGTGATTTTTAACTTTAAGTGGGAAAGAGGGTTACTTTATTCCAGATAACCAAGCTCCCACTTGGATATACATGCATTCATTTGCTCATTCACTGAGCAGGTTATGCTCAGCATACCCCACTGGGGTACCTACAAGGAATATTTAAAGATCCAGGTTCTAGCCTCCAGATGCCACAGGACACACGCAGAGATGAGGATGTAAACACAGAAAATGTGAGACCAGCAATTGCTTTTTCCACACCCTCCACATCCTGTTTGCCCATTTGTCTGATAGATTTATTTAAAACATGTCTCATGGATGCTAGCGACATGGTTCTGTTGGTTAAAGTGTCTTCTTCTCAAACATGAGGATTTAAATTGGATTCCCAGAAACAAATGAAGATGATGTGTATGCTCTGGCAATGCTGAAGCATGCATGGGCAGCCTGTATATGACAGTTCTGTTGAACTTGTCTATATTGGGTTTTATAGAGCCATCTCTCCAGTCTGAGGAACTGACTTTGGATCCCCAGAACTCAAGTGCAAATCCAAGTGTGTTAGTGACTGTCTGAACTCCCAGCCCTTTGTAACAGAAGGCAGAGACAGTAGGATCCATAGCAGCTATTTTTATGGTGAAACTCCAAGCCAATAGAGGCCTTCCCTCAACCAAAAGGTGGAAGATGCCTGAGAAGTAACGCTTTAGGTTGTCCTCTCACCTCCACACATATGCTTATAGCTGTGCACATGTAGAAAACCCACAGCTGAATGCCATACACCCCCACAAAATACTAGGACTGGAGAGATGGCTCAGCAGTTAAAAGCACTTACTACTCTTACAGAGGACCAGAGTTCAGTTTCCAGGACCAAGGTCAAGAAGCATACAACCACCTGTCCAACTCCAGAAGATCAGGTGCCCTCTTCTGGACTCTTGGACAACTGCACTCATGTGCACACATCCATACCCCATATACACGTCACAAATATATATCGCATGCCTTCAAGTTCTCCTCTTCTGTCCACATGCATTATTATAACAATTCTAGTCCTTGGGATCTCTATCTGGACCACTGGATGGAAGAATCTGTGATAGCTCCTGAGTTATTATCATCCCCACCTTGTAATCTGCTTTTGAGAAATAGCCTGAAAAAACTACGAATATTAAAAAAGAAAAAAACATTAAAAATCCTGCCACTATTCTGTTTAAAATGAGCTGATTCCTGACACACTTAGAACTGAATGGCGTGAAATGTCCTGCACAGTTCCACTCCTTCCTCATGAACGCCAGGCTCTAGCCACACTGACCTCCTTTGGGCTCCTGTCATCTGAAATCTTCACTTGGCTCGTCTATCTCGTCACTTCAGCATGGGCATCACACTATTCAGGTACCCTAGCCCACTCCACACTCCCTCCTCTAGGCTCTCTCCCACCCTGCCTGCATGACTTTCCTCATGGAGCTCACCTAATGCCTTATTTATCTAGGGCCTAGCTTCTTTACCACTTCATCATTCACAGTACTTAATGTGGAGGGAAAGCCATTCTTGAGAGAGCAAAATTGGAGCCAGTTGCTACTGGGGACTTTTCACAAGCATGGCCCAGAAACCTCAAGTGGCAGCCTCAGAGTGCTGTGACCTGACACCATGGAGCTGCAGATCCAAGCCTTTTGACCAGGACTGGCCTTTGATCAGCCAGGATTCTCCTTATTTGTGTAACCTTAACTGCACAGCCCTGATTTGCATGGCCCTCATTTGTTTGGCAAGGTTTGCAAAGATAGAAATGATTTTTGCAGTGGCTTACACTAACCACAGAACTGTACAACAGGACTATACTCCTTCACATGGCATGAATCACATCCCAAGAAAAATGCACAAAAGACTCTCACCCTAATGGAAAATTATGTGTCTCAAGTGCAGACAGACAGATAGACATACCTGTACTGATTACCTCCTTACCTCGCATTGGACAATACTCTAGTTACTCCCCAGAAGGGCACCCACCCCATCTGTCTGTCTATCAATCCCTTCCCATATCCATAGCATTAGTTATTACAGTTACAGTACACTTGGGTGAGAACAGAGGGTCTCTGACCTGTGTGATCTCCGATGGCAATTTGTTTATAGTGCCAACGTTTTTTCTGAATAAAGTTTCTAGGAAAGATTATTTATGCCAGACAGTGCATGAAAAACACAGAAATCATCTAATAGCCTATGTCACTTGCACAAGATATTAGGTCATTGAAATATTTTTGTCATGGGTAGGTTCAAGGAAACATCTGTAATCTATCATTTATTCATCTGTGTGTGTGCATGTGCACGCATGTGTGTGCATGTGTGCACATGCACGCACAAGCATTTAGCGGTTGCACGCCATTGTGTACATGAAGGTGGAAGGTAGAGGTCAATGCCCTAAAGTCAGTTCTCTCCTGCCACCTTGTGGGATCCAGGGATTGAACTCAGGTCATAAGACCTGCATGCAAATGACTTCATCCACTGAGCCAATTCGCCAGTTCAATTTCTAGTTATTTTTAAAATTTTTATTGCCATATATAACTTTTACATAATACCAATAATGCAGAGGTCATAAGAAAATAAATACAATTCATAGTTCTGAAACACTGTAAGAAAGGTCAGAGTCTACACTCAAATTATTCCCTCTCATGGATGCATGCATTGTAGCTGGATGTTTGTAGACATTTGTGAATAAGTGTGAGTATATTTAGTAAAAAGGTAAAGTTTTATACATGAAGATGAGCTCCTCTTCATTAAGAAACCCCTGGAAAATATCCACCCAACCAAGAGAAAGTTTCTCCCAAGCCCCTGATGCCTGCAGCATCACTGTTCAAGCATCCAAATCAGCCTCTCTCCTAAGATCAAAAGTTACCTGTGGTAGAAGCCATGAGAACGACTCTAGCCTTTGAATAAAACCTCTGTCTTAAAAAGCCTTGACAAATTCATCTCCTCTTCCATCCTCACAGAGACAATCCTCTCTACTTAATAGGTGGGGAATCTGAGCAATTAATATCTTGTGCAACACACGGCAGCTAATTTTAACCCATCCAAGATCGAATTCTGTCTCTTTGGGCTCAAAGAAGAGACAAGAATCTAGGACACAATACTGTACACTGGTTTAAAATCTTATTACAAGTAGTTTAGGCTGGCCTCCAACCTGCTGAATACAATATGAACTCCCAATCTTCCCTGCCTCCACCTCCGAGGACTTTGTGCGTGCTAAGCAAGTACTCTACAAACTGAGTTACATTCTCAGCCCTAAACTGTTCACTTTTAGTGATGCAAAGATGACAGGCTCTATTGGAAGGGAGCCCAGGAGAGAGCACGCTCTATACCCCATGCAGATATACAGGTAGGGAGAAAACTTGCCCAACTTCGTGCAGAGTCTCCAGTGTTCACCTCTCCAAGGCCTCTTGCTGTTCCACTCTCCGCCCTAAGCTATTCCTTCTCATCCATCACCAGACTCAGATCAAATTTCCAAGTTATTAATCTTTTGGAGTCATGCTGTCTCAGCAAGAAGGCGGCAAGGTGACTGCTGAAAACCCAGGAGAGGACAAAGCAAGGATGGAGATGGGCAATGAGACAGAGACCCAAGAGAGCTCAAGTTGGAGGTTGCAGCAGAGAACCACACAGAGAGGTGAGCGGGTAACATTAGGTCTAGGACAGAAAGGGAAACGCAGGCATGAAGTCACTTAAAACCACAACCCACTGACACTAGTGTTGTTCAGCAACCACTGCAGGACAATCCCAAATATAAGACTTGGCATTTGGGGCATTGATTTTCAAACTGTGAAGCATAGACACCAACAGATTCAACAGTCAGAAACCCTTTTATCTACAGTTCATCTAAAGCAACCTTTGGCATCTACACTGTAAGTGACTTGAGTGTGACGAAGGCTGCCTGGCATCCAAGCTTAAATCAGATAGATGTTCTGTGCCTTAAACTACCTGGACTTTCCCATTCCCAGATGCTAGTGTTCAGGGATCAGCAACAAGGAGCCTGAGCTCAGTAGTTTGATTTCACTTGGACCAGCTTGCCTACTGTGGTCCTTGACTGGGTACTTAGTCCCTAATCAAGGCACTGACTCAGCCCTGAACATTTCTACGTATGGTGTCTGTTCCCACTCAAAGCAAGATTGGAGACAACACAAACCTAAGACAGAATTAACTCTGACTGCAGTAACTGGTGAGCCTTACCTCTCGGCAGAGGAAGGGTTAGTTCGGCCACTGAATGAGTATTGAAGAGTTTCCTGTGTATCAGCTTCTCTGCTGGACACTAAGAATGTCGTACTCGGCAGACTGTCACTGGGAGATAAGTATATCGAGGATAAATTAACTGCAGTTTTGCATTTACTGTGATGGTTTAACCCTAAGCTTCAATTCCCTCCACTCTTTTCCCAATATTAGCTCATAACCTGCAGGTTTGGGCTGAGCCTCAGTTCTACGCACAGACTGATCCAGGCTGGCAGTGTCTGTGTGCCAATTAAAAACCTGGAGGAATAATAGGAAGATTCTTAAAAACCAATTCAAGCGACACTGGGGACTGCCTGACAAGCAACAGGAGTCATCATTCAGTGTGTGACAACGTGGGAGAAAATTAATGTGTCCCCATCAATAATGAATCAGACAAAAACAAACACTCAGAGACAGTCTAGTGCAATGGATCTCAACCTTCCTAATGCTGGGAGCCTCTAACACAGTTCCTCACATTGTGATAACCCCCAACCATAAAATTACCTTCATTGCTACTTCCTAACTATAATTTTGCTATTGCTATGAATCTTTTTCTAATTTTTTTATTGATTTTATTGAGCTATACATTTTTCTCTGCTCCTCTCCCCTTCTACCCTCTCCCGTGGTCCCCATGCTCCCAATTTACTCACGAGATCTTCTTATGTAAATCTCTGGTATGAAGGAGAGCTGAAAGACAACTCCCCCTCCCCCATGAAAGGAAAATTCGACTCCAAAGGGTTGTGACCCGTGGGTTGAGAAATGCTAGGCTAGTGCGTTGGCACTGCTCAGGAGTGGATGACGAGGCCAAATGTGCACACACCAATCATTAAAGAAGTAGAGCAAAGGAGATGGAACACAGATTCTGTGGACAACTATGAGATGTTCTACAGATAGCAGCGGGATCTAGAGAAATGCTTGAAAAACTTCCCAGAGGGGAGTGGAAGTTGAAGGGTCACGAAACAGAGAAAGATAAAGGCAATTCCACACACGAGTCTGTCACACTTGGAGATTTAGATTCTGAAGATTGGATTTAATTGAAAAGCCTGATGAAGACCAGAGAAACAATTCAGTGGATAAAGACACTTGTTGCCAAGCCTGATGATTTGAATTCTGTCCCCAGATGCTGCAGGAAGTGAATTGACTCCTGAAAAAAGTTGTCCTTTGACCTTCTGATCTCCACAGGTACACTGTCAAATGCATGCCCCAGACACTAACTAAATGGTGTGTGTGTGTGTGTGTGTGTGTGTGTGTGTGTGTGTGTGAATTAAAGACCATTCAACATGGTTTTAAAGTGACTTTGGATCAGTGGGTTCTCTGGAGATAGCTAGAAGAACAAGAGGAGAATAGAGTTATTTTATGGCCAGACCTCAATGCCAAGCAGAAGGTCCTATGAACAAGAGAATATGAGTTCACGTTCAATGCAGTGTGGAAGTGTTAATTAAGGTTCAGCTGCGAGTGGTTCATTCATTTGTGTGTACTCAGAGCTTAGTCCTAATGCCTTACTAATACTCGGTGTGGGAGGAATCGGAGTAGGAGGGAAGTAAAAGAAGAGAAAGGCCAGAGAAAGCGGAGATGCTTCGCTAGCCATTCCTATCTATGAATGCAACGATGAGACCAGAGGAACATGGGGGACCCCTAGATATAGATCTTAGCAAGTTACCTTCAACCAATATAATCAAAACAACCCCCCAGTGTTGCCTTCACTTTGTGACTAATTGAAATGTTGAGAGAATTTTTTCCCAGGGGAGACAAATAATGGGTTCCCCTTCCCCATAAGGTCCTAATGACAAACCAAAGTATGATTCTGTCAAAGTTTATCCTGGGGAACCCGCAAATTTATTCAGCCTACTAATAGAATATGTGTGAGGGATTACTGGCAGGAGCGTAGGTGATCCCAAAGCAGACCCCCGAAGGTCTGCACCAGCATCGACGATGGTGCCCAGTGGTCATAGGAATAGAACGCCTTTCTACTAACCTAATACTTCCCTAAATGCTGAGGCCACCCATGTAATTAAGGCAGAATTGTATACAAATAACTAGCTGGGAGAGGAGAGACTGGAGTCTTGGATGAGGGTCCAATGACCTTCCCAACCTCCTGATCTCTGAGGGAACCCCATCAGTCAGCAAGTCCAGCTGTGATATTTTACAAGCAGACACAGCTGACCCAATGAATGAGACGGATTTGCTCAGAGGACCACACACTAGCACAGGACATCACCTTTTCTAGCCCCTACTCTTCACTCAGATCTTCAGGGAATTCAGACTACAAGGTTGAGCCATGATGAGGGGATTAGGTTGCAAGGGCTGGCTCCCTAGCTGTTGAATTAAATCTCCAAGGGAGGATTTCTTCTCCAGATTCTTGAAAGCCCAGCAACAAAGACCCCGCCATTGTACTGCAGTCCCACCTGGCTTTGCACTAGGCAAGATACAGGCAAAAGGATCAAGGAGAGGAACTAATTCACGGCAATTGAGGTTAATCCCACTCACAGCCTCAGCCCATGTTAGCAGCTAATCCAGCTAGAGGAGCTTTCCCGCGGAGCTCCGATAAACCCTTTAGCCTCAGCAACTCCACATTCATGAGGAGTGCCGCCAGTAGCTCACGAGATCAGAAGCCTGTCAGGTTTGACAAGCATGTCAGCACAAACCATGCTGCCCACCCACTACCCCAGGGCAAGGCCTCCCAGACATGCCCTAGCCAGAGCTGAATAGCACCTACGGAGGTTCTTCATGGTCTTAATGGTTTTACACCAATCAATCTTGGAATCTTGAATCTCCCCCAAAGATGACTCTCTCTCTCTGTCTCTCTCTCTCTGTCTCTGTCTCTCTCTCTGTGTCTCTCTCTCTCAGTGTGTGTGTGTGTGTGTGTGTGTGTGTGTGTGTGTGTAGATAGGTACACACATATGTATATGCCTATAGAGGCCAGAGGTCAACATCAGACATTTTCCTCAATTTCTCTTCAAGTTACTTTTGAGTCAAAAGTTCTTACTGGACTTGGAGCTCACTGATTCAACTCGACTGGCTGACCAGCAAGCCAGAGATCCGCTGGTCTTCACACCCAAGCCCCAGCCCTGGGATTGCAGGCAGGCACTATCATGCTGGACTTCTTATATAGGTTCTGGGGACAGAACACAGTTCCTATCACTTGCATGGCAGGCATTTGATTGACTGAGCAGTTCCCATCGCCCTTACCGGTTTATTAGTAGCACCATCTCTTAGATACTAGACTCACTGGGTCCCCCAGAGACGTGATGGTTGAGTGTTGGTTTCTCTGCTGTCTTCCTGGCTGCCATAAGGCCGTTCGCTTAGCTTCTGGTTAGTCCATCTTCTACATGGAATCTAAGATCTTCCTGATTCTGTATCACTCCTGGGCAAAACTACATAGATCATGTCTGACTCCACAATCTCTTAGCATATTCTTAGTAATTCCCCATTTTAATCAGCTTTCTAAGCACAATTCAGCAGCCCTAATTCATTCCCAATATCAAGCTAACAACACTGCAGTCCATTTCCAGAACTTGTGTCATCCTGAAGAAGCTGCCACACCCATAGGCTATACACAACTCATTGTTCCACCTCCCTAAGCCTGGTAAATTCCATCTACTTCGGGTCTCTATAATTTTATATTCTAGGTATTTCATATAAGTGGGATAATAGCCATGATAGTGGGTATAAAATGATATCTCATTTAATTTGTATTGTCCTAATGATTCACGATGTTGGATATCTTTGCATATGCTCACTGGCCATTTGTCATCTCTTCATCTTTCTTGCAGAAGAGTTTATTCAAGTCTTTCGCCCACTTTTTAATTTACTATGCTACTTTGTAATTAATTGTAAAAAGCTTTTATATATCCAGCAAGTATCCCATTATCATAGTTATGATTTGTGGATATTTTATCCCATTGTGCGAATTGATTTTCTAATATAATATTTATTTATTAGTTTTTAATTCATAAATACAAATGGTACACAGTGTGGCTCCAAATCTTAACCTCCTTTCTATGCAGCCTGCTTTCTCATGGAGCCCATTATCCCAATATAGCCAAACTAGCACCTGCCTATCTTCTTCTGACAACAACATCAAAGCCTTTAGCTTCTCTTGTCCATCATCATCAACACCAACACCACCCTATCATGACCATCGTATTGCCATCATCACCATCACCATCATCACCTTCATCATCGTCACCATCCCTGCATTGGTTAATTGTTGTCAGCTTGACCAAACTTGACTTACCTAAGAAAGGCAAACCTGAAATTGAGGAATTGCCTTCCTCAGATTGCCCTTGTGCATGTCTATGTGGTAGCTTTTAAATTACTGACCAATGTGTGAGGGTCCGAAATACTGTGGCTGGTGCCACCCCTGGGCAGGTGATCCTGGGCTGTGTTAGAAAGTGGGCTGAGCAAGTTAGTAAACAGAAGTCCTCCATAGCCTCTATGTTGGTTCTTAACTGCAGGTTTTTGTCCCGAGTTCCTGCCCTGGTTTTCCTGAGTGGTGGACTATTACCTGGGAACGCAAGATGAAATAAACCCTTTCATGCCCAAGTTGCTTTTGGCCATGGTGTTTATCTTAGCAACTAGGACTATCACCATCATATCATGGTCACCATGACAATTGTCACCACATCACCATTGTTATCATTGTTGCCATCATGACCATCACCCATGTTATTACCATCATCATCACCACAATTAGTCGTTATCACCATCACCATTGCCATCACCATCAGCACCACCAGCACCATCACCATCATTAGCTCTAGTTACCATCTTTTAATGTTATTTTGTGATGTGCCAGATTCTTTTAATAAAACTTTAGCTATATCGTTGTCTCTCCTTTTTCAAATCAATTCTTAAAATTTTGCTTTATTCTTCCCACTTGAAAGTCAAAGAAAGAAACTCAAGCTAGTGGAGGTAGTGAAGGCCATTCATGGACAGCTCTTCCTATCCATGCTTATTTATACTTTTCCATGAGAGGAGTGCATCAGCTAATCCAAACTAAAATTTGAAATGATTCTCCTCTAGTCAGGTTGAAGATCTGTTACAGACAGACATTCTTCAAGAGGACTCCTTTTAAGGATGAAAATTTCAGGCAAGAGTCAGGATATTTCAGAGTTGTTAGAAGCTGCAAAATTATCCCCATAAGCAATAGTAATTTTCAGGCAAGCATACTGACTACTTCACAAGCAAAGAAAAGCCCTTTCTACCCATTCAACCTTATCTATTCCCAGGCATCCTTGGGCAAGGGAGGGGAGCTTGCAAAGTCCTCGAGGGTCTGTGTGACCCCAGTCACTTCAGCTACTGTACAGATTGTGTAGAGTGTACAGAGGCCAGTGTCTCACTGTTACAGACTGGATCACACACGCACATACTGAATGTCTACCTTCAATGTGATGGTATTTGGAAATGGGGTTATTTGAGGTAGTGAGGGCTTGATAGACCATTAGTCCTGGATCACCATTAAATTGGTTGATGTCTTCAATAAATGAAGGGGGAACACGGAAGTGTCCCCCTCCCCTCTCTCTCTCTTTCCCTTCCCATCTATGGCTTTTTCTGGTAAATGGATATAAAACATCACTCTACCCATAGGTCACCAAATGCTGCCTCGTTTTCTCAGTATGCCATCCTACCTTTAAGGAAAGGACAAAGTTAATCCAGACTAGAAGTCAACTAGACAGGCACCAAGTCTACAGGCTAACACACAGGTCAGTCACCAGACAGGCACCAGTCTACAGGCTAACACAGAAACCAGTCACTAAATAAGCACCAAGTCTACAGGCTAACACACAGGTCAGACACCAGACAGGCACCAAGTCTACAGGCTAACATACAGGTCAGACACCAGACAGGCACAAAGTCTACAGGCTAACACATAAACCTAGAATAGAGTCACACATAGAGTCACATGATGGTTTTCTTCTTTATCATACTAAAATTGAGATTACACGATGTATTATTTGCTGTCCTGAATAATATTCCTAGAATTTCCAGGGATAGGGATTTATGGCTAGAATGGCAGCTTGAAGGGGTCCTTTGTGCCACCGACGGGCTATCAACTGAACTCTCTTCATCTTGCTTCCTGAACCGGGAACACAGTGGGAACCCCAACTGCTGATTATTATTTTGTTATGCAGAAAATATAGTAACATAGAATGAAAAGAAACTCTAATTCCCAGTAATAGCAGAGGCACTTGAATTGGACTAACCCAGATCCAGACGATAATTATAGCCCAGGAACGAAATAATTTAGGGAGCACAGTATTTTCATGCACTTGGCACCGAGAGTGATTCAAGCCAGGCACCCTGGAAGCACTGCCCATTCTCCCTGCAAAGGAGGAAAGCTGTGTGAGGTGAGCTCTGTGTTTGCTTTGCCATTTTCCTGAGGGCACGTTTTTCTCATTCACACGGTGCAGCCTGGATCAAGTCCAAAGCCAAGGCTGCTGTTGTGTGAACTAAGGAGACCCAAGGATTTCAGGGCTGCCACAGTGGGAAACAACTGACAAAGGGCATTCAGGAAGGAGGGAAGCTACCAGGATGATACCAAAAAACTAGAATACCCCTTAAATATTTAACCCACTCCTGAATAGTACATGGAAAGGGCCACTCAACAAGCCCCCAAGGAAAGCTGATGGCCTCAACTTAAATTAATCCATTCATTCTTTTGTTTATATAGAGAGAAGCTCTTGTGTCACCCACGATGGCTTCAGACTCACCATGTAGCCAAGGATTACTCTTAGTCCTCCTTCATCTACTTCCCAAGTGCTGGGATGATTGATGTGTAGTGTCGGGTCCTGGGGTTTGAACCCAGAGCTTCTTGCATGCTAGGCAAGCACTCTACAAACTGAGCTAAATACTCAGGCCCCATCTTAAAAGACAATAATTAGGTATGAATCCCTCTGTGGTGGTTTGAATAAAAATGGTCCCTGGCACTTTTAGGAAGTATGGTCTTGTTGGAGTAGGTGTGGCTTTGTTGGAGGAGGTGTGTCACTAAGGGTGGGCTTTGAGGTCTCAGAATGTTCAAGCCAGGTCTAGTATAACAGCTCACTTCCTGCTGCCTGCTGAGCTGGTTGTGGAATTCTGAGCTCATTCTCCAGCACCATATCTGCCTGTGTACTGCCATGGTTCCCACCATAATGATGATGGTTGTGCCTGAAGAAGGGGAGAAGCATGCTAAGGAAAACATGAAGAATCCTCAGTGATCCATGGGGACCAAGCACCTTAGCACCTTCAGCTCCTGGGGGACCAACCACCCCAACACCTCCAGTCTTAGGGGGATGAAGCACCTCAACATCTCCAGCCCCAGGGTGGTCAACCACTCCAGCACGTTCCTTACTCAGGGGAATCAAGAGGCACAGCACCTTTGCATTTGGTACCCTGTAAGCAGATGAGAGGAAAACAGAGGGGGGAAACATAACAGAAAGAAATGACTGGGAAAACTCCAAAGGTGGTGCATAGGTCCTTTCGGAGCTATAACAAAATCACAGCAGAACGCACGCAGCAGAAACACAAAGTGAAGCGTGCATCAGAGTCAGACTGCTCAGATCAAGAGGAAAATCTTAAAAGCAGCCAGGGAGAGTACGTCTAAGGCAAACAGGGGACACCAACTGATTGTGGCTGCTTCCCTGCCAGAGAAAACAGATGCAGCAGCAGAGGGAGAGGCACCAAGTGCCAACGACAACCGCACTGCTCATTCACAGTTCTGCAGTCAATGAAAATGTGCTTGGAAATTAAGGTAAGATGCAAATATTATTTAAATGCACATAAGTCGAAGAGTTAACTGACAACAGATATGCATGATCAATAGCAGAGGAAGTTGTTCCTTTTTTATGGGGAAGACACCCAAACCATGATTCTGTAAAAAGCACACTAGAAGTGCTAGACAAGAGGGAAGGCAGGATGTATCTTCTGATTCCTTCAGAAGGCAACCCACACACTACCAGCAAATTTAAAAGTCTTCTGGAAGTCAACGTGTCTTGAACAAAGCAAAGGAGTCTGACATGCAACACAAACTGAGCGACTCATAGGAGAAAGGTTTATAAATCACACTATTAATATTTAACATTTCCCTACAAGGCTGTTGGGAGACTGTAAAGAGAAACCGCAGACCACAGGAAATATTTGTAGAAGTCAGGTCTGAGAGAGGGAGCATTCAGAATATAGAGATCGTATTCAAATTCCTATAAAAACACACTCAAAATGTACAGTAGGAAACAAAAGAACCTGAACAGATCTATCGCCAAGGGAAGCATAGATACAACAGCAACCACAACAAAAGCAGGAAAATCATGCAGCTTCGTTAACTGTAAGACGTGTGCAAATCTAGACTTGGCTCGTAGCTGCGATCCCAGCGCTTGGGAAGCAACGGCAGGTGGAACACAGAAAACTCAAGACAAGATTAAGTACCCAGTTCCAAGCCAGACAGGACTCTAAAAATCAGGCAGAAAATAACAAACAACAAAAAGGCACATTCAAATTAAAGGTATAGAAGTCTTCTGTTAAATGCATGGTCTCATTTTCTTTCTATTGCCGTGACAAACACCTTGTCCAAAGTGAGTCAAGGAGGAAGGTTTGTTTTACGCATCTACATCACAGTTCACCTTGAGGGAAGTCAGGGCAGGAACTGAAGCAGCAGCCATGGAGGTGTTTCTTGCTGGTTTACTTTCAGGCTTGTGTTTCTCGGTCTTCATTACATCTTCCAGGACTACCTGCCTGCAGGCGGAACCTCCCACAGCAAGCTTGGCCCACATGCAACAATCATTAATCAAGAAAATGCTCTCACAGACATTCCCACTAGCCAAACTGATGGAGGCCTTTCCTCAACTGAGATTCTCTCTTCTTCAATGAACCTAATTTGTGCCAAGATGAACAAAACAAACAAACCAACCAAACGAACAAGCGCCATCTCACTAGAGAGGCACTTGCTTCCCAAAGAAAAGTAGAGAAAACAGACGCAGTGCAGGAGCAGGTGGCAGCTGGCATACTCCTGTGTCCTAGGGTAACCATACCAAATGACCACAAACATTCCTGTTCAACAAGACACATTAGTTCTTAAGAACAGATTAGTTCTCTTGAAGTTCTAGAAACTAGAAGCCCAGACCTAGGTGTGAGCAGGGATGTGCTTCCTCCTCCAAAGGCTCTCAGAAAGGGTCCTTTCTTGCCTTTTCCCAGTCTCTGTCATCATTGGCAGCTGCTGGTGTCCCTTTGGTTACACAAGCATCCCCAATTTTTACCCACCTTTGCATAGTCAATTTACTCATCTTCAAATTTCTTTTCTCTCTCTCTTTTTTTTTTTTTTGGACATCCATCACTGAATTTATGGACCACTCCTTTCTAGTAGAACTTTCAGCATCACTAGAAAGACCTTGTTTCCAAGACCAAAGGCCAAGACTGCAGAATTGTCATTTAAGAAGATACAACATAGAACAACAGTCAGTTATGTAGAGTCCTTGGGAGGATGAAAATTTCATAAATTTCTTAAAGCAGGAGGGTAGTGCTTTATACAATAAAGCCAGATACATGTGCCTGCCATATGCAATGCATTGAATATTTGTATCGATCCCAAATTCATAAAAGATTCCAATTTAAAATATGAATTTATTTGAAGAGGTTTAAGGTTTAGAGAGGTTGTGAAGGTGGAGTTCCACAGACAGGAAGTAGTGCCCTGTGGAAAAGACTGGAGAGAGCTTTCTTTCTTTCTTTCATCTCACCACGTGGGGACTCAATGAGAAGTCAGCATCTGTAACCCAAAAGAAGAACCCAGCCAGAAGACCATTATACCGACCACTTAAGCACACACTCCCGGCTGTGGGACAATAGACTGTCAGCCCAGCAAGAGTCCAGGACATCAGCCTGTGGAATGGTGCTACCCTCCTTATATTTATCTATGATAAATACATAATAATACAGGAAGGGACATTGGGCTATGTCATCAAATGTCTTCAGATTCGTGGCACCTCACACAAGGGACAAATGCAAACCCCTGAGACTGGCCTTCTGGTCTCTGTCTCCACAGTCACAGTCTGTGTCAGACACAGCACTGATGCTCAAGGGAACCAATTTAATCAAAAGTCTCTGTAAATAACTGCAGCTTCCACACGACCATCTGCAAGGCCGATGGACAGACTAGAACTTCAAGGGTGTGGAGAGGCTGGAATGTTGCATGTTCAGAACCAAATTACCATTGGGCACGTTAACTCTCCTTAATAACCATGCATGACCCTCCTCTGTATATGACATAACATCTTTGTGACCAATAGGTAAATCCTTTGTGGTGCAAATAAAAACAAAAATGAAAATAAAATCAACAGCAGCAGCAATGAAAACCTCTGGTTTCCACCAACCAGGAGTCTAACAGTGTCTCGGAGAGTGTCTGATGCCTGCAGCTGAGACTTCTCTGCTTTGTTGAAACCCACCTGCCCCATATCTTTCACTGATGAATTTGAAAATCATTTACAACTTCTGTTGTCCTGTTACTACGAAAATGTCATCAAACTCTTACTACTTTGGAACATAGAATTTAGAGTAACCTAAACCAGTGTTTCTGGGCCATTGTCACTTACATTTGAAGAAACAACAACAACAATCAATCCCCCAAATCTTACTCTGAGGTATGAGCTATGTTTTTGTGTTAACAGTTGAATGAAAGATTAAGAAACTGAGATCAATTAGTGAAAGCCTACTTCCACGAGACGCACAAGCCCCTTACTCTCTTGAAACAGAATCACCTCATCACCAACTACTCTCAGAATGGAAGGGTGATTAGTACCTCAAAAGGCTGGGTATATCATCGCTGTCGAGCTTATCCTGAGAAAAATCTCTTTCTCTGACGTCCTGTAGGCCTACCGCAGGACCTCACTGTGCAATAACAAGAATAACAACCTCTCTTCTGCATGGTTGGGGTTCAGTCAGTGTCTGTGAAACAGCTCTGGTGGGTGGGTGGAGGGGACCTGCCTCCAGTGTAAGAAAAAAAGTCCCAAATCAAGACAAGCAGCATCTCAACAGCAACATTTGAGACTCCACTCTGAGCACTGCAGCCCGCTAGCGGGAGCCCTAGAAAGCTTAATGGAGATTTTCTCTTAGGGCTGAACCTTAGGGTGACATCTCAAGCTTCCCCAAACAACTGTTTATTTTTTAAGGGGTGCTTTTGTTTGGTCTTTAACAACCCAGAAGCCAAGGCCTCCTACGCAGGCATAACAAATGAATCCTCCTGCCAGCGTGCCCTGAAGGCTGCTTTTCCATCAAGTGAACAAGCAGTCTCTCCACCGGTAATAAAGTAGCCCCGAGGATTACAGTTTACCTTCTCCCTAAGTGAAAGCAGATGTCTCAGAACAAGGATGCTCTTAGCCAGCTGTGACAACTACCTGGCCAGCCAGGAAATGGGAAAATGGGAGGCTAAAATCGAGATTTTTATCTGTGTGCCATCCTTCCTTTCATTTTTTTTCCTGTATTCATAATTATCAAAAAGCATTTGTGGACCCCAAAGAAGGCTCAGTCAGTGAAGTCCTTGCCCTGTAAGCATGGGACCTGAATTTCATTCCCAGGACCAACATAAACAGTCTGGCATGGTGACACACCCACTGTGGAGGGGGAGGCGATGGGTCCCTAGGCTCAGTGGCCAGCCAGCCCAGCCTAATGGCAGAGTGACATTCAGTGACTGATAGACCCTGCCTCAAAAGACAAAGGCATTCTTGAAAACAGCCCTCAAAGCTGTCCTCTGGTTTCCACACATGTCCTTTCATGTGAATATTCACATGCACATGTATCACACATACATACACACACACACACACACAAACACACACCACAGGGAGGATGGAAGGAGCCAGCAGTACACTCCCCTGAGAGAAGCCATGTCTTCACTATGCACCAAACATCACACACTGTGCCTGGTACCTGCCATTTCTATTCCTTAACTTTCACAGCGACTTTGCAAAAGAAGTATTTTGTTTCCTTTCGTTTTTTGAGTCTTTGAGACTCAGAGATAGGATACATCCAGCTCAAGATCACACAACTCATTTTGGTGGGGGGAGTCTAATCAATGCTCCTTTGAAGTCAAAGAGGGAGAGCCCCTACACACCCTGAACGGCAGCGCAGACAGGTCCTTGAAGCTTTAGTTCTCCCACTTCGTTCATTCCTTGTTGTCTCGTCTATATACTCTTGCCATAATCTGCACTATTATTCATAAAATGTTTTATAAGTCAATTTATTGTATTTAAATAAGATTTGGAATAAAATTTAACTGAAGTTTTAAATTAAAATCCATTGGTCACTTAATGTACTGAAAATGAAGGCAGGTGTGCACGTGCCTGTAACAGCAGGAGTAGGAGTTCAAGGCCAGTCTGGGCTACAGGAGATTACAAAAACAACACAAACTGACACCTTTTTCACATGTGGAAAATATGCATCACAAAGTAAAACAGTGCCACTAAGGCGAGAGGCTGGACTCTCTTGCCTATCAAGTGTCTGAGCCTACAGCTCAGATACTTTGCTAAAGAGGAAATGGCCAAGCCGGGCAGTGGTGCTGCACGCCTTTAATCCCAGGACTTGGGAGGCAGAGGCAGACAGATCTCTGTGAGTTCAAGGCCAGCCTGGTCTAGTTCCAGCTAGTTCCAGTACAGGAACCAAAAGCTACGGAGAAACCCTGTCTCAAAAATAAATAAATAAAA
>NW_026067978.1:4424628-4428523 GCF_014885135.2 Alexandromys fortis | reverse complement strand
TACACACGTTTTCTATTGCTGAGAAAAGACACCATGACCATAAGGACTCTTATAAAGGAAAAATATTTAATTTGGGTGGCCCATTTACAGTTCAGAAGTTTAGTCCATTATCATCACGGTGCGACAAGGTGACATGCCTCAGACATGGTGCTGGAGAAATACTCAAGTGTCCTACATCTTGGCTTGCAGGCAACAGGAGGTGGGTGGGCCCCAAGTGTCACACTGAGTGAAGCTTGAGCAAAGGAGACCTCAAAATCCACCCCACAGTGACACACTTCCTTCAATAAGGCCACACCTACTACAACAAAGTCACACCTCCTAATAGGGCCACTCCCTTTGACAGTCATTTCCTTCAAACCACTCACTAAATAAATTAGTCAAAAAAAGGCAGTACAACTGAACCTCTGCTGCCTAGCCACCATATGAATCCAAGGATACCAGAAATTTTTATATTTTTAATGAGTTCTATGATGCTTGGTATATTAGTTAAATTTTTTATTGCTGTGACCAAATAATCAACAATAAGCAACTTGAAGGAGATTGAATTCATTTGGACTCATAGTTTGAGGTGACACTGTCCATCATGTCAGAAGCTAAGGTGACTGGAGGTGAGGCAACTGGTCATATTGTATCCACAGTCCCTGAACAGAGAGAAATGAAGGCCGATGCTCAACTCACTCTTTTTCATTCAGTCAAAGACTATCGGCCATGGACTGACATTGACTAGTTAAGTGGGCCTTCCCAACTCATTCTACCCAGTCTAGAAAGCCCTCACAGGCGTGCCCAGAGGCTTGTCTTCTTGGCAATTTAAGATCCTGCCAAGATGACAATCAGTATTATCCTTCATTGTTTTCAATGAGTTTAAGATATTTTTCAAAGCACCTTTGGGCCAAGCAAGCTATATCCACCAAATAAACTGAAAACATTGACAACAATAGAACCTCTTCCATACTGAGTCCACAGTAACTCCCAAGTGGGTTTGATATGCATGCTATTGCAGGGCAAACTTGTGCATGTGTACACATGTGGCTGCCAGGAGACAGCCCTGGAGCTTT
This sequence comes from Alexandromys fortis, assembly GCF_014885135.2. Classification (NCBI taxonomy): domain Eukaryota; kingdom Metazoa; phylum Chordata; class Mammalia; order Rodentia; family Cricetidae; genus Alexandromys; species Alexandromys fortis. Next base: position 4,427,468 of record NW_026067978.1, on the reverse strand, counting down.
CAGTTAGACTCTTCTTTGAAGGTATCTATCATTGATAAAAAGTTGAAAATATCTTGTTTACCATGTAAACACCATGTCAAAGAAAGTGCCATTGTGTATATACATGTATATGTATGTAGGTACACGTGTATATATGTGCATGCACATGTGTGTATATATGTGTATACACATATAGTGCGCATATGTAAGTACTTGTATGTTTGTATATATGTGTACATGTGCTCATGTATGTGTGTATACCAGTCACTGTCTCTCCTACATTCTTCTCTTTCAATGCTAACAGATCAATTCCCTCTTCTTTGTGTCTCTTATTTTTCTCCCAAAGAGAAAGAGTACTACATTACAACTGATATTTACTGTGCTCAGCCAGAAGAGAAACAAAATGTTCATGGCCCATTAATCCAGTGTTAACCCCCTGAACACTCCATCTTTGGTTCTGTTCTGACAAGACAAGCTGTGGAGAGGCTCACATGTTCTTGGCCAAGGAAGGAGCCATTGCCTCTGGCTTCAGGGATCCCACTGCCTCTTCTTTTCTTCACTGTGTACAAGTACCAATCTAGCAATTGTTTCATTCATTGGCTCAGTCATCCACCTAGCCATTCATTCATTCATTGGTCAGCTAAGAGCATGTAAAACCTGAAACTGTGCTCAGTCTCAGAAATACCAAGGCTGATTCTTCCCTCACATTGACAGCTAATTTTGAAAGGAGTTATCATCTAATGATATATTCTTATCACACAAACACCAATGTTTTCATTTGATCTTTATGACTGAGTCAGTTATTCTCATTAATAAATAAGGAAATTGAGGGCATAGAGGCTTGAGTTAGAGCCAAAGTAAGGTATCAAACAGATTTAACTACCAAAACAAACAAACAAACAAAAAACTGAAGATCCCAAGATAAGATGATGCAATGGACCAGCATTACAAATATATCAGAATTTCTTGTTAGTGATAGAAGAAAAAGAGGCCAGAGAGGGAAAGCCAAGCCAGGCAGGTCTCTTCCCATGTTAGTACAAGGTCAGTGGTTACTGCTGTTGTTCTTAATAACACGTGTGTTACATGTGGACATGATCTGTGATTACCCAAGGTTTTAACTGTTGAGTGACCAGGATTTTTCTAAGATGTGGGATTTATTTTTCTCTTGTCCCTCTCCCACTTACATTGACCTCTTTTTCTTCCCAATTAGTTTCTCTTCTACTTTCATGTCTTTTAAAACAATATTTCTATTTATCCTTTGGAAATTTCCTACATGTACACAATATATTTAGAACATATCCAAAGGGAGTGACACTATTGGAGGTGTGACCTTGTTGGAGTAGGCATGACCTTGCTAGAGTAGGTGTGACCTTGGAGTAAATGTAACCTTGTTGGAGGAAGTGTGTCACTATGGAGAAAGATTTAAGGTCTCATATATGCTCAAGGCACACCAGAGTCTCAGTTCACTTTCTATTGCCTTTGAATCAAGATGTAAGGACTCTCAGCTCCAACACCATGTCTACCTGCATGCTGCCTTGCTTCCTGACATGAAGATAATTGACCAAACCTCTGACCTATAAGTGAACCACCCCTGTGAAATGTTTCTCTTTATAAGAGTTGTTGTGGACATAGTGTCTCTTCACAGTAATAGAAACCCTAGCTAAGACAGAAGTTGGTACCAGGGACTGGAGTACTGCTGTGATAGGCCTGACCATACTTCGGTTTGGAGGAATTCAGACTTTAGGAGCTTGGGTTAGGAAAGCAATGAAATGCTTTAGGCACTGCTTACTGGGCTATACCAGTAGAAGCACGGAAGACAATAGTACTAAGAGTGATTTGAACTGTGAGGGCCTGGCTCAAGAGGTTTCAGAGGAGAAGAATTTTAATATGTTGTCTAGATATCATTTTTGTGATCTTTTGTTGAAGAAAGTGACTGCTTTTTGCTCTTATCCAAAGAGTCTGCCTGAGGCAAAAATGAGGAGATTTGGATTCATTCCATTAGCAGAGGAAATCTAAAACAGTATTGACTCTGTGTATAGTTATTACTGGTTACTCTTATACAAATTTATAATGAAAAGGAGCAAGAAAAATGTAAAATTTGAGGGAAAAAGGGAGTACCAGAAAGTGGAATGGAGCTAAATCCTATATTCAAGGGGATAAACAGATTAAGAAATGGAGTAAAGGGAGTGGTAACTTAAGGGCAAAATCCCACCCAGGTAAATTTCCAACTTATGAAAAGGAACTAAAGGAAAACTTAGAACCAGGGCACTCAGAAGGCAGAGGCTGGCAGATCTTTGAGCTTGAGGCCAACCTGATCCACAGAGCAAGGTCAAAGACAGCCAAGCTTCGGCAGTGGATATAACCACTGAAAATGGAAGCTAGTAAGGATGTTATTGAACAAGGGAGACATGTTCCAGCCCCAGCCATCAGCAGAACTCGGCAGGCTCGACCACATGGCTCTGACTTTAGAGTCAAGGATAAAAAAAGGCATTATGAAATTTCCCTTCACAATTAAGGAAAGTCACTGAGCCAGGTGTGTGTCAGGGGTGTCTCTAAGTGGAGGCCTAGAGAGGCCATTGCATGAAGCTTTGAAGCTGAAGCCCAGACTGCCTTGGAAACCCCAAGATGTTGGAAATTCCAGAGCTGAGGGATGTCTGCCGAGAAAAGCTGCTAAGAGGGAGTATAACCAGCCCAAGAGAAAGAAGTGCACTGCAGTCAACAAAGCTGAAAGGAGCTGGAGATCTGAAGAGCATTTGACATCAGACATAAAGATGCAGTTTGTAGTTTGTCCAGTTGGGTTTTGGTCTTGCTTTGGTTCAGTATTCCTCACTAGACTCTTCCCTGTATTTTGGAATGGTAAT
>NW_026067978.1:4419978-4424547 GCF_014885135.2 Alexandromys fortis | reverse complement strand
ATTTTATGCCATTGTATATTAGAAACATGTGATCTGCCTTTTAATTTTGTTTTTACAGGAGATTACAGTTAAGCAATTGCTTGAGTTACAGAAGAGAATTGAACTTAAGAATTTTAAATAAGTTTTAGAGTGTTATAAACTATGGGCATTTTTGATGTTGGACTGAAAACATTTTTGCATTATGATATAGCTACAAGCTTTTAGGTGTCAGAGATTGAAATGTGGTGATTTGAAAGAAAATGGCCCCCGAAGGGAGGGGGCACTATTAAAGGTGTGGCCTTGTTGGCATAGGTGTGGCCTCTTTGAATGAAGTGTGTCACTGTGAAGGCAGGCTTGAGGTCTCATGTATGCTCAAGCCATGCCCAGAGTCTCAGTTCCCTTGCTGTTGCCCTTGGATGATGATGTTAGGACTCTCAGCCCTAGCACCACGTCTGTCTGCATGCTGCCCTGCTTCCTGCCATGATGATAATGAACTAAGCCTCTGAACTGTAAGTGAGACATGCCATTAAATGTTTTCCTTGATAAGAGTTGCTATGGTCATGGTGTCTCTTCATAGAAATAGAAACCTCAATGAAGACAATATCTGCTCCTCAATCACTACCAACATCCTTAGGACCTCCCACCACATCTCCATAACAATTTTATGCCTTCTTTATTTGTTTATTTAACCTACTGAGTCCAACTGGTGCTGCCCACGTGTACATGGGTACAAAGTCATCTACTGAGGAATAGGCCACCTGTTAGAGGTCATAGCCCATAAAAAATTCCTCTCCCTTCCCCAGAAACCACCAATTGTTAATATTTCTTCAGCTAGGCATGGGGCCTAAGGATCCCATCAACCCTCCATCCTGGAACTTATAATTAGCTTATGTTGTACAGGCAACCACAGTGACTGTTACTTCATATGCATTACACCTATGTCATGGATATGGCATTTTAAACATCAACTCTGATAAAACAGTCATAGACAAACTGGAATGGCAGGTCACTCTTCCCAAGTTTCTTGCATTCTGTCCCAGAGCCAAAGCAGAAGTCAAATTGGCCCCACTTAATGGAGGAGAAGTTTCCAGAACGCTAAGAGCCTGGCTTATAAGGTTAGGCCAACTTAAACTAACTTCAACAGATCCCAAAAGTACTTCTCTTAACTGCGCCTTGTGATGCCATAAACACCTGGAAGGTAAAGTTTAACTCTGTTCAGCTGAAACAATCTTAAATCATTTGGTGACTGCTTAAAGGGTTGGTTCTTTGATGAAGAAGCGATTGGGGTTTTCCTCCCCATCCAGCACTGAGCCTGCTGCATTGTAGGGAGCGGACTCTGAAGCTCCAGGGGGAGTAGGATATGCTGTGTAGGCTCAGCTCTGTCAGGCTTGTGTTTAACTGTCGACTTAACACAACCTACAATCGTTTGGGAAGAGGTATTGTTTAGGTCAGGTTGGCCTGTAAGAGTGTCTGTGACAGACGGATGTAGGAAGACCCAGGCCATCAGGGCTTGGCGTGGACCACATGGGGACCACGGCTGCTTGACAAAGTTTCAGCATTTTGACATTGCAGATCCCATTTCTCCAATACTTTCGTTTTTAATGATTCTCACTATTAATGCCCTTCCCATTGGGAAATTTGTGCAGGTTTTGGTAAAGAATGGAAATGTATACAATTTCTAAACAAAATAATTCTTTGGAAAATTCCCTTGTGCCATCCTAAGTACACAAGGAACAGAAAAGTTAGATATTTACTAGACAGACCTGATCCCAAGGATGAAATGCCTACAATTCAAATCTAGAGACTTAGGCCATTAAGGGCAAGCATTCAGTTAATAGCTATAGAGAAATCAGAATGGTACAGTATAATAAGAAAAGAGTAAGACATCAGAACCTTCCCTTTGGGGAGCTTACAAGGGGAATATACCCATATAGTAAGACTAAGACACAAAGGGACACATTTGAGGAAGAGCTCAATGCTTATTCTCTTTAGGAATGAAAATTGTTCTTAAATTGTAGTATAGTGTCTGGTCCACAGTAGTCCTTTTCCAAAGGTCAGACATTGGATAAGGGTCTCCATTCCCTCAGGGGCTTGAGGAAAGCTCCTGCTTGCTAAAGCAGTCATTCTCCTTATCTCTGGCAAGAGAAATTTGTGGCCCCTTCATTAACTTATATCTGGTGCCTATTGTCAAGGTCAATGCTAGATTCCTTAACCCCTGATCTTAAGCCATACTCTGTACACAACCCTTTTACATAGATTATTTTCAGTCTGCCTCCCCCAGAATGTGCCATATTCTGTCCAGAATTTCATATCTCAAAAGAGACAGCAAGCCAGGTGTGGTGGTCCAGGAAGTGGATGGGAAAACATGTTACCATTTGGCTTGAAAAGAGATGATCATGATGAAGAACTGTCTCTAGGAATGTGCAGAGCAGTGAAGAGGGCTTCAATTTTATGTTAGAAGAATCCTTACCACAAAAATAAAAGAAAAAGAGAGAAGGAAAAGAAGGAAGGAAGGGAGGGAAAAAGGGAGGGAGGGAAGGAGAAAGGAAGATAGACTTGGGAGTTACAATTTCTTAGGAGAAAAATGGGAAGACAGTCATAATTCCTGGAGATGGCCATCCTCTGAAAGGGCTTTTTGGGAAGGAAGGAGCCCTCATCCAAAGATGTCCTCAGCTTAGGGCAAGATAACTTTCAAGAATAAAAGGTAATTTTATAACTGTGCCTGTCTCAGGCCATTGCTTCATCTGGCTGTTGCCCGTTTGATCTCTCAGCAGCTGCCATTATCCACGTGAGACCTACACAAGATTGGGGCCATTAATAGCCTATTATGAAACGAAGAGGGAATTGCGATGACCCTCCCCTCTCTCCCTGAGGATCTATTGGTAGCTAATGATTGCTAAAGGGCAGGACAGACATTTTCTTCAATGATGCAACCACTCAAAAGTTGTCTGTGCTCCTTTATGACTAAGTGCATTCAGGGGACTCAGCGGCTTTGTTCTCTTCTTGGTCCAAGATTTGTTTGTTCCCTCATTCTCTTCTCTTCCTTAGTCTTGAGGAAAAGCAACGGAAATAAATACAGCCTCATTATCACTAAGCTTCTTCAATATCAGGGTTGATTGGAGCAGAGAAATATGCAAAAATAATTTGAGGTCTTGGGTCTTAGAGAAAACGAAAGGAACCCCACTTTCTTTAAGCCAAATGGCAACGTATTTTCCCAACCACTTTCTGGACCACCACACCTGGCTTGCTGTCACTTTTGAGATATAAAATCCTGGACAGGGTGTGGTCACCTGTAGTAGCACATCTTGTCTCTTTTGCATGTCAACCCCGGAGACTTGTGGATCTTTGTAATCACCAGTGTCATCATCTCCAAAGACAAAGTGACAGCCAGGGTGTGTCACAGACTTGAGAGGAGGACCAAATGAGACAGTTTACACAAAGAGAGAAGCTTTCATTATTCTGTTAATGTGATCGTTGTCATGATCACGGTCCCACTCACAAAACCACAGGGGACTGAAGATAATATGACCAGAGGAAGAAAATTGATCAGGAGACGCAGATTTCTCTTTCATTTTTATAAGTTGTATGATCTTGGCAAGTCATTGAGTTTATTGAGTCTGTTTTGTCTGATAGACATTTTGTCTGATGGACTGACATAAAACTTTTTGCCCTGTAACATTATTGCCTTGCAAGGGAGAATTGTTAGATTCAAGTGAAATCCCAAGTAAGATGCTTTTCATGCAAATAGCAATAAGCTCCATATGTAAGAAGAGATGGCTGATACAAGACCCTGACTAGACAGGAAAGTTTCCCTCCATTGACATGAACCTTCTCTCAGTATAAGTATCTCAATGACCAAGGGCACATCTGCAGTTCACAAAAGATTAAGACCGCACTCCTTTAAGCCCTCTCTTTGACCAAAGGCCAAGGCTGATGGAGTGTTCTTGTCAAGCTTGGAGAGGCTATTCCTTGTGAAGATTCACTGTTTCTTACTGCAATTTGGGGAGCATACCGGTCATTCTGGTTGGGATTTGTTGTGCAATTCAGAACTGTCCCATACATGAGGAGAAAACTACATACTTTATCTCTGTAGTTGTTTGGATGAAAATGGCCCCCAGTAGGCTCATGTGATAGAATGTTTGGCTCCAGTTGATGTGCAGGCTTAGGTGTGGCACTGTTGGAAGTCTGTCACTGAGGGTGCGTTTTGAGGTTTTAAAAGTTCAGGTCAGGCCCAGTCTCATGCACTCACTTATTCTACCTGCAGCCTTTGCGCCAGAAGCAAGCTCTCAGCTATGGCTCTAGCATCAAGCCTACCTATTTGCTGCCATGCTCTCTACTATGCTAGCCATGAACTCACCCTCTGGAACTGTAAGCAAGTCCCCAGTTCAATACTTTCTTTTTTGAGTTGCCTTGTCACGGGTTCTCTTTGATAGAACAGTAATGAAGATGATCTACTCACCAAATGTCAGCCATTCTTTTTTTTTAAATATAATTTTTTATTGAAAAAAAAATTTTTTCCGCCTCCTCCCCGCCTCCCATTTTCCTCCCCGTCTCCCTTTTCCCCCCTCCTCCCTCTCCTCTCCCCCTCCC
>NW_026067978.1:4383376-4419258 GCF_014885135.2 Alexandromys fortis | reverse complement strand
CCTACCCCTGGACCCAGCAATGCCACTCTTGGGAATATACCCAAGAGATGCCCGATCATATGACAGGGGCATTTGTTCAACTATGTTCATAGCAGCATTATTTGTAATAGCCAGAACCTGGAAACAACCTAGATGTCCTTCAATGGAAGAATGGATGAAGAAAGTGTGGAATTTATACACATTAGAATACTACTCAGCGGTAAAAAACAATGTCAGCCATTCTTGTTTCCTTGATTTATGAGCAGACCAACCAGATTTCAAATGCCCCTGGAAGGAAGTGTGATTGTTGTTCTGTCTCTTTAAGAGACAAGCCATGCCCACTCTCTCCCCCATACACAGAAGCAGGCAGGTCTTCCTTCCTGCTTGCAGCCTTAGTCTCGCTCTCTCTTTTCCATTTTTCTCTGAGAGGCAGCTTTTGCCTCTCCCCACTTCTTCGTCTCTCCTTCTCTCTTCCCCCTCCATAACTCCCTGAATAAATATCCAACCTCACTCTGCATGGCGTGCCTATCCATGTCTCTGTCTCTTGCCCACCCATCACATGTCTCCCTGCCTGGGACCAGCCACCGCTCAGGGACTAGCAGCCATCTCTGTCTGGGACTGGCTGTTCTCAGGGCCCGCTACCTGCTGCCACAAGGCCCGCTACCACCACTTGGGGACCTCCAGCACTTTTGCTGCCTGCTGCCACCGGGAATCCTGCAGCATTTTTAATTTTTCCATTACAGGAAGGGCAATAGTGCCCCAGGGGAAGATGCACATCTGGATAAGAGTCACAGAAATAGTCTAGAATCACTTCAGATTTTAAGGTTGCGTGTAAGATAGGAGCAGCCTGGTATATCATCCTGCATCTCCCATCCAACCACAATCCATTGTCAGACACTAGGAACATACACAAGTCTAAACACCAAAGACACACAAAGGGGGCCACAAAGGACAAGGCTTCTGTCCTTTGAGGCATTAGAGTTGTGGGACACTGTCCTCCAAGCATAGACTAGCTCTTGCCATTAATAGACAGTTGCTTAGTGCTGTTATTATCCACATGAGACCTGCACACGATTGGACCCATTAATGGTCCATCATGGAGTGTGGAGGGATTTGTGATGGACCCACTAAGGCTCTATTGGCAGTCAGTGATTGCTAAGAGAGAAAGAGAGAGACATTTTCCTCAACATTGTACCCACTCATAAACCGTAAAAGGAAATGAGAGACTGGGGAAATGGCTCAGTTGGTAAGTGCTTGCTGGATAAGCATGAAGACTTGGGCTTGACTCCCAACACCCAGTGAAATGCTAGGCATGGTGTGGGTAGGGGTGGATGCAACCAGATTTCTGGGGCTTGACAACCAGCTGGAACCATCATCTACTTGTTGAACTTCAGACCAATGGGAGACCCTGACTCAAATCATATCAAAACAAAACAAAACCCAAAGCCAAAATAAAAGATATGAAAGACACTCAAGAAATGACAAATAAGGTTGACCAATAGCCCCCAAATTTGCACACATGTACACCCACACCCACATACAAACAAAGAAGATGAAGTGAGTTAACACAAGTGTCTAAAACAGTCTTTACTAAGATCTCCTGAGTAAAATGGGAGTGTGGGGGTCACAGGAGAGGGTAGAATGGAAGGCGGAGGAAGGGAAGGAAACAGAGAAAAATGTATAGCTCAATAAAACAATAAAAATAATAAAATAAAAGTCTTTACATGGTAACTGCTTGATGTTGTGCAGCATTGCACTATATTTATGTCCTTCCATTTCTATACCCCCCTTTATGCCCTAGAGCCTCTAACGGGATGTCATGAGCCAAGTGTCCGTCACATATATCCTCTGGAATTAAGTTATCCCTGAAACATGCCAAGTGCCAGGAAACAAGGCATAGGGAGAGAGGGAAAGTAGGGAGAAAGATAAAAGATGGTCAGAAAGGGGAAGTGAATGCTGTATTTTTCAAAGCATCTGACATCAAGTTGCCTTAGAAACTCAGGGAGCTGCAGTATAAGATCTGCCGCTCCCACTTCACAGATGGAAAGGCAAGTCCGAGAGGACCTGGTTCTTTCCAGAGAATGACTGTGCAAAGGGCTGGCCCCACACACTGGATACTCAAATCACAGGACATTCTTGCCCTCAACATTCTGGTAATAGGAATGACCGGAGACATCACTCTGTTTGTAGAAAACTGTGTGTACAACAAGCACTTCAAAACCAGGGTCAACCAGGGCCTTCAAATGGCATCTGGTTGCCAAGTATGGTGGTACATGCTTTTAATGCCAGCACTCAGGAGGCAGAGACAGGTTGATCTCTGTAAGTTCTAGGCCAACCAGGGCTGCATGGTGAGATTCTTGTCTCAAAAACAAAACAAAAAAAAAAAGGTATGTTGTTGAATCCAAATGGACTTCTCCTACCTAGGGAAGGAGATTCCAGGAGGTTTGGCAAAGTCCCAAGCTCACACGCAGATCTGTTGACAATCTCTCCATCCCTGTACAAAGTGTCACCAGCCTAAAGTTCTGGGAACACATGTGCATCCCTGCAGAAATACCTGTTTGTTTGGACTCTTCACAGTCTATACCCATTAAAAGAGAAGGAAAATAACAATCATCTAACAGACAGAGACAGCCAGAACTGTGTCCTGAGCCAGTTCTATTCTAGGCACAGCCAGTGACAGGATAGTGACCTTGAATGGAGCAGAGGTGACCTCTATTCTTCTGACAAGCTTCTGTTCCCAAGGACCCAGTGTGTCATAAGCCTCATCACTTCTGACAGGATTTCTCCAGTGTCTGCAGCCTGAGGGAGAGACTCTGGAGATCCTAGATTCACATCTAGCTTGCCTCATACCTTCTGGTTTAGACAAGCCTAGCACTCGGGTTGGAGCCACCCACTGGGTGTGCAACCTGGGACTGGCCCAGTCCATTGCAGTTAAGCTTTTCTGGCTTCCTGTCACACAGATAGAGAGGAAGGGGGTGTAACTAGGGGGCAAGACTCCTCTAGATCTCCATTACAGCAGTGCAGCAGGCTCCCATGATTGCATCTCAGCTAGAGCTCCTTGAGGAAGACAAACAGAGAATGTTCTGGACCTTCAAAACACAGAGGGAACATACATCAAAGCATGCAGTATCACACCAATGAGAGTTAATATTAGACTAGAAGGAAGTGAGCAGAGGCTGAAGAGGTGGCTCAGCAGTTAAGAGCACTTACTGCTCTTCAGGAGGGCCTGAGTTTGAGTCCCAGGAACCACATAACCTGTGGCCCACAATTGTCTGTAACTCCAGTTCCAATGGGTCCAACACCGTCTTCTAGATTCATTCCATGGGCACCCACAGATGTGTGACATACATTCACACAGACCCTCAGCATACACAGAAATAAAATGTTTTAAACAGATGAAATGACTTGGCCTGCCCTTTTCTCTGTATGCACAGTAACTACCCTAAAACGAAATGCCATCGGCATGCAGAACATTCCTGGATTGTAAACCAATAGTTGCTAATCGCCTGCTGCACCATGTGTCCATGTGTATGTATATCAGAGTGTATGTACCTGTGCATGTGTGCTTGCATATAGGTCATATCGATATCTGTATTATGGAGCCATTGCTTCCGAATGGAAGCGTCTTATCCTGGAGGAAGGGTGGATAAAACTCTGGAAGTAAACAACCGTGATGGTGTCTCAGTGGCTCCTGGCACTTCAAATCTCTTCCCCAGGGTTCCATAAGCAGTAGCAACTGCTGATGAGACTCAGCATGTTGACTGCCTGCTAGTCCTGCAGGGAGTTCTAGAGACGGAGCTTCCATGAGTCACCGCTCACACAGGGGTGGGCTTTCAATGACACAGCTGCCTTTGTGTCGCTCGTGTTCCTAGAGAAGAACCCCAATAAGCTCATTGGTCCACCAAGCTGGCTTAGGGAGCAATTGTTCCTTTTATCTGTTGTTGGTGCCTTATCTAAGGTGAAGGGACTTTGTTCTGTCTCCCCGGGACACTCACATAACATCTGGAGGTCTTCAATGGCTCTCCATTTTGGTTTTTGAGACAGGGTCTCTCATTGAACCTGGGGCTCATTAACTCGTCTAGACAGACTGGCCAGAAAGTCCCACAGATCCTCCTCTGCCTTCCCAGCCCAGGGAGTACAACGGTTCCCAGTTTTTACATAGATGCTGGAGATTCAAACTCAGGGCCTGATGCTTTACCAGCAGAGACATCTCCACGGCCCATACATTTTATGCTTCTAATGTGTGCACTAGAAACTGCAGAGGTTCCTATGAGTCCCAAGTTGTATCTCTAGTGCACAGCACCAGCCCAGAGTTGCTCTCCCATTCTTCAGATAAAAAGGTCAGGAGCTTTGTACAGAGAAAAATCAGAACAAGGGCATTGCCGGCACTGATGCGGGATCCTCTGTGAATGAAAGCACACCATGTGGGAGCTAAGTACCTAGACTGGGATGAAGGCTCTGCCTCTCACTTCCCATGTGTCACTTTCCCTCTTTGCTAAAGAGAGGCCTGGCTGAGTTGGAAGTTGAACCCTCACAGCTCCGGCTCTCTGGTTCTCTGGCCGATCACGTCAAGGCAGGCCATCACTCACACTGCTGGGGATGAGAGGATAATCTCCATCTGTGGCACTGTTCCAGAGAAGGAGCCCTGGAGAACCCCAATGGCTGACACATGTCAGAGTGTCACAATATTGATGATGTTCCCAAGAACACAGAGGCTGCCTGCTGCCACCGCTGACTGAGACATGAGCTCTTGCCAAGCAAACACTGTCAGTCTTTCTTTTTACCACTGACGCTTGCCTTGACCGAGAAAGTTCTGGGGCAAAAAATGGAGAAGTATTTACCCAACATTGATTCTGTATCCAAGATGGCCAAAGTCCCCTGTTGGCAGTTAAAATCCTACCCAAAGTGCCTTGGGATGTAATTTTAACCAGAAATTTTAGAGATGCACAAACGAAAATGACCCCACCGGACAGCAGCTGTGGCTCCTTGCAGGGGATCAAGCAGGTCAACCTTCCAGCACTGATGGGGGAGGGACTCACAAGGCTCCACCCCTAGCTGAGGAACTTTGACTTTGATGGGTTGATGGCAGCTGAGGGAGGCAGAGTCAGCTTTCTTCAGGTCTGTGATGTCTGGCAAGCTCACCTTCCAGTGGATGGCCCCACACGCATGCACACAAGGACAGCACTAATTGGGTTCAATGTTTTATTAAAAAAAACAAACAGACAAAAGACCTAGAGTTCAGAGGATGATGTGATGGTAGGGGTGTCTGGGAGAAGCAGGAAGGATTATAGGGGATGGACTATGATCAAAATGCATTGTATATCTGTATGAAATTCTCAGAATAAGCTAAAATACATTTTGAAACGAGATGGTCCTGGAATGAGGACACATTCAATAGGCCTGGTGGTCTTGGGAGAGGGCTCTTGGAAATAGCGAGGGACCAAAAGCTGGGAGCCGATGTAAACATAGACATGGAGACGACAGCCACGCAACTTCTATGAAATGCCTATAAGTCTAGCAATGCCAAGGATTTCTGGAAGCAGGACTAGCTTTACAAAAGTGAGAAAAATCTCTCTCCAGAGCAGCAGTTCCCAACCTGTAGGCCGTGACCCCTTTGGGGATCACATATCAGATATTTACATTATGGTCATGACAGTAGCAAGACTGCACTTCTGGTGTGGCAATGAGATAATTTAATGACTGAGGGTCACCACAACGTGACCCTCGCAGCATTAGGAAAGTTGAGAACCATTGCTCCAGAACCATCAGGAGCCTGGCCCTGCCAACGCCTTGCAATGTGCAGCCTCCGGAACTAGTGTGATATGCCTTGCTTTACAACACCGGGGGGGCTGGGGGTGTGGCTCAGCAGAGAAAGTGCCTACCATGCCACCACAAGAACCCGAGGTCAGTCTCCAGTACCCATGTAAGACGCCCGGCATAGCAGTGTTACCAGTAATTCCAGACCTATAGAGGCAGAGACCAGTGAACCCCACGTTCAGTGAGACACTCTGACTCAAACTAAGGTGGAAAGAAACGAAGGGAGACACCAACATCAACCTCTGAGCTATGCCCACATACATGCACACTTACGTGCACACACATCCAAACAAATCCCACCTCGGGCTTGATGCTTCATGGTAGATGACATCATTTAACCCCATTCGCCCGTGTGGTTGGCCCTCCTGTTATCCTATACTTTACTAGTGGATAAAGAGAGTAAAGGTTGGATGTCTCCCAAGTTTGTACTCTGGGAAACTCAGGTCCACTTCCTTACCAATGTCAAGATCACAGACTTCTCAGCTCTATCCACCCCCTGAGTTCAAGATCAGTGATAGCTTGTTGTATATATATGTCAAGTGAGGCTGGGGGTGTTAAAATCATAACTAAATCATATAGATAGCACAAGGGGTGTCTTTATCAAAGTCCTTTATCAGCATATACTAATTATACACTAAAGTGGATTTCCTTGTGGCATTTTCATATGTGTATGTGGCATGCTTTGATCATATTCTGACTCCATTACCCTTTCAGGAGGTCTCATAATGGCCCGCTCATCTACAGATGGTTAATAGGTGGAAGTAAAGACACGCATTTTCTTCAGTGGCATAGTGTGGGGAGCAGAGGAAGTCCTGAGTGAATGTAATGTTGTTGATGCGGACCAAGCTTCAGGCCCATGGGAAAGTGAGAAAGCCTTCCCTCCTAGTCTGAGTGGGGATGTTGACAGTGTGTGCAGAAGAGGTCCCTGTAGCTTTCTCCCAAGGGATGTTTACAGCCTAAAGATTGGCTCCTTGTAGAAACTGCTCCCACCAAGATTATCTAAACCTGCCTCCTTGTTCAGCTGCCTATAGTAACCCAGTCTCCTTGTTTATATGGATATAATAATTCGGTTTCCTTGTTCAGCTATATATAATAAACATTCTGCACTTCCAGGGGTGGGAGGCCTGAAGCCTCTCCACCAGAGAGCCAAGTCCACCAAATCTCAGCTTTTCTATGTTTGTGAGTCAGGTCAAGTTCCCAAGGCTATGCAGGAATGAGGCAGTGTAGCCAGCCACTGATCTGTTGTTGTCCATACTTCTGTAAGTAACCCGTCACTCATGGCCCCATAAGTAACCCTAATAGGACTCATTGAGTCACACAACAAAGAATGGCAGGAAAGTGGAAGAGACAAGCAGGTGATATTAGGGGTTTACAAAAGAAAAAAAATCCCAAATTCTCTGTTGCTCTCTGTATCTGTCAAGCAAAGAATACCTCACCCTCAAGGAAGAGGAGTCCTGTCCAAAGCCATGAGACTTCAGGGCAGTGGGTGGTCATCATTGCATGGGACAGACTCTCACAGGACAGGAGGACAGGATGAGCTCTGGTGCACACAAGTGGGCTCTGTCCCCTTCGGATCAGTCCACAGAGTGCCCAAGCTCACCACCTCCCAGTGTCTCTCCTCTCCCTTCCTCTCTCTGTACGGTGACTGCCATCCAGCATCCATCCATCCATACCATCCAGCATGCAAACGTCTGGGAGGAGTGGCTCCATCCTTTCATACACGTGTGCTGTGCACTTATGTGTCTTGTCATGTCTCAGTGGAGACTCCTGTGTGGGCGCCAGGGTAGGAAGGGAACCTGCTGAGCTAATGGCTGTGTGCTTTCAGTGGTATCTGCTTTATAAAACATGCTGAATAAGGCGCCATGGTTAATTTAATGATTTCACTGAGGTAACAGGGCATGGTGAGCAGGCATCACGCAGAGGCTGATAAGAAACAGAGGTAACTGGAAGATACCTCTGTTTTGCCCTGTAAAACAGATGGCAAAGTTAAGACAAGGTCGTGAGATCAGGGTTTTAGGACTTTTAGGACAATAGCATGGATGGACCAAAAAGTTTATCAATGTGATGAGAGACTCAGGATGGACAAAGGAGCATCCAGAGGTGCACGGTAGACAGAGGTTTAACAGTTAGTAATCAAGTAGTTTGGGGGTGAGACAAACGGATAGCCAGATGTGGCACCTTTCTCTGCAGCCCACAGTTTTAGGATAGTCCATCTGCATAGGGACTAATTCCATACAATGATGCTCAGACTCAGGAATCCAAGCGGATTCCACTCTTTAGTCTCTGTCTACGCTGACGGAAGTATTCCTTAGCTCGCCCAAAGGAGACTATGCACATGTCGGAAGAGGCTAACACTCTGACCATGCTCTTTGCATTTCCCTCCCAGGTGACTCAGAAAGTACCACGGGTAAGAACTCAAGCTTGGATTCCAACCCCAGGTCAACCCCACATAATTGCTAGGGTCCTGGTAAGTCACCAATCAGCCACAGGTTCTGTATCTACACACCAGAGATTCCACTTAGCAGAGTGGTCCTAGGGTTCAGATAACATAGCCCCACACACCAGCTGCCAGGACAGATAATTTGATAAATTCATTATGGCAATGTTAAGCTTGAGGGCAATGTGTTTGCTTGGGTTCTGCCTCAACCCAAGAGAGAATTCAGTAACAGCTTAGTGGCGGGGCCAGAGAGAAGGCGAACAGGATAGGAGCCACAGTGAGCTGGAGGCTGGTCTCCCCATCCAGTGGTGCCCGAGGAGAAGCTGCTTGCCAGGGCCTCTGGGCCCAGTAATCTCCAACGTAATTGAGAAATATGTTCCTCATGCATTCCTAATTGGAGTACAGCAGATGGCAGCGGCATTTGTTTAATGAAATATGTCCGTTCGATTAAGCTTGGGCATTGGGGATTTGGGGCTTCAGTGCAATTTCCGTTACTACCCTCCTTTTGGGAGACCAGGGTAGTTTCAGGGATTTTAACAAACTTGGATCAAAAGGTTGGAGAACGAACAATGATGATGGAGTGTAGAACCCAGAAGCTGAGCCTGTGGGTCTATTGTAGTGTCCTTTGTGATGAATAACCACTGTGGCTTCTCTTGGGTGAGTCTGGGCATAGGTGGCACAGAGGATAAATCACCAGGCGGCTGCTGAACCAACCAGTCCTGATTGATCAGGACCCTTCCCAGGCTGCAGAGTGGTTGTTTCCTCCATGTCTTTCTCTGTCTCTTCCCAAAATGGTTTTCAGGGGGCTTGAGAAGATGGTTCAGATACTGCATTCCTGATGCGCAAGCATGAGGATCTGTGCGCAGATGCTGCACACCCTACATCAAGTCCTGCAGTGTAGCACATGTCTATAACCCCAGTGTTAAGAAGATGGAGACAGAAGGATTCTGGGTGTTCACTGGCCAACCAGATCAGTGAATGCCATGTTCAGTGAGAGACCCTGTCTTAAAAATTAGGATGAGCAACAATAAAAAACACTCAGTGCACACACACACACACACACACACACACATTTTTCTCCTGCCTCCTTCAGGTCCAAGATCAACTTTTGTGTGATTTATGAATGTAAATACATACGTACTTGCCAGGGGCCATGGAGACCTCTGCCCTCTCATTTTCTCTTTTGCACACAGTCATTAATTCCTAGCTTTCATGTCTTCATACCCATCTCACCCCAACATGCACCCCAGAAGTTTCTCCAGTGAGTTACTATTCTGCTTTCCATATACACACTTGCTGGGGCATCGTAACTGCCTCCACTCTCAACTCTCATCCTCTCTTCTATGCTGCAGCCCATTGCAATGTGATGGTTGCCCCTTGCAGCTCCAATAAATTACTTCACCCTTGCCAAGGGCATTAACAACCTGTTTGTCACCAACTGTGGGCAATGAGTTTCACTCCACCCCTAAAATCAGACCTTACGACCTGAGCAGTGCCAAACACCTGATGATGCTTGCTATGTGTTTGGTGCCTGACATTAGCCCCTAGCTTTCCACACATTGTCCTCTTCTAGACTTCTTACAGCTTCTGTTCCTCTGACAGCCTGGGGCACTCTGATTTCCATGAGGATTTTATCCCTGGCTGCTGTGGGACAATGGTCATTTATCCTGTCACTTGTATTATTTTTAATAAAATGCTGATTGGCCAGTAGCCAGCAGGAAGTAGAGGCAGGGCAACAAGAATGCTGGGATGAGGGTAGCACAGTCTACAGTAGTGATCCAGACACAGAGGAAGCAAGCTGTGACTGCCTCGCCATGGAAGGTACCGAGCCACATGGCTAGCACAGACAAGAAAAATGGGTTAATGTACAATGTAAGAAAGAGTTGATAAGAAGAGCCTGAGCTACTAGGCCAATCCATTTATAATTGATAGAGACCTCTGTGTGATTCTTTAGGACTGAATGACTGCAGGACTGGGCAGGACAGAAACCTCTGACAACACCTGGCCTCTGGTCTTCTAACTACAGTTTCCCTCTCTCCTCCTGAGAAAACTTTCTCAACCAAAGGATTCCATCTCATCTTCCCCCCCCCCAAGCCTGTGTTTCCAGCCTCTGTGTCCCCTTGAACCCCTCACCTATGTCATCACCTTGTTCACTGAACTTTTAAAATCCCTACAAATACCTGGGCAGCACCCAAAGCCTCATTCACGGTCTTCTACTTTTCCCGAGCATGATCTGCAACTGTCACTTGTTTTCTACGTGAGACACAAGTTCAACTACAGAGCCAAGCAATAGACTGAGACCTTTCAGGAACATCTTGAACTTCCTCTCCACCTTTTATTCCTGATGCTAATTTCACCTTAAATTCATCCACACGGCAGAAACCCACTCACCGTGCTTTTAAAATCAGCTGTACTGCCGGTATCCTGCATTGTAAGGGAAAGGTTTACCCCTTCTAAACAAGACTCAGAGATTCCTTCTGTCTCTAATCCCAAAACTCATATGGAAGCACAGAAGACCCCGAATAAGAAGAATATTATTTGCAGAAAAAGCAAAGTTAGAGGTATCACAATAACTACCTTCAAATTATACTGCAGGGCCATAGTGACACAGGAATAGAGAGCAGCGAAATCTGAACTCAGTACCCAACAATAATCTCATGCAACTACAACCATCTCATTTCAACAAAGGTGCCAAAGATGCACGAAAGATGGAGAAGAGCCCCTTCGTCGAATGATGCTGTGAACTTCTCCATATTGAAGAATTAAACACTATACAAAAAAAAAACAACTCAAAATAAATCAGAGACCGTGAGTACTTGAATCTGCTTGAAAAAAGCACAAAAGAGACAACACCACACATGCACAAGCAAACACCATTCTTAGCCAAACTCTAGTAACTGAGGAAAGAGCAGCAAGAACTGACAGATGGCAACACATACCATTAAAAAGATAAGCTAAGCATTAAGCAGTGAAATTACAGTCTATAAAATGACAGAAAATCTGTACAGCTGTTCATGTGGTATGATATTAATATCCAGAATACATGAAAAAAAAAACAAAAAATATCAAACACCAAAAATAGTCCCACCAGTAAATGATCAAGTGAGTTAAACAAATACTTGTCAAGTGAAAACACAAATTACTAATGAATATGTGAAAATATTTAGCAATTTTAGCTCTCAAAGATATTCAGATACACAGGTAAAACCAAATAATAAGGGGCTGAGAAGGTGGCTCAAAATTTAGGAGGGCTTGCTGCTCTTGCCAAGGACTTGGGTTTGGTTCCCAGCATCCACATCAGGAGTTTCTCAACTGCAGATCTAGGGTTTCCAATGCCATCTTCTGGCTTCCGTGAGCACTGCATGCAAGTGGTGCACATACGGACAAGCATGCACACACATACACACATACATAGAATTAAATAATTAAAAATAAGACTCATGTTTAAAAAGAAGCAATGAAATTCTACACTGAGACTCCGTTCACCTAGTCAGAATGGCTGTAATAAAAAGAGAACCAAAACTGACAAATGTTAAAGAAGATACTAGGAAGGAACCTTTGCATGGAGCTGGTGGGGTTGTACATTAGAGAAAACATAACGGAAGTCAGAGTGGCAGTTCCTCCAAAGACTGCCTTATGACTCAGCTATACCACTCCTGGGAATAGACCCAAGGGAGTTGGCGGTGGTGCATTACAGAAGCACTTGCATGCACGTGGATTGTAGCCCTGTCCACAGTAGCCACATTGTGGAGGTCCCCATAAACAGATAACTGGATAAAGGAAACAGTGCGGGGCAGGGATAGAGAGATGGTTCCACATTTATGGGGGCTTACTGCTCTTGCAGAAGACCCAAGATCAGTTCCCATACCTGGTTTAGGCAGGTCACAGTTGTCTGTAACTCCAACTCCAGGGGATCCAACAAGCTCTCTGGACTATGCTGACACCTGTACACACATGTACACACACACACACACACCACACTATTATATACATATATGTCTGTGTATGTGTGTGTATTTATTTGTTTGTTTGTTTTTTCAAGACAGGGTTCCTCTGTAGCTTTGGAGCCTGTCCTGGAAGTAGCTCTTGTAGACCAGGCTGGCCTCGAATTCACAGAGATCCATCTGCCTCTGCCTCCCTCCTAAGTGCTTGGATTAAAGGTGTGCCCCACCACCTCCTGGCAACCACCACAATATTTTTAAGGAAACACAGTGGAGCTTTACTCAACCATAAAGAATATCAAAACTGCATCATTTCCCCCCAGGAAAATAGAAGGAAATAGTGATCATCACATAAAGAGAAAAAGCCAGGCTCAGAGAGACAGACATTACATGTTTGCTTTCAAATGTAGAATCCAGGTTCAAAAAAGAAAGAAGAGAAGGAAGGAAGAAGGATCAAGGAGGGAGAGAGAGAGGAAGGAGGGAGGAGGAAGGAGGGAGGGAGAAAGATTATATGGAGGACTATTTGCAAAGAAACAGTATATCCTAGGAGAGATGGGGAAGAGAGGGCAGGAAGGGGCTGAATGTGATCCATGCACATTTTACAGAACTGGGTAAGTGTCACAGTGAGGCATATATTTTATATAGTTGATGTGTGCTAATTAAAATGAATACAACTACAGGGGCTAGACAGATGACCCAGCAGTTAAGAGCACTTGCTATTCTTTCAGAAAACTAAGTTTAGTCCTTAGTACCCATGTTGGATGGTTCATAGTCACCTGTAATTCCAGCTCTGGGAGACCCAGCGCCCTCTTCTGGCCTCTGTAGGAACTACACTCCTATGCGTATATACACATATACGTGATTTTTAAATAAATAAATAAATTACAGGTCCCACTGATATATGTTATATATCATAAAATCCATCCATTATGAATACACAATTTAATTATATTTAAAGTTATAGAACAAAATTCATGGTTTAAGTTGTAGAGATGCCCATCATCCTCCTGCTTAGTATGTAAACAATTTGAAGAAAGTGGAATTCTTTTATTTTTTGAAACAGGGTCTCATGTAATCCAGGCTGGCCTCAAATTCAGTATGTAGGAAAGAATGACCTTGAATTTCTGACCTCTTGCCTCCCCTCCTGGAGTGCTGAAATTATAGGTGTGCACCACTAAACCCAGCGTATGCATTGGGAAAGACTGAACTCAGGACTCTGAGCATGATGAGTAAGCACTCTACCAATTGAGCCATGCCCCTGACCCCTGTCTATCAAATCACAGCTCACTGTCCATCTCGAAATAAACATTGGCTAAATAAACAATAAATAAATAAAAAATAAAAACCAATGCCATACCCC
Organism: Alexandromys fortis; assembly: GCF_014885135.2. Lineage (NCBI taxonomy): Eukaryota > Metazoa > Chordata > Mammalia > Rodentia > Cricetidae > Alexandromys > Alexandromys fortis. The sequence continues at coordinate 4,405,724 of NW_026067978.1, read as the reverse complement.
TGAAATGCCGGAATTGGTTTAGCAAATCCAGCAGCCTAACAACGGCACTCTCATTTCCATTCAAACAGTCCGTCCACTTTTTGGCATCTCGCCTACTTCCCCATGTGTCAGTTATGAAGGATTTACTCTGACAGGAAAAAAATAAGACTTTAAAACATCTTAAGGGCCAAGAGAACTGGTGCTGGGCACTGAATAACTCCAGTACATTTCCTCCAAATGAAGTTAATCTTTCCCCAGTCACTTTAGATCCCTGCAACTGATTCTCCAAAACAGGCTTACATGGATGCCTCCTCGTCTGCTCTTTTATTTATTTTCCCTAGGTTCTTTAGGCAGAATGGAAGGAGGCCTGTGCTCTGACTGTAATTATGTCAACAGCTCAATGACCCTGGGTGAACCACTTTGTGTCTCTGAGCTGGAGTCATCTCATAGATTCCAGTTTATCTATCCCTGCTCTGACTTAAGAGAGGCAAAAGTAAGCCGCATGGCAACATAAAGCATGTGAAAAGAACACGTGTCTTATCCTGGTGCTGTGATAAATACTCAGATGCCGGGAGAAAGGTTTATGCTGCCTCACTGCTCAAAGGTACATTTCACTGTAATGGAGCTACCAAGGAAGCAGAAGCTTGAAGTAGGTGTCCACATTGTATCCACAGTTAGAAAGCAGAGAACAATGAATCCATGCTAATGGTCAGCTTGTCTTTCTCCACCTGCACAGTCCAGGGATGCCTGTGGATATGTCTTCCCATGTTAACTAAATCAACCCAATCTCCCACTGACTTGCCGGACAGTTCCTCCCTCAGGTAAGTCTAGATTCTGTCAAGTAGAGCAATCAAAGCAAACCACCACACTATGCAAATGTGATATATTTTAATTGGCTATTGGTCTCTTTTATTTGTATTAACTACCTCATTTATTTAAAGGTACTTTGTGAAGAAGTAAACTGATGGTGTTATCCACCATTGGACATTCCAGCATATGGTCCCTTCACATACAAAGTCAGTGTACCCTACCTAAAGAGGTCTTGGCTCTTTGTCAGAGTCTGTTCCTAGTTCACAAATAACCTTAAGGAGCACAGTTTCATCATTTTTCAAACCATAGCATATTAAAAATAAAAATGAAAAGATATAGACAAGAGGTCTTTAAACTTGTTCCACGTTAAACCTCTTCTACCTAAGAAATCTTCTGCAGTGCCAGTATTTAGGTATTTAGATACAAAGAAAAGATTAAAAATTACTCTAGTTTCCTCTCTGGTGCTGCAATGAAACACTCTGACCAAAAGCAACTCGGCAGAGGAAAGATTTATTTGGCTTGCACTTCCAGGTCATGGTTCATCATTGCTGAAAGTGGGAGCAGGAACTCAAGAAAGAGCTTGAGAAGAAACCATGGAGGAACACATCTTGCTGGCTCTTTCCCTGGCTCACTCACTGTCTGGTACTCAGTTTGTTTCTTACACACACCAGACAACACATCCAAGGTGGTGCTCACAGCTGGCTTGACTTCTAACATCACTAATCAAAACAGTTCCCACAGCCATACCCACAGGCCAAGCTGATCTGGGGAATCTCTCAATCTAGATTTTTCTCTCAGATGACCTTAAGTCCTATCAGGTAGACAAATAAAGATAATTAGAACACAAATCAAGCAGTTGCTCATAAGAAATCATAAAGGGAGCATGAACCTGGGACCTCTGAGGGAGTAGACTAGAGCTAGAGATCCTTGTGGGACCAAGCCCGAGCCAGAGACCTCCACAGGAATGTACCCAGACCTGGGATATTTATAGAAACAGGACTGAGTCAGCAACCTAGGCCGGAGAAGGCCTGAGACAGTGAACTCCACAGGAGCAGGTACAAGGGAGTAACAGCTGAGGGAGTGGGCTGGAACCAGAGACTTCTGCGGGTCCAGGCTTGAGTCTGGGACCTCCAAGGGAGTAGGCAGGAACCAGCAACTTCTGCAGGTCCAGAGATTTCTGCAAGTCTAGGCGTGAGTCTGGGACCATCAAGGGACTAGACCTAAGCCAGGACCTAGCTTTGCGGGTCTGAGTGAGTCTGGGATCTCCGAGGGAGTACGCAGGAACCAGAGACCTCTATGGGGCATGACTCCAGAACTGCTGAGGGAGTAGGCCTGAGCCAGGACCTCTGCCAGAGCAGGCCCAAGGCAGCAACATCAGCAGAAAGAGCCCCCAAGCAAGCAATATCTGTGGGTGCAGGCCCTAACGACCCCTGGTATTGCAGAGCAAACACTGGGAGTGATGAGCAACCTCCAGGAATACAGTGTGACCAACAGAGTGACTGGAACTGTGGCCCTGACTGTACCACAAGGATCAACCATCTGAGCCTTGGATCCACTGGCACCTGGAAGACTGCTCACCAGAGTTACAAACAGTCCCAACTACACCAGTCAGATGAAAAGATGGGTAGACAAAGTAAGAACACATGCCACACCACAAAGAGCAACAAAACATCAGTAAAAACTAGTGACCCTACAACAGCAAGACTTGAACAACCAAACCTAGATGACTATTAAGAGCTGCAAATGAATAAGGCCAAGTAACATATAAAAACAGACTTATCAGAATTACACCTGACTTCTCAATGGAAACAATGAAAGCCTGAAGGACCTGGTCAAGCATTATGCAGACATTTAGAGACCATGGATGCTAGCCCAGACTACTATACCCAGCAAAACTTCATTCACCATAGAAGGACAAAACAAGACAGAACTAGATTTAACCAATACCTAGCCACAAGCTCAGCCCTACACAAAGTACTAGAAGGAAAACTCCAACCCAAGGAAGTTGGCTACATCAACAAAAACACAGACAATAGATGATCTTACAGCAGCAAATCACTAAGATGGGAAAAACACACAAAATAACATCACCAACAACAAAAACTAAAATAACAAGAACTATCACTAACTGGTAATTAATATCCCTTAATATAAATGGACTCAATTCACCTATAAAAAGACACAGGCTAAAAGATTGAATACGAAAACAGAATTCATCCTTCTGTTGCATACAAGAAACACACCTCAACTAGAAAGACAGACAGCACCTCAGAGTAAAGGGTTGGGAAAAAATTTTTCTGATCAAATGGACCTAAGAAACAAGCTGGTGCTGCTAACCTAATATCTAATCAAATAGACTTCAAACTAAAATCAATCCAAATGGACAAAGAAGGACATTTCATATTAGTCACAGGAAAAATCATCAAGAGGAAATCTCAATACTGAACATCTGTGCCCCGAATACAAGGGTCCCCTCATATGTAAAAGAAACATTTTTAAAGCTTAAATCATACATTAAACCCCACACACTAACAGTGTGAGACTTCAACACTCCACTCTGACCACTGGACACGTCAGTCAGACAAAAAAATTAACAGAGAAATAAGGAAACTAACACATATTATGACTCAAATGGACTTAACAGACATCTATAGAACATTCCATTCAAACACAAAAGAATATATCTTCTTCTCAGCACCTTATGGAACCTTCTCAAAAATTGACCACACACTAGATAACAAAACAAACCTAAACAGATACAAAAAAATGGAATAACTCCATGTATCTTATCGGATCACCATGGCTTAAAATTAGAATTCAACAGCAACACTAATTCCAGAAATCCCACAAACATATGGAAATTACACAATGTTCATTGATGATGCATCAATGGGTCAAAAAAGAAATAAAGGAAGAAATTAAAGACTTCCTAAAATTCAGTGAAAATGACCACACAACATACCCAAATTTATGGAAAACAATGAAAGCAGTGTTAAGAGGGGAGTTCATAGCACTAAACGCTTACATAAAGAAGCTGGAAAAATCTCACACTAGTGAATTAACAGAACATTTGAAAACTTTAGAACAAAAGAAGCAAACTCACCCAGGAGAACTAGATGGAAGTATATAATCAAATTGAGAGGTGAAATCAACAAAATAAAAACAAAGAAAACAATACAAAAAAAAATCAATGAGACAAAGAGTTGATTCTTCGAGAAAATCAGCAAAATAGACAAATCTTTAACCAAACTAACCAAAAGGCAGAGAGAATATCCAAAATCAGAAATGAAAAGGGGGACATAATAACAGACACAAAGAAAATCCAGAGAATCATTAGGTCATATTTCGAAGATATGTTTTACTCAACAAAATTGGAAAACTTAAAGGAAATGGACAACTTTCTGGATAAATATCTCTTACTAAAATTAAATTAAGACCAGATAAGCAAATTAAATAGACCTATAACTGATAAAGAAATAGAAACAGTCATCAAACAGTGTTTGTTTGGAGACTTCCCAAACAACAACAAAAGCCCAGGGTCAGATGGTTTCAGCTCAGAATTCTACAAGATTTTCAAAGAACTAATACCTCAAATTGTTCCACACAAGAAAAACAGAAGGAACATTGCCAAACTCTTTTTATGAAGCTATAATTATCCTGATACCCAAACCACATAAGGAAATTAATAAGAAAGAAAACTATAGACAAGTTTTACTCATGAACATTGATGCAAAAAATATTCAATAAAATACTGGCAAATCAAATCCAAGAACACATCAGAAACATCATCCACCATGATCAAGTTGGCTTCATCCCAGAGATACAGGGATGGTTCAACATATGAAAATCTGTGAATGTAATCCACAATATAAACTAACTAAAAAATAAAAACTACATGATCATCTCATTAGATGCTGAAAAAGCTCTTGACAAAATACAGTATCCCTTCTTGATAAAGGTCTTGGAGACAGCAGGAATATAAGGAACATACCTCTACATAATAAAGGCAATATACAGCATGCCAACAGCCAAAATCAAACTAAATAGAGAGAAACTCACAGCAATCCCACTAAAATTGAGAAAAAGACAAGGTTGTCCACTCTCTCCATATTTATTCATTATAGTTCTTGAGGTTCTAGCTAGAGCAATAAGACAACAAAAGGAGATCAAAGGGATACAAATGGGAAAAGGAAGTCAAACTCTCACTATTTGCTGATGATATGATAGTTAACATAAGCAACCCAAAAATTCTACTAAGGAGCTTCTATGACTCATAAACACTTTCAGTAATGTAGCAGGATACAAGATTAACTCAAAAAAATCAGTAGTTCTCCTTTACAGAGATGATAAATGGGCTTAGAAAGAAATCAGAGAAACATCACCCTTCACAATAGCCACAAATAGCATAAAATATTTTGGAGTAACTCTAATCAAACAAGTAGAAGACTTATATGAAAAGAACTTTAAATCTTTGAAGAAAGAAATTGAAGAAGACACCAAAAAAATGGAAAGATCTCCTATGCTCTTAGGTAGAATTAACATAGTAAAAATGGCAATCTTGGCCAGGCAGTGGTGGCGCACACCTTTAATCCCAGCACTCAGGAGGCAGAGGCAGGCAGATCTCCCTGAGTACGAGGTCAGCCTGGTCTACAAGAGCTAGTTCCAGGACAGGAACCAAAAACTACAGAGAAACCCTGTCTCGAAAATTAAAAAAAAAAAGGCAATCTTACGAAAAGCATTGTACAGATTCAATGTAATGCCCAGAAAAAATTCTTCACAGACCTTGAAAGAACAGTATTCAGCTTTATATGGAAAAGCAAAAAAAATAAATAAAATAAAATAAAAAAACAGGATAGCCAAAACAATCCTCTACTATAGAGGAACTTCTGGAGGCATTACAATCCCTGACTTCAAACTCTACCACAGAGCTACAGTACTGAAAACAGCCTGGCACTGGCATAAAAACAGACAGGAGGACCAATGGAACTGAATTAAAAATCCAGATATTAAATCACACACCTACGAACACCTAATTTTTGACAAAGAAGCAAAAAGTATAAAACAGAAAAAAGAAAGCATATTTAACAAATGGTGCTGGCATAACTGGATATCAACATATAGAAGAATGAAAATAGATCCATATCTATCACCATGCACAAAACTCAAGTCCAAACGGATCAAAGACCTCAACATAAAGCCAACCACAGTGAACCTCATAGAAGAGAAAGTGGGAAGTACACTTCCTAAACATAACCCCAATTAGCACAGACACTGAGAGAAATAATTAATAAATGGGACCTCCTGAAACTGAAAAGATTCTGTAAAGCCAAAATGGCAGCCTATAGAATGGGAAAAATCTTTACCAACCCCACATCAAACAGATGATGTTATCTCCAAAACATAAAAAGAACTCAAGAAATTGGTCATCAAAAGAACAATTAATCCAATAAAAAATGGAGTACAGACCTAAACAGAGAACTCTCAACAGAGGAATCTAAAATGGCTGAAAGACACTTAAGGAAATGCTTTTTAACATCCTTAGCAATCAGAGAAATGCAAATCAAAACAACTCTGAGATTCCATCTTACACCTGTAAGAATGGCCAAGATAAAAAAAAAACACTGATGACAATTTATAATGGAGAGGATGTAGGGTAAGGGTAACACTCCTTCATTGCTGGTGGGAGTGAAAGCTGGTACAGCCCCTTTGGAAATCAGTATAGAAAATTCTCAGAAAATTAGGAAACAACCTTCCTCAAGACCCAGCAATATGACTTTTGGGTATATATCCAAAGGATGCTCAATCTTGCCACAAGGACATGTGCTCAACTAAGTTCATAGCAGCATTGTTTGTCATAGCCAGAACCTGGAAACAACCTAAATGCCCCTAGACCAAAGAATGGATAAGGAAAATGTGGTACATTTACATAATGGAGTACTACATAGCAGATAAAAATGATGACATCTTGAAATTTTCAGGCAAATAGATGAATTTATAAAACATCATATTGAATAAGGTAACCCAGACCTAGAAATATAAATATCATATGTACTCACTCATAAGTGGTTTTTAGACATAAAGCAAAGAAAACCAGCCTACAAATCACAATCCCAGAAAACCTAGACAATAGTGAGGACCCTAAGAGAGACATATGTGGATCTAATCTACATGGGAAGTAGAAAAAGACCAGATCTCCTGAGTAAATTGGGAGCATGGGGATCATGGGAGAGGGTTGAAGGAGAGAAGGGAGAGGGAGGGAGGGGAGCAGAGAAAAATACATAGCTCAATAAAAGCAATAAAAAGATATTAGATAAAATAATAATAATAATGAAATTATAAAGAAATATATTCTAAAACAATTATTTGGCACATGAATAATTTTAGCATTTATTAAAGACCAATATCAATATTAGAATATTAATGAGATGGCTGTATTTGTTAATTTTTACACAAATAATAAAAGCCTGACTAAATGTTTTATACTACAGGATATGACATATTTTCAATATTTTTCAGAGTTCATTGATATATAATCATCAATAACTAAATGATACAACATGACAGAAGTGTCTTCAGGGATGTTTTAGAAATCATTGGACATTTTGCATTAATCCCAAGCCAAAATTTATTTAATGGTTTTTGAAAGTTCAAATCAGCAACTCCACGAGGAATTTTTTAAACCAGGGCTTCTAACATAATACCATCTTAAGGTAAACCGATTTGATACACTGGTAAGAATGGCAGAAAATATCAAGATCTTTAGCTTTCCATAATTAAGCTCTTTAAGAGGAGAGTGCGTTGTGTGTGCAATAAAAGCATTGTAATTCTTAGTACACAGTAGTCTTGAGTCCAAGCCAATGTGTTTCAGGCAGAGTGCATGGTGTTCCATGGGACAGAAGCACACACACTGTGCAGGCTGTGTTCAGAACCCACGTGTCGGTGGCACAATACTAGCAAGGGCATCCAGGAATACCTCTGTTTGGAGTTTGGATTTTGGATTTTGAATTTTAGGGTCCTTGCAAATTCAGAAAAAAAGTTCCTAAAGCTTTGTGCACTATCTACATGCAATCACGCAACTCCGCAAGTCGCAGCAGAGGTGGTTGGGCTGCTGTGATGGTTAGCTCCAACGGTCAACTAACCACAGTCCAGAACCACTTGGGACAGAGACTCAATGAAAGGGTGTGTAGGTTAGATTGGCCCATGGATGTGTCTGTGGGGCATTTCTTGGATGACTTTAAGTGAGGCGGGAAGACTGTCCCCTGTGGGAAGCACAATTTTCCCGGGCAGGGAGTCTAATTCTACAAGGGTGGAGAAAGTAGGCTGAGTATTGTCACTGCTCTTTGATCCTGACTGTGAGTGTGACGTGAACTCATGGCCTCTACATAGATAAGGACTGTTTTCCTTCTGATGCCAGAAGAAGTGCTTGGCACAGGAAACCTATCTGCTGCATATGTGCCATTGGTACATTAATTAGTGCCAGGGGAACGGCCCATATATGGCCACAATCATGTGACACTCTGTGAAAAGCATTATCATTTTGACTTCTTCACTGTGCAATGATTATAACAGAAGATGGTGAGTGCTGGATGCCCCTTTTCCTTTCTGTTATTATTATTTCTTTCTTTTCCATTTTTTCTTTCATTTTATTAATCTTTTGAGAATCTGTGCAATATATTTTGATCATATCCACACCCACCTCCTCCCAGACCCACCCCTTACTTCCCTATCCATCCGACTTTGTGTCCTCTTGTTGCTTTACTTTTTAAACTCATGAAGATCCAATTCCCATGGGTGGAGAAATTATGGTAAGGAGGCAGGAAAACAGGTGCTGTGCTTAGTCTATTGAGTGAGAGGCACAGCAGGGACGCCATCCCAGGCGCTGTCCATGGTCCCACACAGGGGAAAATGCCTGGTGGGAAGGACTGGAGATACCAACTAGGTTTACCAGATTTAACAAGTTCTGCTTACGGATGCTCAAAGAAAGAAGATGATTCACCACTAATAAGAGTGGAAATCCAAATGGACAATTTCCCTCTGCCCCCAAGCACTTGGTCCACCAGCAAGATTGTTCACAAGACAGATTCTGAGTCCCTGGAGATGTCTCCAGCTCAATTAAACCTGATTTTGTCCCTGGGATCTGAAGTGAACTATGAAATTAAGAGAATTGACTCTGTCAAACTTCATGTTTCCTCCTTTTCCGACCCAAGGAATTAGCTCCTCATCAGACTGACAAATAGACACCGCACCTGAGTTGTCATCGCTATAAATGTGTGGCCTCTGTAATCACCCTTCTTAATTAGCCAGGGCTGCTTGAGGACAGAGACGGTAATGCTGTTAATTCCTTGCCTAATGGAGTAACTTCCACATAGTAGACGCCATTTATCAAGGGGAAGACGAAGGACAGAGAGACAGCTAATTGTAATTATAATCCCAATCATAGTGGCAAAAGTCATTAATGGTCCTATGCCATGGGTGGGTGATACATTGCCCAGTGCTCAACACCCAGTGTAAGCAGCAGGGTGCTTTGCACACTGAAGATGGCACAGGGGAAAGAGATGGGTGTCTACCACACCACCATGCAGGACATCCTGATACAAAAGGAAACTTTTACACACACACACATACACACACACACACAACAGCTGACTCAGGCAGGTGACAGAACAAGACACTAAACTTTAAAACTCCATACATTTGCTTCTAGAATACACAGGAGAAGCTTTGTTTTCAGGTTGGAACATCTACAGGTGGGTGTTGTGTGAGGAAAGAGTCTCTTTTCCTTGAGGGAAGGTGCTTGCTAGCAGACTGTCCATGCCTTAGTGGATGACTCCACACCAATAATGCAGCACTAATTTGACTTAGTGGATTCATGAATAAGGAAACATGTCGTTGGGAGGAAAGTGTGTTGTGTGGATTTTAGAGAGAGTTGGAGGGGGAGTGGAGGTAGGATTAGGATATATGACCAAGATACATGGTATATATATATATATATATATATATATATATATTTCAAGAAATAAATAAAAATACCATTTACAAAGAAAAACCAGTCAATTCGACCACATATGGATTCCAGATGTCTGCATTGCAAAAGCTACTTCTGAGAGAATGAAAGATAGACCACAGACTGGGATAAAATGAGAGCAGAAGTCTTCTGAGAAAGGGCTCAGATCCAGAATATATAGCAAAGACTCAGAATTCAATACTAAGGAGCAAGCAGATGTCCAAGCAGGCTAAAGATTCAGACAGACTTCATCAAAGACACAAATTCTTAATAATGAGGTCATTAGGGGGATTAAAAACCAGACAACAGTGAGTTAAGAGGATATACCTGCTGGTGTGGCTAAAATTAAAGAGAGCAGCTGCTAAGTTACAAAGAAAAGGGGAGAAGCAGGGAGTCCCCACACTGAAGACACAGCTGTAAAATCTCACAGTCAGTTGCCACATTGGGAGGAAGAACTCGTTTTTGAAAACAGTTCAGCATTTGTTTACACAGAGAAGTCCATACTCACCATAAGACACAGCAACCAGACTTGGGCTTGTACTCAAGAGAAGAGATAACTGACATTCGCTCTAAATCCTAAGACTTCCGCGCAGATGTGTAAGCAGCTTTATTCCTAATGGGTCCACAGTGAAAACACCTCCCCACCAATGAATAAATGAACTGTAATCTATCTGTACAGTGGAGTATCACTTAGCAGTGGGAAGAAATAGTGTGTGTGTGTGTGTTGATATAAATGAGCCAGCCTCACACATTAAACAAAATGAAAAAGACAGACCCAAAAGACTAAAATAACATTCTGGAAAAGGCAAAATCATAAGCCAACCACAGATCTGTGGCTTCCAGGCCACTCTCAGAGTTACTAAAGCCACTGATAAGAAGAACAAAAAGGGCAGGCTCTTGAGATGGCCAAGCTGCCCTGCATGATGGCTATGTGGGTGGGTAAGTGACTGCACACATTCCTCAAAACTCACTAAAGCTGTGCCCAAAGAAGTATGTCTTATTGCACATAAAAAATTTTAAAATACATGTTTATTCATAGAAAGAACACATACAAACATATATGCCTAGAATTTTAAAATGGTTCATTAAAATGATAACAACCCACAACACTGTAGAGTCCTTACCACACAGCAGGCACTGTGTGTGCTGTGTGCTTTCTGCCTCGCTGTAATTTTCACAACCTCATTCAAGATGGGTGTCACGGTATCATGTAGCCCTGACTCATCTCTCACTTGATATTTAGCTGGAGACAACCTGGAACTTTGGTTCTTCCCCCTCAGTGTTGGAATTACAAGTGTGCATCACCATGCCCAGGATCTGCCCTGCTCCAAATGAAGCTCAGGGCTTCATGCATACTAAGTTCTCTACTAGCTGAGCAATATCCCAGCCTCACAAACACATTGTGAAACATGAATTACTATTCTCTTGCACACAAGGAAAAGGAGAGTGATGGATGTTCTCTCCCCTCTGCCCTCAGAGCACAGGCCTTGTACTGGCTGTAGATACTGTGATCTGCTCTATAGAGCTGCTTGGCATCCAAGGATATAATGATGGGCTGTTTCCCCTAAGTCGGAACCTGTATCAGTTATTTTTCTGTTGCTATGATAAAACAACTCGTGAAACATCAACTTAGTGTAACATGAGGGCCTGCTAGTTGGCGTTAATGTCCTGCCCACTTCCCACAGTCTTTAGGTCCCAAAGAAAATACATAGAAGTCTACATTAATCATAAACTGATTGGCCCATTAGCTCAGGCTTTGTATTAGCTCTTATATATTAACCCATTGTTCTTATCTATGTTAGCCACATGGCTCAGTACCTTTTTCAGTTGGGCAGGTCACATCGTGCTTCTTCCATGGTCTGGGCAGGACTGGGAGGAATGGGCATTCTCCTGTTCTCCTTCATCCCACCTCTACTTCCTGTGTGGTTGACCCACCTATACTTCCTTCCTGGCCAATCAGTGTTTATTTAAAATATGATTGACAGAATACAGACAATTCTCCCATACCAACTTAGGAAGGATTGCTTGGTCTCCTGAGTTCAGAGGCTTCAGTCCATGGCAGCATCATTTCTGGGACTGCTAAAAGGTTGAACATCCTGACACCAGCTAGCAGCAGGAGAAACCCATTTGCTAGATACAGCCCAGAAATAAGAAAGACAAAGGAGAGACCAGGGATAAGAGATGCCCTTTCAGAGGATACCTCAAATGATCTGCTTCCTCCAACTAGGGCCTACTTCTTGATGTTCCCACCACCTCCAATAGCACATTTAGCTATGACACTACCCATAGATCAATACATTCAGGAAGTCAGAGCCTTCGTGAGCCAATCATCTGTCGGTTCTGAACACTAACGCACTGGGGAATTAAACCTTCGGTGTGCAGGCTTTTGGAAAACACTTTAGACTCACACTGCTAGCAGAGTGCCAACTCATCCTGGTCTGCTACTGACACACAGCATGACTGTCAGAAAGTACCAACACGTCTTTGCTTTGTTTGGCTTGTATTTATTGGTTTAAATCTGAGACAGTTGGGGCTGGGGAGATGATTGTACATCTACATCCTGTTCTTACAGAAGACCTGAGTTCCGTTCCTAGTACTCATGTCAGAAAGTTTACAACCTCCTCTAATTCCAGTTCCAAGGGACCCGATACCTGCTTCTGACTTCCACAAGTGTCTACAGTCATGTGCTCATACACTTGAGCACACACCATACACACGCATACACAGAGATACACACACACACACACACAATTAAAAAATAAATCTTTAGATGAACCCAAGGCATTGGGAAAAAGTGATGTCTCCATTCCCACCCACACATCTACGAATAGTTGTCATCTCATGCTGCCTGAAGAGTTTAGTATTTCTGATGTATTCAGGATCTTTCCTTACCTCCCTGCAGCTTTGTTACATCCTGCTTTGGAAAATTCTACCATTAGTTCTTTTATTCTTTACAATCAAGGCAAAGTAGCTTGAGCACAGCACAATGTGCTTGAATTTAATCTCAAATCCAGAAGCTGAGATGGAACAGGCGAACAGCTCCTGTCCGGTGGGTTTCCTTGCTGTGTGATGGTGGCGTCTGGATGACAGACAAGCACGTGAACCCTGGAGACAGGAAAGGACGACTTAAAGCCTTCCTGAATCCCAGTGTTGTCATCTCTAACCTGGGACGATAATACAATGTGTGGGGTTTTCTGAGAGCATCACTACAGCACCGAGTACAAAGCACGGGTAGCAATGCCCGGCGTTAGTACTGTGGTCCGCAGTCAGAGCGATGCTGGGAAATGCAGATTCCACAGTCAAAGAGAGAAGGATGTGATAAGCAAAAACATAATAAGCATCATACTCAGATCAGCACAGTGCCTGCATGTTACATTCCCCCAATGTAAGCGCCTTAGACTGAGGAGTCAGCTATGCCCTTGACACTTTGACATCCTCGCATGTCAGTACGTATAACCAGAAAGTAGTAAAAGCCAAAAAACTCACTCTCTGGGTCCTCGGGAAGAGCCTTCAACAAGCTATCTATCTATCTATCTATCTATCTATCTATCTATCTATCTATCTATCTCTATCTCTCCTCTCTCTCTCTCTCAGTTCTTCCCAGGAGAACTGTGATTGTCCATAAACGACACTGAACTTGGCTGAATGCCCCTTTTCGTGTCATTTTCTGTTCCTCTCCGGAGCCATCACCCTGGGATTCCATATGGGGATCTTTTTTTTTTCTTTTTCATTTGGTTCCTGGCAAAGCAACTACATAATTAACAAGCCCTGGTGTCTACTCATGTACCAGTGGTTTCCAGTCAGAGTTGGTTTTGTCCCCTGGGGACATGTGGCAACATCTGGGGACATTTCTGGCTGGCACAGTTCGGGTGGGGGTTGATGTTCCCAGAATGGAGTAAGTCGATTGGAGGCCTCCCATGGAATGTAGGTTAGCCTCTGACACGGCACTGCCTGGCCTCAAAAGCCAACAGTACCAAAATTAGGATGCAGCTCTGTGCTGACCACATTGGCTTGCCATTTGATTTTTATGATGCCCTGAAGATAAAAGCCATGTTTACACTTGGACATATTCATGCCCCAACCTTCTCCTGATAATGAGAATGGAAAGAAACGATGCCCTTCCAGTGAAGCTGGGAAAACTGAGTCTAGGGACTTAAATAAAATGTCCACAGCTATAAAATGAAGATATGAGGACATCAAGATGGGGAGCTTCAATCACTGTCAGCTCGTTTACAGGCAATGAAATCAAAGGTCTTCCCTGAAACTAACAAGTGGAGTAGAAAGAGAGAAAACCTCGTAGTGACACATAAACATTTCCTCTCTGAATGTGCTAGAACATTCACTTGGGAAAGAATCTCAGAGATGATTCTGTTCTCCAAGACAAGGAGTAAACAAACACCTATACTCCCAAGATAGGTACACTGAAGAAGTGTATCCCAAACCATGTTCCTTTTGTTGGTCCTGGGAACCAACTGCTGGCCTTGGCACCAGGGAAGGTCTGTAGGAACCTCTGTGTGGTCAGCATGAACAGAGGCTTTTGTTTTGTTGATGTGTGTATACAGTGCACATATGTGGGGGTCCAAGAGTACATGCACACTCATTGCAGCAGCTCAGGTGGGACACTGAACATCTTCCTCATCACCCCGCACACACCTTGCTGCCTTGGCACAGGGTTTCTCACTCAACCAGAAGGGGGCCGTACCTTGAGTTCTTACCCACTGAGCCACAGCCCCAGATTCATGAATGTTTTTATTTTACCTTATTTTATATTTATTATTTTAATGTATGGGTGCTTTGCCTGCTTGTACGTCTGTGCACTACATGTGTGAAGTGCCCACAGAGGTCAGGAGAGGTCAATGGATCCGCTGGAACTTGAATTATAGACAATTGTGAAGTGCCATGTGGGTGCTGGGAATCAAACCTAGGTCCTCTGTGCTCTTAACCAATGAGCCATCTCTCCAGCCCTACCTGCACCTGTGAGTGTTTTTAACGAGAATAAAGGAGTGTTAGAGAAACAATAGGACAAGTGGGCAGAATGGTGGAGCTTCAGTGGGTTGGAGGAGACCAAGAAGGTTGTGAGGGAAAGGCTGGGAGAAGACAGAAAATAAAACGTGAAAAGAGGAAGATAAATGACACTTACTCCTTGTGCTTCAGGACTCCCACGAAAATAGTGTGTTATATACACTAAACTCAAAGTAGATGTTTGAAAATATACTGGACTGAGATGATGGCTTGATGAATATAGTGCTGGCTGCAGAAGCATGAGGTCCTGTTTGCAGCTTCATTACCCACACAAATGCCAGGCGTGTGCCCACATAATCCAATCCAAGTTCAGGGAAGGCAGGGACAGGGGACCGCTGGAGCAAGCTGTCCTATTAGACAAGCTGAATCAGTAGGCTCTGGGTTCAAGGTAAAGACGCTGCCTGGATGTATAGGGTGGAGACCAATGAAGGAAGAAACAGGACGCTCAAGGTGAACCTCTGCCCTCCATACACACATGCATCCACACATGCCTGAACACAAACCAGCACACCACATATACACAAATGCCACCATCCTCTAGCCAGAAAAGGAATGCATTCGTATTATTTTTAAAGGAGCATTATTTAAAAAAAAAATACAGAACATAATATTTTGCTGTGTTTCTAAGATAACTGCTATTAGCTATTTAAACTGCTTCCAGTGTTAATTTCTAGTTAGTGTATAGTGTACAACATAAGCTATTAAAGATTTAACTTTATGTTTTTAACAAAAAATGGTAGGCACTCAAAATGGGATCTTGTTCTTCAAAGATGTACTTACACTTTACACACACAGTAGCCTACCCTTTTGCCTACACACCATCCTATTGTGTGGTTTTTATCATGTACTCTTCATCAGTAGGCATTTCCTTCATGTACACTTCCATGTACTAATTCATGAAAGAAAGATTGTAGTAAAGTTCTATAAAATTATACACCAGGATGCCGTCCTAGCTAGCACTAACAGTTAACCTGTCACAGCCTGAAATCACCTGGGAAAAGACTCTCATTGAGTGAACATCCTATTTTAGAATGGTCTGTGGGCATGTCTGTTGGGGTGGGTTCTTGATTATTAATTGATGTAGGAGACCCCAGTGCACCATGGGCAGCGCAATTCCCTGGGCAGCTGGTTAAGCATGAACCAGGAGAGGGAGTCAGCAAGCAGCATTCTTCCCTGGTTCCTTCCTCGGTTCCTGCCTCCAACTTCCTGCCCTGACTTCCATCAATGATGAATTGTAACCCGGAAGTGTATGTAAGTCAAATAAACTCTTCATTCCCCAAGTTGTTTTTAATCAGAGTGTTTTATCACAGATACAAAATAGAATAGAGCAATCAGGGTTCCCTGCCCTGTGGGAAGTCCAAGGGAGGGGGAGGGAAAGGGGAGGTAGCGGTGGGGAAGAGACAGAAATCTTTAATTAATTAATTAATTAATTAAAAAATTATTAAAAGTTTAATGAAAATAAAAAACATACAAAGAAAAAAAAACAAAATAGAATAGAAACAGGAAAGAACTGTGGGCTTAAAATTGGAGAATCAAAGACATCAAGAAATGTTCAATTTGAGCTCCTTCCAAATGCACATCCTAGTGGCCACTTCCTCCTTGAAGCAAGCCCTGATCGTCAACCTGGAGATATGCACTCATCCTAGAACCGTTCCACCCTTTCCGAATGCTCTCCAACCCTCTCTCCCCCCAGTGACACTCACTTCTGAGTCCATTTCTATTTTCCTGGTGACAGGAACCTGTAAACGTGTGTGCATGTATTTGTATGAGTGTATGTGAGAGCGTGTGTGTGTGTGTGTGTGTGTGTGTGTGTGTGTGTGTGTGTGTGTGTGTGAGTGTGGAGGGGAGCAAGGTTGAGCTCTTTCCTGGGACAGGAATGCTGGGTGTGAGGAACAGGAGTGTGAAGTGAAGACTCCAGAGCTCTGACACCTCTCTAGTTCCTGTTTTCTACCGCTGTCACCTGAACAGATTCTGCTAAACAGCTTGCTGGCTGTGCCAGACAGGAAAACTGAGTAAGAAGGACAGCTCATTAGAAAATCAAACACCTCACAGACAGGAAGAACTCGGACTTTATGGATGGAACACAGCCCTGTTGTTCTGCAGAAACCATGGGTCTTATGCCTGCAGACTTTATTATACGCAAGGCTCTGAACATCAAAGTGGAGTGTCTGGTCTGCCTGCCCCCTTGAATATGAAACCTCTGACAAGTATAGCCAAGTCTCCACACTGGAATAAGTGATCGTCCATCCAGGAATCAACCTGAACAGAAGAGTTCCTGGAAGCTGTCCCCTGGGAGGCCAGGCTCCAGAGGTGTGTTAGAGCAAAAGGCTGGTTCTAACAAGTCAGCAAACCCCACACATTCCATTCTTAAGTATTCAAAAAGCAGAGGAGCACCTGGCGTCTCTGAAGAGGTTTTCAAGGGCTTCCTGTTGCTAAGAAACCTGCTTAAGATACTGATGTTCCAAGTGAGCCACTGTGGAAAACATGGTCATGGTCACTGCCATGCTCTTCCTGCTCTATGCCCTGGAGCTCCAGTCAAGGTGTGTAGAGTGTGACGCTGATATTTGGGACTTGATCTGTTGCAGGAGTGTCAGTGTGTGGACACTAAGTTTATACTAAATCCTGTTGCCTCGGGAAGAGGCGCTTCCCTCTGTGGTGGGCAGCAGTTAGCACACAGACCCAACCCTAAAAGTGCTAAGAACACAAGTGACTGTTGAACGATCAGCCCTAAATGGGACTTCTGTACAATCACCCCCACAAGGCTCAGGGAACATTACTAAAGAGAGTGTGGATAGACTGTAAGACCCTGAGGACGAGGAGAGCTGTAAAAAAAACTGTCTTCTGGACAGGATTTGGCCATTGTACTCATAAACAAACAGTGTGGTTGCCCACACAAGAACAAATTAACAAGATCAGTCACTATCCCAACAGGCAACACTAATTGGATTCAGTAGATTACAAAAGAAAAACATGACAGGGGAAAGGATGTATTGGGGTGCCTGAGAGGAATGGGAAGGGAGAGTTTGGGGTGCCTGGAGGGAGAAGTGGAAAGAGAGGGTTAGAATATATAAAGTCAAGATATATTGCTTGTGTGTGATTGTCAAGAATAAATTAAACTATTTTATTCAAAGATCTTTCGTTGGGCTGTAGAGACAGCTCAGAGGTTAAGAGCAAGTCTCCTAGGAAGTGAGACTGACTCCTGCTAAGGCAGCACTATGGGGAAAGGTGGGATGCTTTACACCTGAGACCCAGAACCAGGATGGATCTCCACTCTGGCCATTCTCAGTCAGCCAGAACAGAGCTCCAGATGGGGCACCAAGGCAAGGAAAAAACGGCAAAGAGATTAGGGAAGGAGGAATAAAATCACCCTCACGATAGGTGCATTATTATCCTTGCAGAAATCCTAGGGCGTCTGTTAAAAATAATTACTAGCACTGCTTCTGCAATAAATGAGGCCAGTAAACTCACATGAAATAAGATTAAAGCCCAAAATTAAATGTATTTTAATAAATGAACAGTAAATCTGACTAGACTCAAGTTAAAGTCAGCAGCATTGCACTGGCAAGATGGCTCAGGAGGTAAAATCGCTTGCTGCCAAGCATAGCAACCTGAGATTCATCCCCAAGGCCTACATGATGGAAGGAGAGAACCAGCTCCTACAAATTGTCCTCTGGCATCAACATGGGCACTGTGGTGCACACATGCTCAAACATACACACCATCCATTCACACACTAAGAAAGAAAGAAAGAAAGAAAGAAAGAAAGAAAGAAAGAAAGAAAGAAAGAAAGAAAGAAAGAAAGAAAGATTTTAAAAAGCTGTATATCCAACCACTCAAAAAACAGTGATGAACTTAAAGAAAACAGTGTATATATATATGCCAAGAATTATATAATAACATATTAAATACATGGTAAACATGCCTTATTCATTCTAACCACTCAACATAGAGATGCCACAGCTACTCAGACTTGAAACGAGCCAACTTACAGACTAGGAGGAAACATCTACTACAAATACACCAAATACCACACTGGCACCTACCATACACAAAGGATGTTCACAGTCCAACAGCTAAAAACTATTCTGTAAGACTGTGAGCAAAAGATATGACAGTTATTTCAATGATAAAGACTGACAGATGACAGGAGCCTGTGAAAAGGTATTCAGTGAAACCACTGAGGAAATGAAAATTAAAGTCACAATTCTGCATCATTATATGACAATCAGAACAGCTGCAATAGAAATGGTGACATCACCAACAGCTGGCACCGATTCAAAGATGAAATCACTCCCGGTGGTAGTGCAGCATGCCCTGGCTACTGTGGGAAGAGGCAGGCAGTTTCATCTAAAAGCAAACAAGCACTTATCATAGAAACCAGAAGTCACACATGGCGCTGTCATAGTAATCTTAGACTCACAAATGCCCTGCATCACTCAGCTTCCTACTCCACAGCAAATGCCTGAGGGGTGGGGAGGGTTAGTCTGGCACCCAGACTGGAAGCTTTCAGCCCATAATTGATCAGAGATTGCTCTTGGACCTCTGGTGAGGCAGCAGGTGAGCGAACATGGGAGTCAGACCACTCATAGCATGGTGGGGTTAGAAGAGAAAGAAATGACAGAGGTTCCCCTTCGAGGGACCACTCCTAATGTTGGGAAGGCCTCTCATAGGCCATACCTCTCAGTTTATTTTAATGCTGTTTTCGTTTTTGTTTTGGTGTGTGTATGTGTGTGATGGATGGAGAGAGAGAGAGAGACAGAGACAGAGAGAGAGGTGAGTGCAATGTCTACACAGTTCAGAAGAGGACGTAAAATCCCCTTGGAGCTGGAATGACAGGCATTGTGAATCACCCAATGTGGCTGCTGGGAACCAAACTCGGTCCCCTCTAAGAGCAGCAAGGGCTCATAACTGCCGAGCTACTTCAGACCTCACCTGTTAAAGGCTCTGTCAACTCCCAAAGGACCACACCTTAAACACATGGGCCTTTGGGGAACATTCCAGATGCAAACCACCAAACACCTGCAGCAACTTTGTTTCTGATAACAACTTGCACGTTGGAGATGTTCTTTAACAGAGGACTAGTGTTGCAAGCTGTTGTCACATAAGCATGTTTTGAGAAAGGGCAAACCACACAGAAGGAACTCCCAGGGAACCACACTCGGTGAGAAAAGCCTTGAGAAAAGCCATCCCCCAGGGGAGCACACCATACAAGTCCACTCTCAGAGCATTCTAAATGACAGAATTTCGGAAATGGGGAGGAGAATGGGTTTTCTTTTTCTTTTTTTTCTTTTCTTTCTTTTTATTTATTTATTTATTTATTTGGTTTATCAAGACAGGATTTTTCTGTAGCTTTGTAGCCTGTCCTGGAACTAACTCTTATAGACCAGGCTGGCCTCAGACTCACAGAGATCCGCCTGCCTCTGCCTCCTGAGTGCTGGGATTAAAGGTGTGCACCCCCACTGCCCGGCTGGGTCTTTTCTTTTAAAGGTTGTATTTCTGGTTACATAAATGCATGTGTGTCTGTGTGTGGGTCTGTACACATGAGTACAGAATCTATAGAGCCCAGAAGAGGGAGGCAGATCCCTGGGGTTGGGGTGACAGGCAGTTATAAGCATAATGTGAGTGTTGAAGCTGAATTTGGGTTCTCTGCAAGACCAGCACATGTTTTTAACTGCTGAGCCATCTCTCCAGCCCTACAGAAAGGTCTATAGAAAGGAATATGTGAACCTATACACGTGATGAAATTGCAAAGAACTAAAGATATATACATGCATATTTAAACACACAATTAAATGCATATACATTTTAAAGTCTTTTGTTGTTGTTTTTAATATTTACTTATTTATTATGTATACAATATTCCATCTATGTGTATGCCTGCAGGCCAGAAGAGGGCACCAGACCCCATTACAGATGGTTGTGAGCCACCATGTGACTGCTGGTAATCGAACTCAGGACCTTTGGAAGAGCAGGCAATGCTCTTAACTTCTGAGCCATCTCTCCAGCCCCCTAAATTTTTAATTAATTAATTTATTTATTTATTTATTTATTTATTTATTTATTTATTTATTTATTATGTGTACAATATTGTGTCTGCATGTATGCCTGCAGGCCAGAAGAGGGCACCAGACCCCATTACAGATGGTTGTGAGCCACCATTTGGTTGCTGGAAATTGAACTTAGGACCTTTGGAAGAACAATCAGTGCTCTTAACCTCTGAGCCATCTCTCTAGCCCATTAAATACATATACATTTACACACACAAACAAATACAAGTGCACTGGGGAAATGTGACTAACACAGTGCATGCACCAGCATCCATATCCCAGCTGTGACACCATATCCAATTTGCAAATGCTACTGGCTAAAGCACACAAACTCGATTAAGGTTCCACGTCAGTTCTCTGCTATTTATTAAAAAGGCTGTGATCCTATTATCATCTCACTGATGTTTTAATTAAAAAGAGATTATTTAAATAAACTATGAAATACCAAAAATACGCTACTGCTTTTTCTGAGAATAAAATTACTGGGTAGGTATGCACAGCGCATCAAGAAAAGCAACACAAGAAAGAACATATATTGGGAAAGGGGAATTCATGGACCATAACTGTCTGGGGCCATCAGTAAGTCAGTAAGGTTCCTGTTGCCTCTGATAGGGAACCTGAGGACAGACGTGGGACAGGGTGGGGGTGTCTCACAGAGCACATTCTTTGGACATTTAGAATTGGGAGCCATGGGCATAGTCCTTCTGCCCCTAAGAGAGAAAAAAAAATTCAAATAAAAACATCTTGTCCCTGAATGAAATTCAGTACAAGTAAAAAAGTACCAATAACAGAGAGATTAACACAGCCAAATACACTGTTTTTTGGGATCACCAGTACAGGCCTGAGCACGTGTGTAGAAGCAGAGGAACCTGCAGGAGTTGGTTCTCTCCTTCTGCCAGGCAGGTCCTGGAGATTGACCTCAGGTCTTCAGGCCTGCAAGCCAGCGCCCTTACCGGCTGAACCATCTCACCAATGTCGGTCAATGACTCTCAGATGTCAGTTTTGGTCCCGCCTACCCACACACCTTTTCCTCCACATCGCCTGCCTGCCACAGTACTAAACACCCTAAACACCGTCAGATCTTTACAGGGCTGATGTCAGTTCCCCGAAAGGGGGAGGTAACATTTTGCAGAAGTGCAAATTGGAGACTAGAGAAATGAGGAGGGATTCCAATGTGTAAGCTTCAGAAGCAAAAGAGAACAAGGAAGAAGTAGCCCTCAGTTGGTAAGTCTCTCTCCCTCCTCACCCCATCAGAAATGCCACAAGGCATCCGGTAGACTGTCCTTGGAGCCAAGACTCACTCCACATCACTACAGTCCATGATTTGATAAGATTGCTAACATATTACCTTTTAATGCCTAAAGTTTGGTGGGCTGTTTCCAGGAGGTGGGGAGGAAATGGTCTGGAATTTTAAGAATGTGTATAAAACAGCAGCGTCTATTTCTCTTAATTCTTTCTTCTTTCGATATTTTTCATTATCATTGTG
>NW_026067978.1:4310292-4380370 GCF_014885135.2 Alexandromys fortis | reverse complement strand
AAGAAAGAAAGAAAGAAAGAGAGAGAGAGAGAGAGAGAGAGAGAGAGAAAGAAAGAAAGAAAGAAAGAAAGAAAGAAAGAAAGAAAGAAAGAAAGAAAGAAAGAAAGAAGAGCTTGTGAAGTTGGGAAGGAGATGAGAGGGGATCCTGGGAAGGAGTGGAGGGGGAGAATAAGAGATGAAAGCAATTGAGATACATTTTGTGTATGTATGAAATTCTCAAGGAATAAATAATATTTCATAAAATTTCCCAAGGAATCTACTGTTGGCAAAGAATGCCCTGGAAACAGACACAAAAATCATATCGCCCCCCCCCCCCAGTTCTCGCTCTAGAAAAGGAACTGCTATTAGCAAAAAAAAAGCAGCAGAAAATCAAATTACTCCCTGAACTGTAAAGGCTCCAGCAGACTGTGCTCCTAAAGAAGCTGAAAGAAGGGAGTGGAGGAAAGAGAATTTGAGCAGGAGCCTTAACAATTGAGATTTACCGATCAGAGCAGACAAAAATCAATCCCCACTCACCATCTGAAACCAAATCAGACATCTCAAAGGGACACACAAAAACACGCACCTTACCTTCCGTGAAAACAAACTGCAAAAAAGAAAATCAATTCTGTTTTATGCATCTGGATCTTGGGATATGTATCACTTGCCCGAGATAGTCTTTTTTGTCTTGTTTTGGTTTTGAATGAGACTTTAAAAATGTTATCAGCCAGATAAAGACATGAAGTCGGACAACCTCAGGCTAGCAGGGAGCAGCCCTCATTTAAACTATCCCTTTGTTCTATGGATAGAGAAACACATGGTCACTGCTAACAAACATCCTCAAGTTGCCCGTTTCAACGGAGAGTAAGCGAGGGACCAGTTCGTGCTTGGGAGATAAGAGCATGGACGTTAAAAACAAACAAACCCAAGTTTCAATCTTGGCTCCTCTGCTACTCTAACAGCCTGCCTAGAAGGAAAGATGGTCTAAGGGGCACTTCGTCCCTCTCTTTGGCCATCATATTATTAAAACAACGGATCCCAAGAACTTAGAATTCCCTAGGAAGTCTCCTCCTGAATCAAAAAAAAAAAAAAAAGTCTGAAGCTCTGGGGACAGTGAGAAGAGGAAGATTTACAACTTGTGAGGATTGGCCTTGCAGCAGAGACATGGGACTGAGACAGTGGTGGTCAGGTTCACACCTTGCTGGGACCATCTAGTTATGCATAAGTCTTGCCTTCTATTTAAATCCTACCCTCATGTCAGGACTCCAGAAGATGGACTTAGGGAGTCAAAAAGAAATATGAAGATCCCAAGCCATCTGTTAATGTCACAAGCAATCCTTGGTCACTACAGCAATTGCTGTCTTCATTGCTGTGACCAATATCTGACAAGAGGCAACTTAAGGAAGGGTGGGCTTATTCTGGCTTTCAGTATGAAAGACGCAATCCCTCGTCAAAGGCATGGTGGCCCAGCATGAGGTCTCTGACTGCCTTGTGTCCATAGTCAGGAAGCAAGAGAGGAACAGGAAGTAGGGTTAGGCTAGACAGTCTCCAACCTACCCTCAGTGACACAATAAATTCTTCTAGCAACACTAAAACCTCCTAAAGGTTCCAAATGGGGACCAAGGGTTCAAACACATGAGCTTGTGGGGGACAGTTCACATTCAAACTGCTACACCTCTGATCTGTGGAGCCTCCTCAAGGGGTGCCACAGTCTCCTGTTTTTTGTTTTTTTGGTTTTTTTGGTTTTTTTTTTATTCAAAGTTGCAAGGTGCACACAACTTAAGACCTTTAGAGTCCACTAGGATGTGTTTTGTCTAATCAAACCAGAAAAACCAACAGGGAAAAGAAGGGAATTCCAGAAGACTGGGGATGGAGAGCTGACTGGGTTTCACTTGGAACAATTGGCTCATGTAAATGTTATATCAATAACCACTTCTCCTAGGTGGTTGTCAGAAGATGCCTAAGAGAATAGAGTGCAGGTGGTCTCTGTTGTTGGTTTGTTTGCTTGGTTAATTGGTTAGTTGACTTGTTCTGGTATCATCTCAATAAGGAGCTGGTATCATGAAACCAGCTACAAGAGAATCATATTAAGAATTTGGCTTGGAAGAATCTTAGAAATTAAATTGAATAAATCCTACACTGGTCTCTATTTATATCTCCAATGATGATGTTTATCTGCTTATTTGTGGGGGGCAGAGAACTGTAGTGCATGTATAGAGGTCAGAGGACACCTCATAGGTGTTGGTTCTCTCCTTTTCCTGTGTGGGCTCCAGGGATTGAGATCAGGTAGACAGGCTTGGAAGCAGGCACCTTTACTCAGCAACCTATCTCACCAGCCCCAGTGATGATTGCTTTATGTTTCCCTAAGCTATCCTTTTCCATCTCTGTGCCCTGTTTTCCCCATCCATACAATGGTGGGGCCAAAGTAATCTACCTGTGGGTTTTCTCAGTTTTGACACATTAGCGTGCTATTTTATCGGATCATGTGCCATGGTGAGAATTTCTCCCTCAGCAGTCATAGAACAGGGGTGCCTCTCTCAGCGTTTTTCCTAACGCCCAGCCACCAGGGGAAAAAATGCTGACATGCTCAGGCTGCCTGTGTTTTGTGTTGTTAAACCTACTTACAGCTCTAATCGGCTGGTTTTCACGCCCAAGAGATTCAGATTGATTGCTGACACTGACCTGGCTGGGAGAGCATCCTGCAGTCTCCAGCCAGACACTTAGGCACACTCCCTGGGAATCTGGCGAGTGGTACCCTAGAGGGAGAGGATTTGGGAGGGGACATAGAGTGTGGACAGTAGGGGAGGGAGGTGTTCTGTGCATTGCTGAATTGCATTGATCATGGAGTCTGGCAGGTCAAGGTCTAGGTTCCAGCTTCTTTGTCGTTTTTCAGCCCGTGAACCTGGGATAAGTTACTCCAACTCGGGTCATAGTCTGTGCCCCAAGAAGCCAGATTCAACCATCCATTCTCCATAATCCAAATAAGACAGGCCAGTTAATAGTGAGAAACAGAAGAAGATTTAATCAGTCTGCCTACATTGGTGAGAGGACAAAGAGATCCGATGACTCCCTAAAACCATCTTCTGGTATGCTGACGTGAGGGTATGGTTAAATAGAAGACAAAAACTAAACCCATCTAAACAGTCTCGACCTCTGACACAACAGTGTTCTGACTAAGAATGCCTCACCTTTATAGGCTCAGATATTTGAAAACTTGGTCTTAGTTGGCTGAACTGTTTGGGAGGTTGAGGAGGCATGGCCTTGCTGGAGGAAGTGTGTCACTGGGAAAAGGCTGTGGGGTTTCAAAGCCATACATCATTTCCCATTTCTTTCTCTCTGCTTCCTGCTTGGGATTCAAGCTGTGTGAGCTCTTAGCTTTCAGCTCCCGCCTCCATACCTTTGCTCTGCCATCATGGACTCTGGAACTGTAAGCCCAGATAAATGCCTTGTTTAAGAAGTTGCCTTGGTCAACTTTATCGGAGCAATAAAAAAGTAACCAAGACGCCTACCTGCCCACCCTTGTCTTAGCTCCAAGTCTCTCCCACCAGGTCATCTGACAAGATAAAAGTCTGCCCCATAGACAAGTTCCTCCTCTGGCTGTCCCTAGGACTTCAGCTGTTTCTTCTTCCAATAGGAGAGTCCTGGGGAAATTCTAATCCTTTGGAGTCCGTTATTTGAATAGTCTGATGGAAGAGAGGCACAAGTGTCCCTTTAGAATATATTCCTCCCTACCAGACAGACTGGTTACAACATTCTGGCCATGATTCTCAGCAGAGGCCTTGCCATCCCAGAAGTGTGTCTTAATGGGTCTCAGGAGAGCAGGCAGTCAGTTCTGCTTGCCGAGAATTGTTCGAGTGGTCAGATGACCCAACCCTGGCCACTGAGACTAGAGGAGAGTTTTTCTGGGTAACTTCTTGGTTTTATGATTGGTAAATAATAAATAAAAAAGAAAGTGTATATATGCCTTTTGGTCATTGTAGCCATTTTGCTCACCTAAGCCCTGGTGTGATTATGAAGGAAACCGCTACTGACAGTATTAGTAAAACCACTGAAGGCACTGACTGCCTTGGGAAAAAGAACAGGGAAAGTCAGTGACCTGGGAGCTAGGAAGAACTGACCGAAGACACAAATCAGAATTTATTGTAACACACTGGAAAGAAGCAGCCAACAAGCTATACAAGATACGACGGCACCACTGAGGGGCTAGAAGTTCTCTGATAGTCATTAAAGTGGGAAGTTCTTGGCTCTTGCATCACAAATCTCTTGTGTGGGCCTGGATCTGAAGGACGGGCAGAGTAACTTGTTGAGTAATAAATTGTACAGCTTATGTCATCTCTCTTGAGAGAAGCCATTTGTGTTAGGCACCTTGGGTCATTAGGTGTTCACTCCAGATGTCTGTGTAAGACAACACAGGTCACTGGGGTCAGGATCTAGATGGTCCTGACCTGATTAATAAAGCTTTCACTTTAGGCCTTTTGTATCTACACTCTCATCTCTGAGCATCTCATTAAGTAGTCAAATTCATTGGCACCGATGATGCCCACTTCCTGCTCTGCTCATGAGTCCTCACCACTCACCAAGTCTTTGTAAGCTTTCTGCCCAGAGTGGGCAAAAGATGCGTATATGAGAGTAACAGGGACAGTCATGATCATGGCTAAAATTCCCACTGTCCACAGTAGCATAGAAAGCAAATTTTAGAGATTAGATAACTGGGCTCAGATCCTAGTGACACGCCTTAAGACCCTGAAGGTGTTTCTTTAGGATCGGGATGCAGGGCTACCTCTAAAACCGCCTGGAAGAGTGAAGAGGAGCTGTGCAAACTGGGCCCCTCTGCAGACGACAGGAAAGGCATGCAGCTAAGAGTCAGCAGATCTGGAGCCACATCCCAGATCAGGCGCTGCTCTTTTTCCTTTTCTGTTGCTAACAAAAAGCAGTTTATGGAAGGAAAGAGTTTATATGCTTACACTTCTGGGTCACAGTCCATTGTTGAGGCAAATCAGAGCAGGAACTTGCAGCAATAGAGGACCGCTTGCCTGCTGGCTCACGGACCCATGCTAAGCTTTCTTATATAGCCCAGGACCACCTGCCTGGGGAACTGTGCCACCTATAGTGGGCTGGGCTCTCCTACATCAATCGTCAATCAAGACAACCCCCCACATGCCCATGGAGTACTCTGATGTGGGCAAATGTTGATATGGAGACTTCCTTTTCAGATGACTCTAGGCTGTGTCAAGTTAACAGTTGAAGCCAACTAGGGTGGTTGTTAATGTCCTCTGTAACCCTGGTCAGTCTCTCCCTTGAAGATCTCACTTAATCTATAAACTGAGGTGTCAGGTTGATTTAAAGTCAAGGTTGTGCTTGGAATTGGTATTCAATGAATCAAAATGATAAGATCTTTCTTGCTCCCACACACCGAAAACAATTTGTTTCTGCTGTTGGAGGCCGTAAGAAATTTGGCGAAAAGCCAGTGTAAACCTCCCAAATGCTGTGTGATAGCCATGGCAGCTATCACTGATGACAGATGTGCCTCTCAGCAGTGTGAAGCCCAACCTGTACTTCATGTTCTCCTTGAACCTCACTGGGCAACTTCCCAGCACCTCAATCAAGGAAGAGACTATTGTCTGAGAGCCCCTGATCTTCCTTGGCAAAGAACCACTCGTGTGAAACTAAGGGCCAGGAATATAAAGACTTTCCACGTAATATGATATTGTCTTAATGTAGAAACCATCTTTTAAAAAAGGTGACAATTTCTACTCAAATCAACCCAGCAGAGCATTGGAATATAATATATACTGCAGACATAACACCAGCTAGGCACAAAGCAGGTGCTGTGTTACCCACTTTCAAAGTGAAAATATATTTTTTTTCTGTATGTACTGCATGCAGAATACAGGGAACACGACTCTCTGTGGGATGTTTAAAGAAGCCCTTTAAAAAGCCTTCTGCATGGCCCTTCCGATACTACTCCACATACGTCTATCTTTGCTGTTACCAAATATCTGAAAAGAAGCAGCTTAAAGGGGGAAAGTTTATTTTGACTTAACATTCCAGGGGATACAGTCCATCATGGCAGGGAAGATAAGCCATAGTTGCTGTTAGGAGCACAGCTGCTGACCAGGGCCTCTGTATATGGTCTCTTATGCACAAACATGGCTTCTCTAGACAGCAGCTTTGCCCCAATGATGAAGGTGGAAACTACATGGTAATTATACCCCAACTCAGAAGTCACCACCCAGCCTCATTTCCATCAGATGCTCAGAGAGGTCATGTGCAGTTTCAAGAGCAAGGATGTAGCCTCTTGGGAATGGGAACAGTGTAAGTGAGACCATGGCCCTATTTTCAAACCCTTGCGAGATAACAGCTTGTGATGGCTAATCTTGATTGTTAATTTGATATAATTTGTAATCATTATGGAAACAAAACATGGCTGGGAAGAGTTGTCTAGATTAGGTTATTTGAAGTAAGGAGACTCACCTTGATTGTGAGTAGTGTCTTGCCATGGTTTGAGATCTTGGAACGCATAAAAAATAGAGAGGAAGCTGAGTACCCCATGCACTGCTCTCTGCTTCCTGGCTACAGATGGAATGTGACTGGACACATCCTGCTCCTGCCACCATGACTTCCTCACCATTGCGAGCTGTAGCCTGGAACTGTGAGTGAAAATATACCATTCTTTCCTAACATTTCCTGTCAGATACTCTTGTCCCAGCAACACAAGAGAAACTATTATACAACTGAAGGAGTAGGAGGAGCTAGCAGAGAAGGGTTGGCAACATTGCTCAAAGATGACCCTGTCCCAGAGACAAAATAGCAGCACACTGAAAACAGCGACAAAGCATCGTCTGTGGCTGGAGGACAGACAACCCATGTGAGGGACTCAGTGGGGTGTGGTGGCTTTAAGGAAACTTTTACGTGGTTGTCATGTAACTGAACTGCGCCCAAGCATCGGAGTTAATTTGTGTGGCCCTCTAACCTGGATGCCGTCTGCTTTATCTGTCACGTGTGGAGAGTTTGCTGCCTACGTCCACCTAAAAATCTGTGTGGAGCCTATGGATGCCATCTGCATAAGATGGCTCCGTGAGTGGCACCTGTGGCTGTTCTGAGGGCTGCTTTGTTATTACCAACTTAGTTTTATCATTTTACAGTGTAGGTGACTTTTCTTATTACTATGACCAAGAACCTGACAAAAAGCAACTTAGAAGAGGAAGAGTCTGCTGCGGCTCAACACGCAAAGGAGCGCAGTCCATCATGACAGGGAAAGTGTGACTGAAGGCGTGTGTGGCCACCTGCTCGCATCCAGGTGAATCAGAGGACAGGGACCTGGGAATACTGACCTGCAGCTCACTTTTTTTTTTCTCGTTTTATTCTGTCCAGAAGGCAGTTGATTCTGGCTGTGTGCTGCAGAGACAAGCTCTGCAAACAAGAAGACCTGAACCCCTGTTCAGGGACTTACAAAGAAATGAGACCAGAATGAGCCTAGCCCTTGTAAATAAGGCAAATACCTTCAGTCATTCTCGTTCTGGTCTCTCTTCTTCCTCCTTCTCCCGCTCCCTTCTTTCTCCTCTTCTTTTCCTCCTTCTTCTACTCCCTTTCTCTCATACCCTTCTCCTAGATTTTAGCTTTGGCAGCTTTGATTAACTGGAAATATACAGGGTTGCCTTTTCATTTTTAGGTAATTTAAAAGAAAGAAATTTTTACGTAACCCATTCGAACATCTATGGCTTCCCCAGCCTCACAGCTGACAGAGGAGGGAGGACAAGTATAGACCTCACCAATGGAGCATATGGAATTCCAAGCGATTTGTAAAGTATCAAGCTCAAAGTGGGATTTGGAGGAAATAGTGTTCAGTCCACTTGATAACGGGTGTTACGAGACTACCAAAGCACAAGAAGGAAACCTGTGGGCAAAGCGGCTCTCCTGCACTATGGGTTAGAATGTCAATCTCTAAACATTAGAGCAGTGAGAAAATAGCAAAAATCAAAATCACCCTCCCTTTGACTCGACAGTTTCTTGGTAAGAATTTCCTAGGAAGTATTCCAAGAGATATGCACAAGAAAATTCACCATGCCATTGTTTATCAAGTTATAAAAAGAAGAAAAATTACAACAAAGTGTTTGATGGTTGCAAATGGGTCTGATCACCCCCAAGTCTGGTGCCCCCCACAAGGCCACCAGGGGGAACGCCAGAAAGAGTGATTGAGAGGTGTCTTGCCACACTGTTGAAGCTAAGATAGGCTGTTGTCTTCAGACAACAAGGAGAAAGTGCCAATGAAACACCTACTGTGCCAACACTTGTGAAGCCCTGAGTTCAGATCCCCAGTGCCCACATACAAGGCTGGGCAGGTGTGACAGCCTTCCAGGAACCCAGAGCTGGTGAAGCAGAGGCAGGGAATTCCTGGAGCAAGCTGACTGCAAGCCTGTGATAGCTGGGTTTAGCAAGACACCTTGTCTCAACATACAAAGTAGAGGGAGACTCATGAGGGATATAGCCCAGTGAGTGAGGTACTACATTCCATACGCATTGTGGGGGGATGGAACAAGATTAAGGAAGACACAGCAACTTGCTCATTCAGGAAGGAACTCCCGGGAATGAATGGAGTCCAGTGAGGTCCTGCCTGTGACATCAGGGGCCAGATTCTCTGTGACATATGCCCTGGGTAACTCCTAGTCGTGCTCAGAGATGAATGCCTCTGAGCAGCTGGAATCTAAATGTCCCGCCAGTCTTCCTCGGAAGAGAAAAATGATAGCCTTTGTATGGCTCCTCTGTCCGGTGATGGATGAGAGGGCCAAGCAGCAAGTAGCCACCAGAGGCTCCACAGTGGTTCCTGTCAGCCTTTCAATCACATTGTGGCTGCCTGTCAAGACCATGGTCCTGCAATTTATGGTGTTCCTGTAGGAGCAGTCTGTGCAAGGCAGCTTCTGCAGTCACCAAGGGATGCGAGCCAAGTTCCCACTCTCCTTGAAGCTTGAGATTATTCCTGCCTGGTCATGTTTCCCGCATCAAAGCATAAAAAAAAAAAAAAACACCTCACCCAGGTGTCCTTCCCCTTCAGTACTGTCTCATGGCCATGCCAGAGTTACTACAGTAGGAACTCCATAACCAATCCAAATATCATAGCCAAACTCAGCTACCCACACCCCAGGCACTGAGGGTAAGGCAATCTCATGTTTCCTTTCACTTCCGACATGCTGGATCTCTGCAGGAACTCAAGATGGACTGGGAAGAGCACCTGTAATCCATGTCATTTAGGATAAGGCAGGATGCCACTGGGCGTACAGTGGTCAAGGTGTATCAGTGGTCAAGCTTTGGAGCCCTCAAGCCATGCATCTAAACCCTCCCTCTGCTGAATGCCAGCAGTGGGCCCTTGGGCTGTTAACTTCTCTGTGCTGGGTTTCCTTGACTATGAAATGACAATACCTGGGACACAGCTCTGTTGGGAAATTCACTGAGGTACTCCTTGAAATAGGACACGGTTACAGCTAGCAGCCTGGTCAAGAAAATAGGGCCTGCCTCGTGCCAGAAAAGAGACCACACAGCAGGAACCCTAAAGGGGGATGGATGGTGGTGGTTAGGGGCACTCAGTAGTGCATGGGTGGTCAGTGGGAAGGAACAGTATCACATAAAGAGGGACCACAGAGAAGAACTGGGGGCAAAGGCCAGCAAGGGGCTTCCTTGGAAAGATGCATAGTTCCGTCTAGTGTTAGGGAGGTCAATGGGGAAAATATTGAGAAAGGAAGTTGGGAAGTTGGGGGGTTGAGGCAGAGGGATGGCTGTGAGTTTGAGACCAGTCAGGACTACGTATCCACATGACCAGGCAGAGCAGGAATAATCTCAAGCTTCAAGGAGAGTAGGAGCTTGGCTCTCATCCCTTGGTGACAGCAGCAGTTGCCTTGCACACCCTGTCTCCACACGCATGCACACACACACACACACACACACACATACTCACACTCACACAAATGCATGTGCAGTTAGGTATGAAACTGGGACAGCTGGGCCGCCAGCAGGGACACTGCAGCTATTTGAGCCGTAACAACCAGGGGCAGAGTTTGTCAACAAACACAGCTCCTACCACAAAGACTGTAAGAGGTGGGTTAGTCTGGAGTCAAACAGGAGTGGCCATGACCAAGCTGAACGAAGGTTTCATGAAATTTTTCTAGTAACAGAACAAAGAAAGTCAGAAACGAAAACGCTTTCCAAATATATCCATGGAATCATCAGGTAGGCAGGTCTAGTAAAGCAGAGGAAACTTCTATAGGCCTTCAGTGTTGATAAACTCAGCTCTGGAGCTGGGGGAAGGGAGGTATCTATCAACATGTTCCACAAGATTTTACCTGCTAGTCAGGGGGCTAGTAGGTCACAGAGGGAGGCAATGACTGGTTATTAAAGAGACTAAAGACAGACTGAGGGGGGTTAACTCTGGATCTGGAACACACAATCTCTCTACACTGAAGTTTTAGCCAGTCCATCAGCATCCTAGGATCTTTAACATAGGTGTATCATCTTTTGTCCCGAGCACTTCATTTCACAGCATGTGCTGTATAAAGAGTCATTGGACTGCATCTATCCTAGGAAACAAGAAGGCTCTACAGGAACCAAACAAAGACAACAAAGTCACAGACACACCCTTCCAACTCTCCTGTTCTAGGTTAGCAACATGCTGCCGCAGGCTCCTGTAACAACATCAGTGTAGCAAGTGGAAGCTCTTACAAAGTGCTCCAGGGAATCTCCTTGTCACCGTTCCTACAAGTAGGGTGCCCAGGGCTACAGCTGTCATTCCTCCCCTAAGCAAAATGCTCCATCCTGGAGCCCCTTGCAGTTTTTCTTACTGTGCTGAGAGCCCTGCACACACTGGCAAGGGCTGCTCAACTGCTTCCCACTTAATTCTGATTTCCAACTTGGTCAAAAAACAAGTCCAACCCCTTAATCACCTAGCCATGGAACTGCAGAGGTGGCTCAGCGGTTAAAACCCTGTATTGCTCTTTTAAAGGACCCCAGTTCAGTTCCTAGCACCCACATTAGGCACTTCACCATTGCCTATAACCCCACACCCTCTTCTGACTTCCTTAGATGCATGCACACCTATGGCAGACAGAGTCTGAATGAAATAAAATGCATGTGAGTAATAATTCAAAACAGAGCTTGAATTGGACGCCTGTCAATCAACTTTCACCCTTCCCTGCCCATCTGACCAGGGTTTTGTCAGTCCCGTGCCCCACTCACTGTGACTTCTGTCTCCTTTTACAAATGAAACCAATTATTTATCCTTAAATATGTATATTCTGAAAAAAAAAAAAGAGATTTTTAACAAGGCACAAAATTGGAAACTTCTATTATATCTCTAATAGAAGTTCATCACTAGAAATGGAAAAGAAAAATACGCAGCAAAAACAAGGCACTGAGAAAGTCTACCATGGTCTCCTTACTCTCTCTGCTGGGAGCCGAGAACGGCAAGCTTTAATGAGGTGGCATTTGGGACCAAGTTGAAAGACGCTTTGAAAAGGACAAAGGGAAGAATTCCTTTCCCAACATGACTTCACTGTTGCTGAGCAGGGGAATCTTAAAATCTTGCAAGCCAGACTTGCATGTTCTCACAGCCTGCCTGAGTTCACCCTGGGATTCCTCCTAGTTCCTCTTCTTTTCATGGAGATAACCCTGAGGTTGTTCACAAAGCTTAGGAGAACAGAGGATTCATCCTGCCTTCATTGTAACCTTCATTTATCCATGTAGACATCTCTGCTTAACTCTGTTTCAGTATCTCTAAACCCACCCACACCTCCCCAACGTCTTTCACTCTCTCACCTCCAAACACTGAAGAGGAGCCCATGCTTTCAGAATGGGCTGATGTAACTTCCCTGACCTAATTAGCCTTAGCTGTCAACTTAACATAGCCTAGAGTTATCTGAGAAGGAAGTCTCATTTGAGTGATTGCCCAGCTCAGATTGGCCTGTGGTCATGTCTGTGATGCACTGTCTTGATTTTTCTCTGTTGTAGGAAGGCCCAGTCCACTGTGGGCGACATTCTTCCCGAGTCAGATTTCCCATTCCAATTCACTCCCTGGTCCCTATAATCTGACCATATCATGATGCAAAATGCTTTTATATATCTTCAAGAGTCCCCATGTCACAGACAAATACAGCTGCCAGCTTGGAATGGACCTTGGTCCCCTTGCACCACATTGGCAAAAGCTTTTGTTTGCAGTTCTTCTCAGGAGCAGGAAATTCCCTAGGCATCTTCCTTTCACAAACTGGGAGCTTAACCAGGTGAGTTCTTGCCCTTGGGCCTCCCTTGCCCTTGCCCTTGCCCTTGCCCTTGCCCTTGCCCTTGCCCTTGCCCTTGCCCTTGCCCAGTACAGACCAGGAGGCTCACCCTCCTTGGTGGTGCTAATCTCACAGTTTCAGCCTCTCTCAGCACAAGCACATGGTGCTCGCTTTCCCTCTAAATTTTACATTTTGTATTTCTTCCTTATTCTTTTTCATTGTAGACCTGCATAAGAGTTACAGTTAATAACCATTTCACAGACTCAATGCTGTACTGTCTTGAAGTTTCCTGTGCCAAATAAATTAATCCATTACTTCTGACATCGGACAGAGGTTTAATATCTATAATGTACAAACAACTAAAACAACAAAATCAAACAAGCCAATCAGTAAATAAAATGAACAGATAGTTCTCAAAAGATAAAATACAAATAGCCAGTAAATGTGCAAAGAAGTTTGACCTCACTAACCAACACATAAATGCAAATCAAAGCCATACTGAGATTCTATCTCATCCCAGTTAAAATGACAGTCATTTTTTTAAAGGATTAATAAATGTTATAAATGCTGGTGAGGATACAGAGAAAAGGGAGTGAGAAAGGGTTTTCAGAACAAAGTTTGCTCTAGTCTCATTTCTGTGGTTAAAATACCCTGACCAAAAGCAACGAGGGAAGAAAGGATTTGTTCAGCTGACATACCAAGTTACAGTCTGTTATTGAGGGGAGTCAATGCAGATACCCAAGTCATCAATCATATGGCATCCACGGTCAAGAGCAGAGAGAGAATAAACACATCCTTGCAGGCTTGCTCTGTGCCTGCTCAGCCAGATTCCTTGATGTTGGCATGTGTGTGAATGGACACAGCTCATGTACGCATACAGAGGCCAGAGACATCAGCTGTCATCCTTTATTGCTCTCTGCCTTCTTTCCATGAGCCAGGCTCTCTCACTGAGCCTGGAAGTCACTTATATTTTTAGCTAGGCTGGCAGCCAACAAGCCCCAATGATCTTCCTACCTCTGCCTCCTCACCAAGTGCCGGGGTTATAGGCATATGATATGGGAGTACCCTCTGTATGCTGTGAATACCATTGGTTAATAAAGAAACTG
This sequence comes from Alexandromys fortis, assembly GCF_014885135.2. Classification (NCBI taxonomy): domain Eukaryota; kingdom Metazoa; phylum Chordata; class Mammalia; order Rodentia; family Cricetidae; genus Alexandromys; species Alexandromys fortis. The sequence continues at coordinate 4,367,025 of NW_026067978.1, read as the reverse complement.
GCTTGGCCTGATAGGGTAGAACAAAGCTAGGTGGGGAAAACTAAACTGAATGCTGGGAGAAAAGAGGTAGAGCCAGGGAGAAGTCATGTAGCCCCGCCAGAGACAGCCGTCGGAACTTTACCTGGTAAGCCACAGCCACATGGCAATACATGGATTAATAGAAATGGGTTAAATTAATATGTAAGAGTTAGCCAATAAGAAGCTAGAGCTATTGGGTCAAGCAGTGATTTAATCAATACAGTTTCTGTGTGGTTATTTTGGTTCTGGGCAGCTGGGACAAACAAGCAGGCTCCTACAACAAACTGGCACTTCAACGTGGTTGACTATATCCACATAAAACCTGAGAGGGCTTGAAAAGGAATTCTAAACACAAAAGAATAGAGTTTAGCATGGTTTCTTGGTAGCCACTTTTTTTTCTAAATGGGCTTGCAGCAAGCAGGGGTGCCATGGCTGCTTTAAGCGAGATGCAGTAAAAACTGTGCGGCACTACCACAGCTGCCTTTTGACATGGGTGCTGGGGATCAAAACTCCAGTTCTCATGTTTACATAGCCAGCACCTTCACCGCTGAACCATCCCTTCAACTCCCCACCCCCACCTCCAAACACTTGATTTGACAGGCCGCAGTGACACTGTGAAAGCCCCGGAGGAGAAAGAAACGAAGATAGCAGTGGACATAGAGCAAGCTGGCTGATTTAGCTGGGAGTGATAACTGGGAGGGAAAAGAATGAGGAAGTAATAATTCTGAGACCTTACACCATGGCTGTACTTGGAACAGGGCACTGAAGCAAAGTCGGCATCGAAGGCAGAAAGCGGGGGCAACTTGGCTTTGAAATAGAGGAGAATGCGGATACATCAACCTGGCAATGTAATGTACAAACAGAAAAGGCAGCCCTTTGTTAGCAGACACAGATACTCATTTTCCTCGATGGAAAAATGTGACACTGGTCTCTCCATGACCCTGCAGATCTTAAAACAAAAGGTTTCTCACTAGGAGCCACCAAGGAGAGACCCATGCTGGAGCCGTCATATGGGTGGAGTGGACTCTGAAGAATGCTTAGGCTATTGTGGGAAGGTGTGAATGGAGGTTGGGGATGGGAACATCATCACAGAGTAGAGCGCTATGTCATAGATAAAAGAAGGGTTGCTTCAGAGGCAACTGAGAGACAGATCACCACAAAGGGATGCGGTTCAGGAAGCAGCAAAAGCAAGCTCTCCCTTTTTGAACATGAAAGGCAGCCAGCATCTGCCACATGCACTGCCTGGTTATCACACCCCACCCAGATTCTCTAATACTCCAGCATGGGCTCCTCTGACGGACATCGTGGAGGATCCCCCTCTGAGAGGACAAATTGCTTGATCCTCATTGGAACCCACCAAAGGAAGGGGCAGAAAACAACCCCAGGAGATTACAAGTTGACATTTGGTCTGCCAGAAAAATAAATGAGGGAAAAAGAAATCATGGAAAGAAATATAAATGAGGGGGGGGACAGAACACGTAATTTAAGGGAGGATGGTTATTCTGACTCACAATTCAGAGGGATAAAGTCCATCATGGCAAGAAGGCATAGCATCTCAGCTAGGATTTCTATTGCTGCAATTAAACACCATGGCCAACAGAAACTTGGGGATGAAAGGGTTTATTTTGCCTTATATCAGCTATCACTGAAGGAAACGAGGGCAAGAATTCCAGACAAGAACCTGGAGGCAGGAATTGGAGCAGAGGCCACAGGGGAGTGCTGCTGCTAACTAACTTGTTCTTTATAACTTTCTCAGCCTACTTTCTTATAGAACCCAAGACCACCAACCCAGAAGTAGCACCGCCCACAATGAGTAGGGCCCTCCTTCATCACTAATCAACCAAAAACTGGTCCACAGGCCAGTCTGGTAGAGGTGTTTCCTAATTGAGGTTCCTCCTTCCCAAATGACTCTGGCCTGGGTCAAGTTGACAAAACTAGCCAGCACACATGGTGATGACAGGAGCTTGGTCTATGGCCCCCACCAGGTGAATCAGTACTTGGCTTGCTTTCTCTTTTTTTTTTTTCCTTTTATGTAGTCTATATGACACCTCCCAAACTCAGGGTGGGACCTCACTCCTCAGACAGTCCTCTCTAAAATCACTCCTAAAGATACATCCAAAGGTGCATGTCATTAATACCCTAGATACTCATTTTTAGACATTTTATATGTATGGATGTTTTACCTACATGTATATATGTGTAACACATACATGCCTGGGTCGGAGAGACACCATATTCCCTGGAACTAGAGTTACAGACAGTTTGAGCCACCTTGTGGAGCTTGGAATCAAACCCAGGTTCTCTGGAAGAACAGCTATTGTTTTTAACTACCAAGCCATTTCTCCAGCCCAAACCCTAGGTATTTCTTAATTCATTCAAATTCACATTCAAAAATAACCATCACAGAAGGCAGCAGGTGCTATGGGAGTTCAGACCGCAGAAATCTCTGCTACACATACTTCAGATGAAGTCCTAGCTCCTGTTTTTCAGTTCAAGTGTCTCCATGGCAACAGGTGGTGACAAAACCATCAACACTCCTTCGAAATGGTACTTTGGACTTCAAGTATGGGTCTTTTTTCAGGCTAGTGATAAGCAGTTATAATGCTGTCTCATGTTGCTGGGCAGCAGTGTAAAGGCAACATTGCATCAACCACATGACTCAAAGCAACCAATGAGCACATTTCAATGCACTGAGCTGTGAAGGGAAGATGCCTGGTAGGTGGAAATAAATGTATTTCCTCTTAGAATATTTTCTCTGAATAATGATCATAAGTACATCCGACATCAAGAAGCATTTGCACATACCATCCATCCCGAGGTCCACTGTGAAATTCTTGTTCTTAAGAAGGGGTGGTGACGTAGTGTGACACACAGTTCGAGCCCACTGGAAGTGAAAGAGTCAATGGAGGAATGTATGCAGTAAGTTAGCCCATGCACATCTGTGGGAGAGTGTCTTAGCTCTAATGTGGGAATTAGCTTAACTAATGTGGGAAGACACAACCAGTTGTGTGCTACCATGGTCACACGGAGATGATTTCATGGTGAGGAACACAAGTCTCCTGTTGATAGCCAGTCAAGACGAAGGCCTTCCACAAACTACATAAGAAATTTCAGAACCCTCCAGCCTTGTCTGAGCCTTAGATGATGGTCCCACTCAGCTGTAACTGCAGCCTTAAAAAAAATCCTACAGTTGGAAACATCCATTAAGTCCTCATTTTTAAAAGTCCTGAGCCCTAAAAACTATGACATTACAAATGTGTACTGTTTTAAGCTTCTGGGCTTGGGAGTAATTTGTCACGTGGGGGGAAAGTACTATAGACTGACCTCATTGAAGAGTTGCAAAAATTAAACACCACAGTTTACTTCACAAGTAACAAAAACAGTTGCTAACATAGAAGGGATGGGAACATAAGAGGTGTTTCACCTGCATGATCAAGTATTTCTCAAAGCCCTAAGTGCCCCGTGTGGGACAAGTAAATTTGCCTTACTGTGAGAAAATCCTAAAATCTCATTGCAAACTGTACTATCAGGTTGATCTGACACTGACCCCCTTGATGGGCAAATATCACATCATTTTAAAGCTTACAAACTAAAGGATTTACACATTATCCGTATGATCTTAGTTCTTACAGTATCAGCAATGCTGGTCCTGCGGGAGAATGGGTTTTAAATGGGTGAGGTCTGAAGCAGGCATGGTCTGTTAGAAATTTATTCTCAGATTCCATTATTATCTGGACACCACCATGATTCTGCACAGCTTTGCATTGAGAAAATGGGGGCACCGAGAAATGTGGGGTAACCTCTCAGGAGTCAGTAGTGAATCACAAGATAGATCAGTAGGTAAAGGCACTTGCTGCCAAGCCTGGTGCCCTGAGTCTGATCCTCCTCCCCTATAGGGTCCACATGAAAGAGGGAGAGACTCCTGCTGGTTGTCTTCTGACCTCCGCATGCACACTGTGCCACACACACCCATATGCATGCATGTGCAAAACAACAAGTAAATATACTAATATTTTTAAGAGCCATGGTAGCTGATAACAAAGCCACCCCTGGATGATGTGGGATTTCCCTCTGTATGCTGTGAATATCATTGGTTAATCAAGAATCTATCTTGGCCTATAGCAAGACAGAACTTAGCTATGCAGGGAAAACTAAACTGAATGCTGAGAGAAAGAAGGCAAAGTCAAGAGAAGCCATGTAGCCCCACCAGAGACAGATGCCAGACGGAAACTTGCCAGTAAGCCACAGCCACGTGGCGATACACAGATTAGTAGAAATGGGTTAAATTAAGATGGAAGAGTTAGCTAATAAGACGTTAGAGCTAATAGGCCAAGCCGTGATTTAATTAATACAGTTTCTGTGTGGTTATTTCGGGAGTCTGAGCAGTTGGGAAATGAACAAGCAGCCTCTTACAACACCTGGCATCTGACTGGACAGCCCGATTTCAGATCTACACTTCTGGAGGAAGGAAAGACTGGCTCGTTAGTGTCATCTGAAGTGGCTTTGGGTGGCTGAGATGAGGTGTCCAGCTACTGAGCAAAGAATGGCATCCTGCTTGCTGTTATTGGTACAGCCTCAGCATTATCCTTATCTGGACATCATCCGTGTTATAAATTCTTATGTCTACACAATGCACGCCAGTGGCAGCTAATTCAAAGTCGTATGTCAGTAACCTTTATTTCTAAATGACATTATACTCCGTTTACAATTATCTGGTCAAACACAGTCCGTATTCAGAAGTGCGGGCAGAAGTGATGAGGCTGAGCACTTGGGGTACCATGAAACATGAGTGCTGCTCTGTTGCTAGTGGTGATAGCAACACCCGGACTGGCCTCGAACTCATCAACACTCATTCCTCATCCTCCCACATTCAAGGATCACAGCTGTGTACCATAATGCCCAGACCTGATGCTGACATCAGCTTTTTCAAAGAAACCCTAACTTCCCCTTCTGTTTGAAGTGAATCTTCCTAGAACATCAAAGGCTTTTCTTTCAGAGCCTGGATTCCTGGGGCCCATGGAAAGGAGGAAAACAGAACTTTTTTCTGTCAGACTCTGTTCCAAATGCTGTAGGCGGCTTAGCCGACCTTGTTCTCACAGCATACCTTTGCTGTCAGACATGGGTTCAAAGCATGGCCGATCCTGCTCCAAACCCAGCAGGGAAAACCACCATTCCCCACTTCCGAGCCAGGATACCTGCAAACACACTCGCACTTCCGGGAGCTGCTGCACCAGGGGCTCTGGTGACCTTGAAAGTAAGTGATTGATTGGTGGGAGCCACTCTCCACTCCAGCTGACAGCCCTGATGCAGAACCTGCAGGTGTTAACAGCACCAGGCTGCAAACCTCAGACCACACAGGAACTGCTATGTCAGCCTGCAGACTCTGACTCAGCAAGTTTAGAGAAGGCTCTGGAGCTCCACATCGCAAACAAACCCTCCAGTGATACTAGTGCCTTGAGTCTGTGACCCACACTTAAAACTTCAAGGTTCAGAGGACAATATCTATCAGGGTACAGCAGGGGCACATTCTCAGTCATGTACGGGTCTTGGGACAATGTGAAAAGCCCATGAGAAAAGAGGGATTTAGATCCAAAAATTCATGATGCGTTGGTGATACAGACCGTATTTATCCTAGGTTTATCAAGCGTCCAGCACTAAATGACATGGATATGAATTGCTTGATCTTCATAATAATGATTTTTAAACTCTTATACCATTTTACAGGTGCTAAAAATTGAGACCAAAAGAGGGGAACAAACTCGCATACGATTTTTATCTAATGCAGAAGCAGTACTTAAAACCAAGCGATATCCTAAAGATGTGCTGGACATCTGGTCCCATAAAAAGATCTAACAGTTTCAGTATACCAAAGGCATGCCAACTGCGTGAGCCGGTGGCTAACATCAAACACAAAGATCTTGGTAATGGCTCAGGGCCTGAGGAGCTGAGAAATAAAAACAACACAGTACACATGAACAACACATTCACAGTGGGCAACAGGGACAGTGGTAAAAATGAGGACATTGTGGTAGATGATTCATTGGTGATGTACAGGTAAGGTTAAAGGATAGAGAACCAAAACTGAGGCACATGGAGATAAGCAGCAAGGAAAACTGCCATCCCAGAGCCAAAGGGGCAGCCAAGGAGAGCCATGTTCATATCCACTGGGCTGCACATCAGGATAGACAGTGTCTCCTTAAAGAAGGGAAGGAGGAAGGAAAGCCACCTCACCCCTTTATTTACCTACCTTCTGGGTGCCTTTCTGAACTGTATTAACTTAGCTCCATATGGTACCATCCTGCAAAAGCACTCTAGAGAAGCCTCCTGGAGGGTCCGCCTCCTGGAGTAGGGATAAGGGCAAAGGAAATGAGAAATGGACGTGACTGGGAGGAGCAAACAGAAAAACCAGCACAGATGGCTAGGAACCGGCAAACTCTTTTATGTAGGGCACTTAATCAAGTGTGGATATTTATGGCCGAGGAGTGACAACCCCGTGGGAAGACACTTACCACAATGCAACTTGAAGGGCTGACATCTGCAGGAGGAGGGGAGACAGTCCACATGGGTCAAACAAGCAGCACAATGAAAAGGAGAAGAAATATGTAGGTGAGTTTGATTCTAATGCAAAGAAATTTCTTTGACGACGGAGAAGAGGGCCTGAGAATGACAGCTCAATTAGTATGGTGTCTGCTTCGCAAGCATAAGAACCTGAGTTCGATCCCAGCAACCCGTGGAATGAAGAAACCAAGCATAGTGTCATGAACTTATAATTCCAGTACTGAGAAGGCAGTGACAGTTGGATCACTGAGGCTGCCCGGCCAGCCTAGCTTACTTGGAGAGTTCTTGACCAATAAGAGACCCTGTCTTTCAGAACAAAGTGGGTAGCACCTGGGAAACAATAGCCAAGGTTGACTTATGACCTCAACATACATATGCACATATATACATACACATGCACTGTCATACACACATGTACCTGCATATATACACTAAAGCATGCCTATATACATACACATGGAAAGACATAAAAAGGTCTCTTTCCTGGAGCGCTGAGCTGGCCATCTCTAGACATCTAACATAGGGTAGAAATTGCCTGTTGGGGCTTTTAGAGGAATGACTTCCCCTGTAACAAAGGGCCTAAGTGGTCTCTATGGTGTCTGTCTACCTAAAATCCCTACAAGTGTGTCATGTTTCAGCCAGCTTGATCTCACTGAATCGAACTGCACCAAGAGGAACAGCCATGGGACTCAGCAGAGGGCACAGGCCAGCTATTTCCTCACCTCTCCTTGCCACTGAGATCCGTATCACTTCCTCAGCACATCCATCATGACAGCCGGAGCTTCCTGTCTCATAACAATGCTGCCCCCTTGACCTCTCCAGAGGGCTGGCACTCCTCCTCAGTGAGGGCATTGCTTGGAGCATCCCAGTTAATGGTGTGTTTGTTCACTGGGGTCTCCTGCCTACAGAATGTGAAATGAGCATCCATTTCAGATAAAAGATTCATTTTTCCACATCTACACATCAGTGTTACTCAGTGGGACAAGTGGATGGCCCTGTCTTGCTTTGATGGTTCTGAACGGGGGATTTGGTGGCAGGTAGATCTAAGTTCAGATTTTGGCCTTGCTGCATGATGAACATGTGGCCACAAACTATTAACTTCTTCTTCTAAAAAAAAAAACTTACGGTGCTAATATATATAAAGTTCAGAATAATTAAATGGCTGGGTGTCCTGACTTAAATACTCAGTAAGTGAGAGCTGCTGTTTGTGTCATTGTCGTCAAAAGAGGGAATAGACTGCTGGAGGTCTGGAAGAAAGGGTAACATACAAGACAGAGAGGAAAATGATGGAGAAGGAGCCAAGACCAATCCCCTGGTCTCCCCACTGCTGTGCACCCGTGTGTGCACCAAATGCCGACCTGTCTATTTCCTCTCTGGTTGAAAAGATGCAAGCCTTACAGGATTCATTGTCTCCATAAGGGAACAAACCTATGCTGAGCAGCTCTCCATGTCCATGTGATCCAGACAGCTGAGGGCAACAAGCTAAGCAGGAAGGCAGTAGTGAGTCCAAGGGATTGCAGGACCCCCACAGAATGCACAGTCTATAAGGATAACAGCAATGCAATGCCCGTTGTCTAGCACCTCCACAGGGGCTATGGTTTCCACAAACACTAAATGGTATCTAGAGACATGTGAATCCTTCCAGGCTTTAAATGTAGATGACTAACTTGAACATTTAATTCCCTCTGAGAGCCAAGCAAATTCATCTGTGGGTACCAACTGGAGATCTTTAACATAATGTAATATTCTCCCTCATTTAAAAATAAAAATAAGCCAGTGGTGATGGCACATGCCTGTATTCCCAGCACTTGGGATGTAGAGGCAGATCTCTGTGAGTCTGGGACTCTGAGGTTACCGGGGTCTGTGCCCCGCTCTTTGCCTCCTCGGAACCTGGAAGAACTTTAGTTGTTTCAATTATGCATCTCCAAACAGGTCCCATCTAAACCTCGAGGGGCAGGATCTTCAGGAAAGAGCAACAGAGACTTGCTGGCATAGGACCACCTAACCCTGTTTTACCTGAAGACTGCCGGAGACTCTTGACCACTCTGGACCACTCTCTACAGACTTGTTTGTTGTTGTATGCTTGCTTGTTTATTTTTTGTTTGGTTGGTTGGGGGTTTGTGGTTGTTCTGTTTTGTTTAAAGCTCCTATACAGTTAAGGATCGCCTGATTCTCCTGGTTCTATCTCCCATGTGTTGAGATGACCCATAGTCTTGCATGTGTTAAACAAGCACCCTACCTTCTGAGCTATGGCCCAAGCCCCTCTCACAGATTTCTCACCTCACCCACCAATGAGGAAGTTGAGGCACTTCCTGTCCGTAATTCAAAAGGAGTCAGTGATCTTACTCCTATGCCTATCCTGCAGATAAACTCCAATAAACACTGCAAGTGCCCCCAGGAAGATCTATTTCCACCTTCCTCACAGGTCCTCCTTCACAGGGGAGACCTGGCTAGCAAAACCCTGAGCAAACAAGCTGCAGTCCCTACCTACATCTGGCCCGCTGCCTGCATTTGGGTAACTTGTGGGCCACGGATATTCCTTCCTTATATTTGTAACACAGTGTTTGAAAGAAAAGGAAGGAGGAGCATAGAGAGGTCCTGTAGCCACAAATCCGAAAACACCTGCCGCATGGGCTTTGCGCAGAACATGTTTGCTGACCATAAGCAACAATATCAACTTGCAAAGCAAGCTCCAGTGTTCATTGAAACTGCACTGACCAACACAAGTGGTCTGCCAACATCTGGATCAAAATACAGGATTCAAGTTCTCCATGGCACAAAGAACATGCTGGGCAAGGTAGCAAGAGCCTTCATCCCCATGGATTCTGCAGAGGTAAGACCCAACAGAGGTGTTGATTCAGAGGAAGCACTTACGCTTTATTTAATTCTGTTCTCTTGTTAGGATTTTACCTTGAGCACGCAGGATAGCCAGTTGGGATTTTCTAGGGTCTTAGTCTGCCTAGAATAATTCCCAACACAGAACTGTTATTTTACCAGTTTAACCCTGTAACAGCTGTTTTAACTATCAGCTTGACACAACCTAGAATCTCCTGGAAAGAGTCTCAGTGAGTGACCGTCTACGTTGGGTTAGACTGTGGGCACATCTGTGAAGGATCATCTTGAATAAGCTAACCAAGGTGGGAAGACTTAGCCTACTGTGGGCAGCACCACTCCCTAGGCAATAGAGTTACATTGTATAGAGAAATTGAGCTGAGCACAAGAAAACAAACAAAGGAGAACACATGCATTCATTTTCCTCTACTCTTGACTGAGGAGACTCAGGTCCATCATCCCTTAGGGTACAGTACTGGGGACTCCAACTCCCCTCCCAAAGGTGGCACCACCCATCCAGCCCTAATGGCAGAGGGATTATTGGGTCAGAGTAAGATTTAACTCCAAGAGTAAGTAAAAGCCATGAAGAATAAAAGAATCTTGGCAATAGAGTAGGGTCCAATATTCTTCTTCTTGGGCTGCTGGAGACCATTAAGGAACAAGTAGGATAAGGGTACTAGAAGGTAAATTTTTCACTGGGAAGTTGAAATATGGGTAAGTGTATCTATAACCCTTTCAGATCTCATTATAGAAACAGAGTCTACACAGTCTCTGGGGAAGACTATATGACCTTGGTAAGCCATACACCCTCTCTGAACTTCAGCATTTTTCTCTCAGAATGAAGAGGTTAACCTGGGTCAGGAGCCACCAACTATTGATTCACCAAGTGGTAAGGGTTTGGACTGGTCAGAGTGTCAAGATGGAGTCTGTGCGAAGTATGAAGACCCTTGACCTATTTAACGCGGGTCAGAGCCCTCTGTCACCCACTGATGGCTGCCAAGAGTGGAGGCAGAATGACGTCATCCAAAAGAAGCCAAAAATTCACATTTGGAACTGATAGAAAACCGTGCTCTGGGGGGTAAACAAATTCCATCCCAGAGTGGCAGGCAGACCCATTTGTCACCTCTAGCCAAAATCAAGAGACATTTGAGGTCACATAATAGAAACCCTGCTGGGGACTGTCAGGGCTGTGACTCCCAAACCTCAATTCCAAAGGGCTTCCATTCTTCTCCCAGCTATGTCTCCTTCTCTCTGTAACAAAAGAACTGGCAAAATTGAGAAAATGAGATTGGCAAGCAAGGAGGAAAGGTGACTAGAGCCAGCAGCAGGAGGAGTGCCCCCGGGGGAAGGCTGGTGCACCCTTCAGGCACAGGACTAACTGCCCTCTACTGGGAGCCATTCAAAAGGTGGTGGGAGAGATCTGCTGCTTCCCCCACTCTGTCTTCCCCTTGCCAATGTTCTCTTTCTCTCACCCCAGCGGTTTCCACGCAAGTGTACAGGCTTTCAATCTAGAAGTGACAGCTGCCCAGCCCCCACCCCCACCAGCAGCCAACCATGACAGCCAGGCTCATTCTTCATCCTGACATGGCTGCAAGCAACATGAGGCTCCCTGGTGACAATCTCATGGTGACTGGAATACCGAAAGCCCCAAGACCGCTGTGAACATGTGCACACACGCATGTGCACACGTGGTAGGGACAATCCTAGGACTCATCCAAGTCCTCAACAGCCTTTGCATGCTGGGAGCAGAGAAAAAGGAAGTCATGCAGTGGAGGAGGCAATAGAAATTCATCCCCACCTTACCCAGCCAGGATGCCCCGTGGCATGTTGAGCGGAGCCAAATCCTGCATCCGGGGAACCTTCTGGACAGAAACAACTGCCTTCCCATCTCCCTGCCAGCTGCTCTGCTTCCCAAAGTGTACATACAGGTCATGTAAATATTGACCCCAGTGCTGTCCCAGTTTGAAGGGAGGCACATGTTCAAGTTAAATAAAAATGATTTGGGCGATTCCATAGTCCTGTTGGAGTAGACCTATTGCAAGACCGTGGGTAACAGCTATCAACTAATGTAAAGTTGTGACTAGGAGTGGGCGCCTACTGCATTCCAGTCACCAGGAAACACTACTGTGCAGTCATGGAAAGCACAACAAATAAGCAGCACTGAATGCCACTGTCAGACCCTGGGCTTGTCTGTGTGTGCATATGTCCTATGTACATGCACATGTGTGAGTGTGTGCATGCACAAAGTCAACATCAGGGGTCTTGCTCAACTGCTCTCCATCTTACTTTTTATAAGGTTCATTTTTGTTTATTTTATTTGTGTGTGTGCATGTGTGTGTGTGTATTTGTGTGAGTGTACGCCACATGTGTCATACCAGTGTTCATAGTGGCCACAAGAGGGCCTCGGATCCTCTGGAGCTGCAGTTGCTAGTGGTTTGGAACTGCCTGTCATGGCTACTAAGAACTGAACCCAGAATCCTCTGGAAAAGCAGCGAATGTTCTTAATAGCTGAGCCATCTCTCCAGTCCCATCCTCTCTTATTATTTTATTTTATTTTTTTGAGACAGGTTCTCTCACTGAACCTGGCACTCACCAAGTTGATTAGGATGGCCAACCAGCAAGCCCCAGAGATCTCTCTGTGGGATTACAGACACACATCACACCTGATTTTAATACGGGTGCTGGGGCTCAAGACTCAGGTCTTCATAAGTGCACCTCAATCACTCTACCTCCTGAACCATCTCACCAGTCCTACACTAAATGCTTCCCTTTATCAAGTGATTGGGCCCCTTTAAACCTCACATAAGCCCAGGACACGGGCCACTAAAGAGGTCCAGGGCACTATCCCCACAGTTTTCACCTTTGCAATGAGGAGAGGCCATCACCATAGGGAGATGACAAGGCAGAGGTGAAGGAGGTGAGAGGGAAGTCCATTGGTCTGAGGCTCTGTCCTTCTGAACTTTGTGGCTCCTCATGAATTATTTCACTACTCCAATCCTCTATTTACCTCTTCTCTAAAATCTAAATAATAGGACCCATGACAAGCAGCTTGTGACGCCAAGTACAGGCCAGGCCGTTCATCTTCTCTGCAGAGGAACTAAGAGAAGTAAAGAAACCCCCAGCTGAGCTAACAGAGTGAATGTCTGTGTCTTTGGGACCACCTTCCAGGGTCTGCTATAACTCTGAGAATTCTTAGGACTTAATACTTTTCCCTCTAATTAACAATCCATGAATATTCATTCCAGTGACACAGGGAACTCCACCAGGAAACTTCAGTCTCCAGCCTCGAGGGTCTCAGCCCTTTGAGTGAGGGTCCCGAGAGAATCACTGTGGATTCTCCAGTGTCCACAAGAGGGCACCCAGATCCTCTCCTCAGCTGCTTAAAGAGCCTGTAATCTTTGGCAAGCTGGCTTCAGAAAGCCTCTTCCCACCATGTTCTTCCTGTCGTGAACTAGAAAGAACCAAAACATTGAACAGCGATGGAGAAAACAGTCACATTTATTTACGCCTATAGATGCCCAAACATGTGTGAAAGGTGCCTTCCAGGGTGAGAAGGTGGCTCCTACAGCTAAGTACTTGCTGTGCAATCATGAAGACCTGAGTTCAATGCCCAGCTCCCCCATGAAAAACTAAGCCTGGTAGCTCACACCTGCAACCCCAGTGTTGAAGAAGTGCGTCCCTAGAACTTATTGTCCTCCCAGTCTAGCTAGACAGGTGATCTCTGGGCCCAGAGAGAGACTTTGTCTCAAAAACCAAGGTGCAGCACGGTAGACAAAGACACCCAGTGCCAGTCTCTCTCTCTTTCTCTCTCTCTCTCTCTCTCTCTCTCTCTCTCTCTCCACACACACACACACACACACACACACACACATGTCTCTCCTTGCTGAATGCTCTCAACTCAGAGTCTTAAAGAAAAGAGCATGCTTCTTGGTGGCTGAAGCTCTGCCTCGCCTGACCTCTTCCCTAAGGATCACTGACACTGTTGAGAAAGGTTCTTTCCTCTTTATCAAATCACTGGCCTCGGAGAGATGGCCCCAGAGACCATCGCCACCCGCCGGGTGCTGAAATGTGTTATCATTAAGCTCAACATGTTATTTAGTTAATTAAATGTCATGCTTTTGATGGCATTAATTAGATCCACTGCTGACTCCTCAGAAAACAAAACCAAAACCAAATGAAAACATCACCCCGGACTCAGAGAGATGAAATGGAGCCAAAATAACACTCTGCTAACTCCCTCTCTCCTCCAGGACAGAATTCACCCAAATAGTGAAATAAAGAGCCTGAAACAAAGAGCTCTGTGAGCTTAGTGAGGTTCCTTTCCTTTGTGGGATGATATTGCTGATGTCCCTAGTGTTTTACAATATTTAATGTTTCTATAAATAAAGGCACAGCTGCCTCTAACATGAATATATTTGATGTAATAGTTAAGAGCTTTTTGCACACTCGGTTGTGTTTCCTTCCTCCCGAGGAGCCAAACACCCAGAATCTCAGCAATGACCAAGAATGGGGGCGAACAGTTGGTCAGAGGACCACTACCAGGCTGAAGAAAAGGCACCATCCAGATGCAAATGGAGGTGTTTTTGCAGCTCAACCATTTCCTGTCAACTGAAACTCTTCCCCCAGGAAGAAGGAGAGACATTCATAAGATTCAGGAAGTCACTGAACACTCACAAGACTAAAGACAGTAACAACCGTGGGCAAATGAGACCATTCAGCTGAGCTGTCTACAGTCATGCACCAGGGATGCAGCTGTCCTGAGTCACTACCCATGATGGATAGGGCTCTGGGCAATGTAGATGGTACACTCAGTAACCCTAATAAACTGTCTAGTTGGGGTGGTGGCTTAGGTTTGCTGTCAGTATCCTGTCTGGGGTGAACAGACGTTTGTGTCTCCTTGGGAAGTCACATGACAGAAGCAGAATCCAGTAGGTGGAAGCTAAGTATGGGGATGTATCCAATAATACCAGCATTCAGGATGTTAAGGAAGGAGAATCGTGAGTTCAAGACTGGACCTGTCTCTTAGTCACACAGTGAGTTTGATGCTGACCTGAGCTACATTAGACCTTCTCAAACAACCAAAACCAGAAAACAACAACACACACAACCAGCAAATACTATTTGTGCTAAAAATATGGTTCAATGATAGAGTGATTGCCTGGTGTCCTAATTTCCTTTCTGTTGCTGTGTTGAACACTAAGATCCATAGAAACTTAGAGAGATATCTTAGTTACTTCCATTGCTGTGCCAAGACATTATGACCAAAGAAACTTGCAGAAGAAAGAGTTATTGGGGGATTACAGTTTCAGAAGGTTAGAGTCAATGGTTATCAAGGCAGAAGCATGGCAACAGGCAGGGAAGTGTGACACTGGAGAAGCAGCTGGGAGCTTACATCCTAATCAATAGGCATGAGGCAGAGAGAGAGCTAACTGAGAATGGTAGGGCTTTAAAAACCTCAAAGCCCACCCCCTTAGTGACACAGGGGAGTAGTGACACACCTCCTCCAATAAGATCATACCTCCTAATCCTTCCCAAACAATTTCACCATCTGGGAACCAAGTATTCTAATGTATGAGCCTATGGTGGCTGTTTTCATCCAAACCATCAGGGAGGGAAGGAAAGGGTTTGTTTAAACTTATAAGTCCATCATCAGGGGAAGTTATGGCAAGAAACCAAAGTGGGAACCTGGAGGCAGGAACGGAAGCAGTTGCTAAGGAGGAATGTTGCCTACTGGCTTGCTCTTCCTAGGTTTCTCAGCCTACTTTCTTATACAACCCAGGACCACCTGACCAGTGATGTCACTGTTCACAGTGGATCCGGTCCCTCCCATAGCAATCATTCATCAAGAAAAATGCCTTATGTAGTTGCCTACAGGCCAGTCTGATATAGGCAATTCCTCAATTAATATTCCCTCCTGACAAATATGCCTAGGTTTGTATCAAGTTGACAGAAACCAACCAGCACACCTAACAGGCACCAAATTCTGAGATCAATTCCCAGCACGAGAAACAACCAACACTGTAATCATAAATGAAACGCTCAAATTGGGCAATCCGCCATGGCCCTGGATTCCAGAATCTAGAGAGCAGATCTCTGGATGAAAATGATCCAAGGCTCTCTCACAATGCTGGTGAACTTGGGCAAGCCACTTTTATCTCTGAGCCTTGGTTCCTTTAGTTATTACTGGAAGGGACAAAGAATCCTCTAAATGCTCAGCCTCTAAGACCTGATGCCTGGGGTCCAAAGCAAAGTAAAATCCTGATAGTGTGATCTAGAACCCAGATGGGAAGTCAAAGCAGACAGTATCATAGGAGTGTTATAATCTAGTGGAGGTTACTCTGGTAGTATGAGCAGGAGCCAGTGACACTTTGGCCCAGAGCAGGCTGTAAACTCAAACTGTCCAGCCCCTGGCTCACAGGAGACAGGATCAGGACCTTGGACAGGACCCTATAACTCTATCCATCTGCTCTGTCCTCACAACCTGACCTATCAAAGGACTCCTGTGGTCTTGCCTTGGCTTCTTTACCAGGGTCAAAGTCTAGTTAAAGGCAGGTAGGAATTTCCAGAAGGGTCTCAGTCTTTAAAAGATAGGTTTGATTCAGTAGTCAGAGGCATCAAAGTGTGGAAGAAAAGCATTCAGTGGCCGGGGATGTTGCTCAGTGGCAAAGTGTTTTTCTAGCTTTTATAAAGCCCCATTTCAAGCCCCAGTAAATCTCCTTGTAGAAAAGAAAAGTATTCAGCTAAGACCCAGAATCTGGGATTAACACTGTACTATGGCCATGAGTGTCGACGTAATCCCCCATATAATTAGTGGGAAGACTAAGTTCAGCCCTAGTACATAGTATTTCGTAGTTCTTATAGACGGCACACTTTGTTTCTCGGGGCTCTCGGGCTACTGTGAGGTTCTGGATTTTCAGCTTTTCCTCAAAGTGTGAACCTTCTAAAAATTCTGGCTGTATCCACAAGGTCTTGACATGGTGAGTGATCTATCAGTACTCCACATTAGGAATGACAACGGCACACAGTGGGTACCACAGAAGAGTGCCGCCATCCTAACATCTCATGTGCCGATTGCAGCAATTTTGGCTTCTGTCTTGGATGACAAATGCAAGATGGTTTGTCTTGCTCACCAGGTCTGAAAATATTAGTAAGCTCCAGGATCCAGCCATGTCTGAAAGTCTAGACACTATGGGTTTTCCGGTTATGTGACTCAGTTGCTTCCTGCTTTAAACTTTCATGGACTTTAAAGTTTCTGATTTTGATTAGTCCTATAATGTTCCATGTTTGTCACTTGTAACTGAAAGTGTCCTGAGAATATCCAATCCATTTGGTATACAAGATTGATGTGCATAGTATACAACAAAAGTAGATTTTGATGTCTCTATAGGATTTCTTTTCCATAGGTCAAGAAGGGGAAATTGTAAAGCCAGGATGATGCTAATGTCAAGGGCTGCCAGCCTGAGCTGCGGAGCTGTGCTGAATGCCCTTTGGCCAGGCATGCTGAGAATTCTAACCAGCATGCAGTTTGCTCCTGGGACACAGAACAGCCCAAACAGAAGTCTTTGCCTCCCATGGTGCAGCGACAGGCAGGCAGCAGGTTCTGAGCAGTACTTAGGCAAGGCAATGGGACAGAAATTCACTGAATTCTTCACTATCTGCCAGAAACACCCTGGCATCCGTTCTCACAATCACCCTTCAAAGATACACACACACCCAAACGTTCATGTTCAAAGTCAGAGAGGTTAAATAAGTAGTTCCTTCAGTAACAATTGGTCACTAGGGGTCAACAAGATGGCCCAGTCTATAAAGAACTCACTTTGTATGTATTGAGGACCTGAGTTCTAAATTCAAGAAACCAACTCAAAATCAGGCCACAGCAGCACATATCTGTGATCCCAGAGATGGTGAGATGGGAGTGAAAATGGGCAGATCCTTGGAAGCTCTTGGGCCAACCAGCCTGGACTATGCACTGATGTTCCTGACCAGTGAGAAACTCTCTCTCAAGCAAAAAATGGAAGGCACCAAAAAATGACACCCAAAATTGTCCTCTAACTTGCACACATTTCCTGTGCATGTGTGTCCACCCACCTGCATGAGTACATGCACAAATGACAGATAGATAGATGGATAGATAGATAGATAGATAGATAGATAGATAGATAGATAGATAGCATATTAGATAGATGATAGACAGATGATGATGATGATGATAGATAGATAGATAGATAGATAGATAGATAATTAGATAGATAATTAGATAGATAGATAGATAGATAGATAGATAGATAGATAGATGATAGATAGATAGATAGATAGATAGATAGATAGATAGATAGATAGATAGAAAAATAGAATTTTATGGGCTCAAATCAAGTGTTACTTCCACCAATCACTCCATCAAGTAGAATTCCCATATGTATGTATGCATGCATGTGTGTATATAGTGTACATACATGTATATATGTATATATAGTGAGTGCTTTATACCAAGACTTACCCATCAATCTGCAAGAGTCTCAATAAGGTATTGGTGCCATGAAAAGAGCTTTGAATGGAATCAGTCCGGACCTGAGGATGGGCAGCTGCTTCAGGAGGTTGCTCCTGTTTCTAGAGGGCCAGACTTCAGAGACGAGTGACAGTCAGACGCTGCCTATCCCTACATGGAAATCCCCAGGATCTTCTCTGGAAGCCTTCATTTCCTTCTTCATTGTTTCTTTGTGCAGCTCTAAAAATCAGCCTTAGAATCCTCAAGCCACTAAACCACAGTGTTAGAAATCAAATTCATTCCTGTTTAGCTCTAGAGCCAAGAATTCTGACAAGGCCCTGGGGATTTTCCCTCCTGTTCTCCACTTCTCTGGACCTTTCTATCCCACTCACAGTTTACTTGGTACACTAATTTTAAGTTCCTTTTAAGTAACAAATCTCCACTTTAAACTATTAGAAGAGGAGACCTCATATTAGTATAAAAATGAAAGGAAGCGGGTCACTTGCCATGAAATAGGAAAGTCCAAAATAAACACAAGGCCATCAAGCAGAAGTCAGTAGCTATAAGAGACCTGGTTCTGGATGTTTCTGATCCTAAGACTTGTTCTGCCTTTGTTTAAAAGAAGTGGAGATTTATTCTGAGGCTTTAAAAAGCATATGAGCACAGCTGAGGAGGTGGTTCAGATGGCAAAGTATTTGCCTTGCAAGCATGAAGACCCAAGTTCAATCCCCAGAACCCACATTAAAAAGACTGACTTGGTAGTTGATGTTTATAATGCCAGCACTGGGGAGGCAGGAGCAGGTGTCTCCCTAGGGTTCACCAGCCAGCCAGCCTAGCCTACTTGCTGAACTGCAAGCCAATGAGAGACTCTGCCTCAAAATGCGAGGTAGATGGCACCTGAAGGGAAACAACCAAGGTTAACTTCACACCACCATTTGCATGTGCACAGGCACATGAACATGTACACAATACACATAAACACACATGTAGCATGTTAACATGGGGTCTTTCCTGACAGCTTCAGGTGTATTGAAGGAGACTTGAAAATGGGGAACCTTTCTCATAGCACAGGTCCTACATCATTCAAGCCCTCGTCTAAGTCACCCAGAATCCTGGTATCAACAGAGATGTGTGCTGCACAGTGGGCCATGTTGGCTTAGCCTCCCTCCTAGCTGAGACTGGCCTACCATCTCCCTGTATCTGCGTCTGTGAGGATGTTACCTAGTCCCAAGATCTTTCCTTTCTTCCTTGAATGTCCCACTAGAGACACCTCTCATGCAGAGTTCTTATTTCATTAAGCCAGATTCCCAAACAAGCAGAGAAACTGTCCTTACCTGTCAGCTACCCAGACTGCAAGGCAGACTGGGAAATATCTACATTGACAGTGGGTTCAAAAGCTTGATAGTGGAAGATGCTCCATGAACATTCAATTAGCCCTTGCCCTCTGGAAGGCTATGGCTTTATGGTGATCCACTCAAGGCTGAGTCTCCAAAAGATGAACTTGGATGAAAAGGGAGCTTTATTTTTCTCCTGTCATTTTCTCTGAGATTGTGAGCAAATAATGAAACCCCAAACTGAAATCTTCATAAACTGGGCAGATGGTTCAGTGGGTGAAGAGCTTGCCATGCCAGCATGAGGGTATAAGTTGGGATCCCCAGCACCCACATAAGAAGCTGGGTAGTGCATATCTGCAATCCCAGCACTTAGAGGCAAAGACAGGAAAATCCTGGGGGTTCACTGGCTACAAGGCTAAACTTAGGGAGCTCCAGGTTCAATGAGAGACCTTGCCCCAAAAAATAAAATGGAGAGCAATTAAGAAAAGATGGAACAATGTTCTCTGAACTCCACATATGTATGCTGGGGCATGAACACACACACAGAGGAGAGAGAGAGAGAGAGAGAGAGAGAGGGAGAGAGAGAGAGAGAGAATACATCCTTGAGGGACACATAGCTATGCACATGCTTTAGCTGCTGGAAAGTCCCCCTGGAGATAGAATCGTCTAGCAAACAAGTTCCTGGAAAGATTCTTATCTGACCAATGTGTTGCCATCCAGGTTAGTCGCATCAGACTCTACAAGTGAGGAAGGATGGGGAAGAAGAGGCAGAGCTCAGGGCTGGGGAGGAACTGCTCTGCCAGTGGCAACATGACCTGAATATTAAGCATCTCCTCAGGGAAGGTTGCTGTTTTGTTCAGCTGATATTATTAAACCTCTCAAACATAACAGTATGGAGAGAGACTGGCAGACTGCACCCCCTCTGCAGTTCAGATAAGCTGTAGATAAATACCCCGGGCTCTGTGGCACTGATCCAGCCAGAGCCCAAACTTCCCAGTTTTTGCACTCCACCAAGCACTAAGTAATTATCCTTGGACATATTTACTGCTTATCTGTCTTCAAATTTTAATGACAGAGGCTGCACTGTACTCACTGGGATTCAAGGCATGGGCCAAAGCTCTCTAGATGTGCTCTATTAAACTCACCCCTGCACAGAGTGGCTCTGTTGTCAGGGTTTCTGTCCTACCTGGTTTCTGTCCTCCCACCAGGTCCCACAGCAGTTTAGCCCCAAAGAAATCACACAGAGGTCTATATTAATGATAAACTTATTGGCCCATTAGCTCAGGCTTCTTATTAACTCTTATAAATTATATTAACCCATTATCTATGTTAGCTACATGGCTCGGTACCTTTTTCAGTGGGGCAATCACATCTTCCTTCTTCTGTGGTTGAGACAGGACTGGGGAGGAATGGACTTCCTCCTTCCCAGAATTCTCCTGTTCTCATTGACCCACCTCTACTTCCTGTCTGTTTGTCCCGCCTATACTTCATGCCTGGCTACTGGCCAATCAGTGTTTATTTAAAACATAATTGACAGAATATAGACAATTGTCCCACACCATGGCACATCTCCCCCCTTCCTAGCTTTTTCTGTGAAGGTTACAAAGTGCTTCTTCTTTTTTAAATTTTTTAAGTTATTTATTTATTTATTTTAGTGTTTTGAGACAGGGTTTCTCTGAGCAGCCCTGGTGTCTTAATTGGTAAAGTTCAACCCTCCTTGGTTACAGGTTCTGTGAATTCCCTCTGCTACCCATCTCCCTTCCTCTCGGAGAACCATCCACATCTCTTAGAAAGGTGAAGGTAAACAAGGACCTGCTCTCTTGGGCTTCCTGAGCTTTCTGAAGGATTCTCCACCCATGACTGCCTAGGTCAACATGCCCATCACTCTTCAGGATCACCTTCAACAGAAATGCTTGGGCTGGGCAAAGAGCAATCAGTAGAGGCCAGGGACTGGGTTACAGTAGCCCATGGTCCTCACGACTCTACAGCTTTGTGCACAGTACAGAGATCCCAGTGAATGCTGCCAGAGAGGCTTATTGTCAAAACTTCCACCTGGGAGACCCACCTGTTCATCTCTCTATCAGAGACACTCCACTGGGAAGGACTATACATGAGCCGGGCAGTCTTCATCTCCCAGGGACACGTGGCCCAAGTGCTGGTCAGATTCCCCCACCCCCTCACAGAAAGGCATAGTGGCAGCTATGCTCCAGAGCATCCCAGAAGTCCACAGATTCATCATGGTGACCTGCTTCTGGTCACCAGTAGAAGGAGAGTTGGTTTTTCCCCAAAGACTGGCTATTAGCTATGATGAGCTGCAAGAACTCTGAAAAGTCCCTGATCTCCTAAACATCCCCATAACCAATGTCACAGCACTGATAAGTCGGGTTACAGCTCAGAAGAATAATGAGCAAGCTGACTGACAGCCTGGTGGCTTTACCTATGAAGCAAATGTCTGATTAGCTTTTAGTCCTCAGTCTTGGTAACCAACACAATCACCAACTCCTAAAACAGTTAACCCAAAGACAAGACTCCTAACCATGAACTAGTTGCTCATGGTGAACTATCAGAAGGCTGAGATGCTGTTCCTAGTTTTCTGGGAAGCCTTCAACAAATCGCTTGACCTCTCAGAACTACAGTAGCCATCTCTCCAATCCAGACTGAATTCAGGGAACAATTATTGAATGCCCTCTTAATGAACATTCTGAAGTAAGACAAAGCTTAAACACAACTGTGACGTGGGGCATCTTTTGGGGAAAGGTAGAAAGGGATGACATGGCTTGTGAAAGTTAGTATTTAGGGGACAGATGGAAGGTGGCAGAGGAAAATGGTCAAGCATGTTGATGCACACCTATAATCCCTGAAGTTGAGGACTGAGGCAAGTGGCCCATTATGAGCTCAAGTCCAGCCTGGGCTACACAAAGCAACCTGGTAAGACATGGCTACATAGTGAGAACTTGCCTCAAAACTTTCAACAAAAACAAGAGTAAAAAGATGCTTCCATGGTTAAGAATGCCCATGTCAGGCAGCTCACAACCACCTGTAACTCCAGCACCAGGTAATTTGATACCTCTGGCTTCTGGGCACATCTGTATTCATGTGCATATATCACACATACATACATACTTACATACATATATACATACATATATACACACATACATACACAATATATATGTCATATATATTATCATATATATGCACAAATGTGAGACTCAGGGAACATCTTGGAAGAGATGGGGTAGAAAAATTTTAAGAACCAGGAAATCTGCAGGTGGAAAGATTTTAAGGACCAGGAAATCTGCAGTAAGAAGTGAGATAGACTCTTCACCCATGACACCTGAACAATATAGATGCCCAAACAAGGCTTGAACAAGTACAATAACAGTAGACCTGCTAACATGAAAGGGAAAATCTCATAGGGCCCCACCCCTAGACAAAGAACTACAGATAATTAAGGAATGCTGAGTATGAGAATAGGTTATCAATGCCAAATGGTCAGCCCTGAAATCATACATATACAAGTAACACTGAACAGACTGAACAAGTTGTGTGTTGTTGTGTGTGTGTGCATGCATGTGTGTGTGTGCATGTGTGTGTAACAATAATAACTGAAGAAAAGAGACCATGAGTCTGTAAATTTGGGAGGGAGTGGAAGAAGATATGGGAGGTGTCGGAGGAAGGAAAGGGGAAATATGATGTAATTATATTTTAGTTTTAAGAACACAACAAATGTATTAGGGTTCTACTGAGGAAAAGAAATGATAGAATATAAATATTCATATATATGAATTATATGAATGTATAATATATATTCTTATAAATCATATATAAGGCTTTATATATGGTACAGCTAGTTCAACAATGGCTGTCTACTAAAAGATGGTTCAAGAATTCCGTAGCTGTTCAATCCATGAGGCTAAATATTTCAGTTGGTCTTCAGTATACTCTAGAATGCCAAGGAAATAGGCTCTAATGTCAGTGAAGGAGCAGACTTTGCCAGGGAGAGTGAGAGCAAGTAGGCAAAGAAAGCAAGCTCCCTTCTTTCATGTTCTTTATAGAGGCTCTCAGCAAAAGGTGCAACCCAAATTAAAGGTGGAACTTCCAACCTCAAAAGATCTGGATAAAGGTGGATTTTCCCACCACAAATTAAAAAGATTAAAAGTGGGTCTTCCCACTTCAAATGATTAAGTTGAGGGCCCACCCACCACCTTGCTGCAAAGGCAGAAATTCTGTGATGGTGAGAAGGGAGAGACAGAGAAGCAGAGTGGTGTGTGCACTGTAGAGAGAGGCAGAACCAGAGATGTGACAGCAGTGAGGACCAGGGTGTGAGTGGCCTACACTGCCATCTGAGCCCATGGTGATATCCAGATCCATGATACTGCCAAAAGTCATGTCTGGGGCCAAGATCCCGCTGCAGCCAGGGTCTGTATTGATATCCATGGCCCGTGTTATAACTGAGAACCATGTGGATGTCCATGGTTTGGGCTGCCGCCTGAAGCCGTGTTGCTGTCTGAGGGCTATGCTGCCACTGGATCCAGGCTGATCTGAGTGGCCTGCACTGCCACTTGGTACTGGTGATGTTGGGCTCATGCTGTTGCCAAGGGTCCTGTCTGAGTCTGATGTTCTACTGTAGCTGGAGTGTATGTTGGTGTCCATGGGCCATGCTTCCCTGCCCCTCCCCCCACCACCATAACGATGTAAGTGGTCTGCACTGCCACCTGGGGGCCAGGTTGGAGTGTGTGGTTCAGGCTGCCTCAAGGGTCTTGTCTGGGTCAGTGGTCCTACTGCAGCTGAGGGCCATGTTTGTGGTCTCTGCTGTTACTGGAAACCATGTGGAAGTCCATGATCCGTGCTTCTGCTGACTGTAAGGGGCCAGGAAGCTACTTTTGCAGTGGTATCGATGGCTTCAGATGCACAGACGAGAAAGAAGGACATGGAAGGCTTTGTGACAACCCCTATCCCCATGCACACCTCTCAAAAACACAACAGCTTAAACAGAAAGTCATCTAAGAGAACTCTGAAAGAGTGCTGTAAGGATGTTGGAGTGTTGCTCTCTGCAATTGATGGCTTTTGAAACGAGTGTGGGAGGAAAACTTGGTTCTGTCTAAGGGGCAGGGCACTGAGAGTTTGACCAAGCCCAGAGAAGATATAGATGACACAAGTTGGATCTGTTTTAATTTTATTTTTATTTTTTGGGGAGAAGAGAGGTCACAAGGGTGGGAGGCTGACACAGAAGGGCTGGGAAATGAGTGTGATCAGGTGCATGATGTGCAATTCCCAAGGAGTCCATAAAAACATATTTTTAATGAAAAGGATTGCTAGGTGGTTGGGGTGCACGCCTCTAATCCCAGCACTTGGGAGGCAGAGGCAGGTGGATCTCTGTGAGTTCAAGACCAACCTGGTCTATAGAGTGAGTTCCAGGACAGGCTCCAAAGCTACACAGAGAAACCCTGTCTCAAAAACAAAACAACAACAAAAAAAAACAACAACAAAAAGAATTATTTAATTAAGAAAAAAATCCCTAACAGGTGTATACAGATGCTTGAGTTTTAGTTAATTCCAGATGTGGTCAAACTGACAACCAAGAATGACCATCATAGCAAATTTTTCAGAAAAAAAATCTTAAAAAAATAAAAAAAATCATCAAATAGATTTTTTTTTAGAAAACATGAATGAAGATATTAAACAACAACAAAGCCGAGCAGGTGATGCTTGTGGCACTAGAGAGGACAGAGGTTTTAAGGAGAGTCAGAGGCTGAGGGCTGTGGACTGCGAGACAGTAAAATGCTTGCTGTACACGTGAGAGGGCATGAGTTGGGACCTCCTAGATCCCATTTAGAGCTTGGCACAGTAGCACATGTCTGTAATTCCCAGGACTCCTATGCAAGATGGGATGCAGAGACGGGAGAATCCCAGGGGTCTGAAGGCCAGTAATACACAGCTGAAAATAATAAGAGATCCTGTCTCACATCCATTGACAGCCAACATGGACTGGACACACACAGAGAGAGAGAGAGAGAGAGAGAGAGAGAGAGAGAGAGAGAGAGAGAGAGAGAGAGAGAGAGAGAGAGAGAGAGAGAGAGAGAGAGAGAGAGAGAGAGAGAGAGAGAGAGAGAGAGACAGAGAGAGACAGAGAGAGACAGAGAGACACAGAGACAGAGACAGAGACAGATTTAAATTGAAAACTGGATAACCATTGAGGCCTAATTGTAGAAGGCATGTATTTCATCTCAAGTCTATAATTCATTCAGGCAATAGGGATCCATTAAATACTTGGAAGTGCAGGAACGGCACAATCAAGACTGTGCTTTGGGGATGGGAATCTGGCAACTGCACAGAACTGTGAGCCGAGGCTGGAGGCGAGAGCACAGGCGGGGGGGGGCTACATTATTGCCTCTCCCAGGGTGCTGTAACAAGCCGCTGATTTAAGGTTGTATGGTCCTCCTCCTGCAACTGAGAGCCAAGAAAGGCTCTAGGTGCGAGAACATTTCAGATTTTTCCTTCCCAGGAAAAATAGGCTAAAAGTCAATGCCAAGAACTAGAAAGGGTCTGAGGGCTTAGAAACAACTCTGCCCCTGCCCCCAGATGCCAAAAGGATACAAGAGACCCCCTTATCCAGAGACAGAAGGCTCTATTCTCAGCCCCCAGAGGCAGCTGCTTTGTACAAGCCTCTCCCTTGACCCTGAGTCTCACATGGGAGAACTCAGAGAAACATCCAGGTGGCTGTGGTGTCACCAAAGAGCTCTAAACCATGGAAACTTCATTTTCCTCATGAAGATACTAGGTAAGACAGGCATCCATTTTCCATCTTACACCAAGATCAAAAACACTGATGACAACTTATCCTGGAGAGGTTGTGGGGAAAAGGGAACACTTCTGCATTGCCGGTGGAATGCAAGCTGATACAACCCCTTTGGATGTCAGTGTGGCAATTTCTCAGAAAATTAGGAAACAATCCTCCTCAAGACCCAGTAATACCACTTTTGGGTATATACCCAAAGGATGCTTAATCATGCTACAAGGACATGTGCTCAACTACATTCATAGCAGCATTGTTTGCCATAGCCAGAACCTGGAAACAACCTAAATGCCCCTCGACCAAAAAATGGATAAGGAAAATGTGCTACATTTATACAATGGAGTCCTACACAGCAGAAAAAAATAATGACATCTTGAATTTTGCAGGAAAAAGGATGGAGCTAGAAAACATTATTTTGAGTGAGGTAACCCAGACACAGAAAGACAATTATCACATGTAATCACACATAGGTGTTTTTTAAACATAAAGCAAAGAAAACCAGCCTACAAAAAGTACTGCTATGAACATAGTTGAGCATGTCTTACCTAGTATCTCAATAAAAATCAATAAAAAAGAAACTGCTTATAATTAACTTTTAAACAATAACTCAAAAAAATAAATCAACATTCTCTCTGAAAAGAAAGAAAGAAAGAAAGAAAGAAAGAAAGAAAGAAAGAAAGAAAGAAAGAAAGACCAGGGCTGTGGGATGTCTCCTGAGGAAAGCTGAAGGCATGGAATGGAGATGGCTCAAGAGAAAAACTGATGCATTGACCCATGCAGTCCCTCTGGTATATAGAAAATGCTACCTCAAACTCCGGAGGCCATATGTAGACATTCAAGGTTTAGTGAACACCCTGCTGGATTTCAGTCTTGTTTTGACCCAAGCCATCCTTCTACCCCTCCCTTTGGGAATGGGAGTATTTACTCTGGGCCACTGGAGGGAGAGAGGGAGGGAGGGAGGGAGGGAGGGAGGGAGGGAGAGAGAGAGAGAGAGAGAGAGAGAGAGAGAGAGAGAGAGAGAGAGAGAGAGAATGTATATATGCCATGTATTAGAGGAATTTGCTTTTTAGTTATTATTTTACAGGGCTCACAGTTAAGACACTTTGAGTGTCAAGAGGAGACATGGGGGTTTTGAGGAATGTTAGATATGAAGACTTAGGAAACTCAAAATTAAGCTCACTTTGCATTATGAGACATCTACCAGGCAGGGCAGACATAGGACGGTGTGGTTTAAAGTGATATATATGGGTGTCAACAGGGCATGGACTTGGATTGGTCAAACTTCATTGTCAATTTGATTGGGTTTGAATCACCTAGGAGACACACCCGAACAATATCCACGGGAGAATTTCTGGAGGTTTGAGTGAGAAAGGAAGACCCACTCTGAACGTGAGTGGCACTCTCTCACGAGCCGGGGTTCTAGACTGAGTTAAAAGGAGAAAGCAAGCTGAGTATTAGGTGTTCTTCTTGGCTTCCTGACTGTGAGTACCATGTGATCAACCATCTCATGCCCTGCCACCACAGTGATCCCATGCCTTCTTCGCCATGACAGACTATACGCTCAGAGTAAGAGCTAAAATAAATCCTCCCATCCTCACACTGCTTTTATCGGCTATTTTGTCGAGCAGTGAGAAAGGAGATCGATGCAATAGTTCAAGATGGAGCTGTCGCGTCTTTTGCTCAAGAGATCTGCCCGTGTGAGTATAAGAACACATGAGAACGATGCCGACAGTCTTCCTGGATGGACGTGGTGCTCCCTGTTCTCTTCATGACCAGACAGCGTCCATCTGATGATGGCCATCTTCGCAGGCTTTGGCAAGGCCACACAGGTGCTAAGGAACAAAAAAAGGCTTTTTCTTCTTTGCTTCATTGCAAACCACCAAAAAGCAAGCAATTAGTAGCATGGGCTGATACCACCAGTGTGTGGGAGCAGAAATGCGCCCACCTTTGCTGAGCATTTTATTAGGTAATCCTTTCTTTTCTTGGTGAAGATGAAATTCGTGTTTACAAGTTACCAATCCCAGGGAGCCCTTCAGGGAGGCTGACCCCCGCTTTGGATGCAACAGAGCTGTTATACTGTGCATATTTTATCCTCCCATAAGGCTCGACTGCTGAAGAAGATGGTTTGTCATGGTTGCGTAAACACTGTTTCCACTTCCCAGGGTGACAGAGGAGGAGGGAGGGGACTCAGAAGAGCTCAGCATTTCCACTTACTAATCACCTTTATCTGAGGCAGCCAATGAATGCTCTACCTGAGGCATCTTCATTTCCTCCCAGTGACACTTTGAGAGGCCAAGCAGATGCTCACAAATTCATCCCAGCGTTCTAGAGTGGAGGTTAAACCTTTCTGGAAAAACCCTCACAGACACATCCAAAGACTTGCCTCACTGATGCTCTGGGTACTCCTCAATCCAACGAAACGAGAAGTGTGAGTTAATCATCGCGGTCTGACTGTGGAAACAAGCCAGTGCAATGTGCAGGAGACTGTGATCATGCATCCCTGAGTAGAGTCCATATCTGAGGGGAAGGATTCCATTCAGATATAGGAGCAATGAAGAAAAAGCAGGGACTGCCGGACAGCAGGTAGGCATAGGGAACGGTGGAAAGGCCTGAAGATTTTGAAGACATGGGTAACCAGAGTTCAACCATAAAGCACCCTGCTCACCAATTCAAGGGTCAAACTGCCAGGCTTGGTGGTGTGACTGACTCTGAGGCTAGCCTGGGGCATCATGACACTCCCTAAGCTGTGTCAAAAGCAAACAAACCAGAGCTCAAACCGCATTAAAAGCACAGTTTTACAACTGAGTGAGCACAGGTCCATGCAGATGTGAGCTTGAACCACGCCGTAGTTCCTGAGGTCAAGAAAGGAAGGTAGCAGACTTTAAAATAAAGAAATCCTCGGAAAGTTTCCATCATTTTGGAATCTAAGGATAAAGGGTTTGGATTAAATTGAGACTACTAGGTGAAATGATGAGACTCCAAGGTAACGAATAGTAAGGAGATAGTTGTTAATTTATATTCAGGATAAAACATGACATAGAAGAATCCTAAATGAATTTCATAACTTTCTTGGGCTCCTGAATAAAGGATGAGACCACTTAGGAGGACAAGGGGGCCTGGGCAGATGATGACTATCACACAGCTTCTGCATGGGGGTGCTTAATATGGCTGTCTCGGGAACTGTCTGGGGGATGGGAGAGGCAGGTTCAAGATTGTACCCCCTCTGCTCAGAGGTCTCGTTTAGTGTGTATTCTCAGAATTGCCAGATTATGGTAGGTATTTTTTGTCGTACGCCAAGAAGAGTCACCCGGGGATAACACTTAGGGTTGGATGGATAAAAGATCAGAATCCAGCACATTGGTGCATTCCTGTAATGCACATTTGCACATTCCCCAAATCTCTGCGGCCTACAGGCTGAGTTCGTAGTCTTGCACAGCCTGCATTCCCCAATCCCTGCAGCCTACAGGCTGTTCATAGTCTTGCACAGCCTGCACAAAGAAACTGTATTTATTATTTTTATCTTTTTATTTCTGTGTACATGTGTGTGAATTTTTACATGTGTACAGTGTTCACAGAGGCCAGAAAATAGCCTGGATCCCCTGGAGCTGGAGTTACAGGTGGCTGTGGGTTGCCCGACACTGGTGCTGGGAACTGAACTCAGATCCTCAGCAGGAACAGGATTTATAATTTTTTACATTCTGGAATTATATGAAGATTGTAAAATCAAAGAACTAGAGATTCTCATTAATCTAACACTACAGTCAGGGTGGTCTGTCCCGGGTCTAGTTCAATCTCTGCCTCTCTGAAATTTCCTGCATTTGGTCTCTCATTCAGCGTGTACTGTTTGCTTCTCTGAGCCAGCTACTTGGTGTGGCCCATTGCCTGGCCCTCCTGACCTGTGCAGGAAACCATGTCCTGAGATGGAGATTCGGAACAGGGAGAAGGCTGCTCAGAAGCCAGACTCGCACAGTGTGCTCTCACTGCCTTCTGGTGATCTGCAATAGAAGGACTACACTCTCCACTCTCCATTTAGCATCCCCCATCCCCTCCCTGATCCAGGAAAGGTAAAGAATATGGTCCAGAATACAGGGTGCATGCACATCCCTGCATCCCAAGCAAATTCCTCATCACAACTTTCCAAGTTTGCCTTCTCTCTCCCTTCACCAAACCTTTTGTTATTGAACAACAGTCATTCTGAATTAAATGCTGTCTCATGCTTGGTTTTCCTCAGACCAGCAGATCAAACACACAAAGAACCATCACTTCCCAATCCCACAAACCACCAGAGGCAAAGCTGTGCACCCTCCATGGAGACCTAAAGGGAAATGGTTGCAACCCCTCCACCTCACTCCAGAGTTCCTGCACAGAAAGATGGCGCCACAGACTCAGTGTCTCAGTGAACAGCAACAGAAGAATCTGTGGTTAACAGAAATGGGAACCGACGCACTGAAGTGGCCCTGGTTTCTGGTGGGACATGCTGGAACAGTGACACCTGGGAGTTCTCTCTGTTGGAGAATTTAAAGGAAATGCCAAGGCCTAACATGAAGCTGGCATGCCTATGGGCACTGGAGAAAATAGTGAAGCAGGGTCTCCTAACCTTCATCCACAAGGGACATGCTCTGAGTGTCATTGGGCTTTTAGAAGGAGAAATGGCAGTTGCCAGGCAATAGCTGACCAGATTCACTTGCTTGAACATGTGGGGCTCTCCTTTGGGCCCTCTGGAACAGCTTCAGGGTCTTTCCAAGAGTTGAAGACACTGAACTAGCAGCTACAAATGACAGGCACTGGGATGGGGGCTTCTTCCAAGAGTACTCCACTCTAAAGAGGGGGCGATGGGGTGGAGGGAGCCCTCAAGGGCACTGTCAAGAGAATCACAGAATATTGACAAGAACACAGGCTCTCCTAACATGGAATTTTCACAGCTTACATGGGTGCAACTCAGGAGTAGCAGGAGATCCAGACAAAGTCACATGGCCAAGGATGCAGGAGAAGGGTGGCAATTCTCATCCAGCACAGCCTGCCCTCTGATCCCTGTGCAGACACCACGAGGCCACTCCATGTACTCTGGCAGTGCCGTTGCTAGGGAAGTTTATCAAACCCCGTGACTGCAGAAGCAGACCTCACATATATGTGGAATGAGGACCTGGACATCAGACCTAAGCGTCACTTTCCTTTTCACCCTTTCCACACATATTTAGAGAAGAAGAGGGTGGGACCACAAGACATGAAAGCCTGGCCTGCATTCAGCCTTCTTCCAGTTCTACCAGAGCTGAACCCTGGTCCTCTGTGTGGCCCTTGGGGCACATGGGAGGTGGCCCTCATGGTGACACATGTGTAGGTGTGCAGAAGGTATGGGTTGATTTGGGTCCTCTGGTGCTTCTGCGTGGTCTCTGCATATTTCTGAGAGGCCAGGGAGAAAACGACGTGCTCTGCAGAGAAAATGCCTAGGATGCAGGTAATAAAAAAGACTAGCGATGATGCTTCCCACAAACAGCCACCAGCAAGCCTCGCTGCCACAGCCATAAAACACCCACGCCTGCCATAACCAGAATCCAGCTCTGCACGACTCTCCACCCGCCCCCCGCACCTCCCAACCCAGCTCTGCACCACCCTGCAGCAGAGTGCATCACAGACTCCCCTGGAGACAGGGTAACCCAACCATCCCAAGCCCAATGAATCCCTTACTCCTCCTCACCACTGAGGGTGGGTCCCACCAGCTGAGGTGGGACTAAGGGAGGGAGGTGCGTGGAAAACTACAATGATCTGTCCGTCACCTTTATGGGTTGCCCAGACAACAGCATGGAGACAGACAGGATAATGGAATTCCCTACCATCCATCTCCTGGTGCAGCAGCCTCTCTCTCACTGTCGGGGCCTCCTCCTTGCATGTCATCTTCCAGCCACGTCTCTGCTTTCGGATGCTCTGGCAGCCCCTTCCTCGGTCAGCCACAGCAGCCTAGAAGCAGGCAGAATATCAGGTTTCCTGAGCACCTGTGACCCAGGTGGAGCTGAGCTGAGGACATCTCCTGCATTGCCTCGTTCAGCCCTCACCACAGACTGATGACAGCCGTGCTATTGACAAGGGACCTGCTTTGCCAGCCAGAAAATCAAAGCCCGAGTGTCACAACCAGAGTACAAGACTGCCATCCAAAGATGTAGCCAGTGGCCACCACCAATGCTTTCAGGCATTCCGGTCAAGGCTTGTATTCTAATGAGGTCACAAGCCGTATTCAGTAAAGGTCCTACACTGAGCCATTCTTTCTTTTTTCATTCCACGCTGAAGTCAATTTTTTTTCTCTCATCACATTACAATTCAACCTCAATTTCCCCACCCTCCACTCCTCCCAGTCCTTCCCCACACCTTCCCTCTCCCCCAGATTCACTCGTCCTGTTTCCCTTCAGAGACAGAGAGAGAGAGAGAGAGAGAGAGAGAGAGAGAGAGAGAGAGAGAGAGAGAGAAGACTTCCCAGAACTATCCACTAAACATTTTCTAACAAGTTACAATAATACTAGGCACAAACCCTTTATCTGTTTGTTTGTTTTATGTTCATTGGTGTTTTGCCTGCATGTATGTCTGTGTGAGGGTGCCAGATGCCCTGGAACTGGAGTTATAGACAGTTGGGAGCTGCTATGTGGGTGCTGAGAATTGAACCCAGGTCCTCTGAAAGAGCAGTTATCGCTTACTTCCTCTAACAAGGCCACGCCTACTCAAACAAGCCACACCTCCTAATCCTTCTTTAATATAATTGATGAAAAAGCATTCAAATATAATGGTCTATGGGGCCATTCTTATTCAAACCATTAGAGGACCATCCACAAGCATGTGATCAACCTATCAGGCAGCAAACTCCTAAAGAAATCTCACTCCCTCTTCCCCAGAGGGTAGGGATGGAGGCTTGCGAGGCTCTCCTCTTCCATACTGGAATGCTAGCTGGCTTGATCTTATGCAGATCTTGTGAAAGCAGCCATAGCTGCTGTGAGCTCATGAATGCACTGTCCCCTCATATCCAGAAGACACTGTTTCACTCCTGTCCTCCTTGACCCTCTGGGGCTTACAATCTTTCCACCCTTTTTCCTTGATGGTCCCTAAGCCTTGGGAGTAGAGAATGTGATTAGATGGTCAGTGTGTGGCTGAACACTGCGCAGATGCTCACTGTCTGCACTTGGATCAGTTGTGAGCTTTTGGGCTAACCATCATGTACTATACAAAGAAACTTCTCTGATGAGTTCTGGGAATAGAGAGTAGAATTTAAATATACACAAGGATATATTGCCCTGAGAGGTTTGCTCAGCACTCAAACTGCCTGCTTGAATGTCCACAGACCTTGGATTTTCTATTCCCTTTATAAACCAACCTTGTGTATGTCCTCCTGTGAGGGTCATTGCCTAAGATACAGTTTCTCTCATGCAAACACTTCTATCCCTTTGCTGAGAGCCTTAAGAATTTCATGAACCGCTTGACACTCTGCTTATATTTCTTCCTGAGCTATCCTCAAATTGGTCCTGTGATGTGGAAAGAGCAGTGGTTGGACTAATCTCACAAATGTAGGCAGGAGGGCTCCGGGCAGGGCACAGCCTGGCCAAGAAAGCCATGGGCAGCACAACCAGGTGAGGACCCAGGTTTAAACAGTCCTTTCTTGGCACTCTTCCGCACACATCCAGGCTACATCCGAGGAGCTCACCTGGGAATGAACAGAGGTCCCACAAACCAATCACTGCAAAGCAACCAACCGTGCACCCCTTGGCAACAGCTAATGAAAGCCTTGCCTCTCCTGCCTGAGCCCCACTTGGCCAATCAGACACCAGCATGGTGTAGTTGTTCTAGGCTGTGTCCCTGCCTGTGCCCTGGAGAGAGGAAGCAAGGCTGCTTGTCTCACTACCAGAGAGCCATTATGTGATAACCTCTGAGGGCAGGAGAACCACCACACCTTCATTGTAAAGGAGACGTGAACATCTGCCTCGCCTCTCAGTAACACTCCCCACTGGGAGCAGAGATAGCAAACAGGAAACTGAAGGAGAGAAGCCGACCAGCTGTTTCAAGACAGGGTACCAGAATGTCAACCACAAGCTGTGAGTCCCTCTGTGGCTTCTACATGCCTACATGCCAATGTACAATGTACAAATGTCTTGCTCAGTTTCAAGGCTCCCAATTCCTCCCCAGCTGAGTCTTCCAGCTTTTTTATTTTGTTTATGTGGATGCAGGGGTTCGTGAGTATATGTGGTGTGTGTGCGCGCATGCGCACATGCATATGGAGGCCCAGCGTTAACATCAACTGTCTTCCTTCCTCATGCGTTCTCTACTTTATTTACTGAGCCAAGATCTTTTGCTGAACCAAACCAGAACTGACCAATCAGGCTAGTCTAGCTGGCCAGCTTGGTTCAGGGATCCACCGTCTCCTGTGCACTGGGGATTACAGGTAGCCACCATGTCTACTCACCTTCCATGAGGGTTATGGGGTGAATCCTAGTCTTTGTATTTATGTTACAAGCCATTTCCCTAGCTTCTTTTCCAGTTGTCTTTGTCTTACTTCCAGTGTATTCTTAGGCTCTGACCCCCAGCAGACACCTCTTTCCTGCATGTGTGCTAAGGCAAGAGCTTGCATACCCAGATATATAAGGGCCCATAAAGTGAAATTAGCAAGGTGGATGGAAATCATTATGCCAGGCTTATTTCTTTTGGCTACAGATTGCATATAAAATCACCTGGACCATAAGATGCAGGAAAGTGGCTTTGATGCTAGAGCTCACAGCATATCTCTGGGGTCGAAGGGTAGCCCAACAATGGTCAAGCTGAAGTCTTCATTCTGATTTCTACCCACACAACTTTATCCTCATCCCTTGATATACTGTGTCCACTGCCCACTGCCCACCCGAAACCTGCCCATCAGTAACCTGAAAACACATTGCAGTGCAAGAGAAAAATTTAAAGTGGCTGGCTTTAAAAGAAAATAATGATGTAGGGGAGATGATGTAAAACTTAGAAAGCCAGGTCTGGCAAACACTCGGGTCTAATGGTGTCTGTCACGGAAGCATGATGAAGAGATGAATGGTCCCCACTCTGCAGAGGTGGGCAGACTGCAGGGGACAACGCGGAAGGGCAGCGGGCTCCACTCCATCACTGACAAACTGACTGACTTGGAGCTCATCACTCTGAGTCTTGTTTTCTTCTTCTGATCTGGGAATGTGGCTCAGCCTGAAACATGCTTGTCCCACCATCACAGGGGACCTAAGTTTGTTATCAGCTCTGACATAAAAAAGCAGATCCGTGCAGCTCCTGCCTGTTATTACAGCGCTGGGGAGACAGGACGGAAGGATCCCTGGAGCTTGATAGAAGCTTGGGATAGCTGGACCATCAGGCTCCGGGCTCATGGGAAACTCTGTCTCAAACACTAAGGAGGAGAATGATTGACAAAGACACACAATGTCAACCTCTGGCTTTGACACACACATACATGTACACAAACACACACAGAGATTAAAACTATAAAAAAAACAGAAATAATAATGTAACTCTGCCTACCTCAGTGTTGGAAAAGTCAAGTTCATGATTCAAAGTATAAGATTGAACCTTTGAAACTCCAGGGGACTGTATATCCCTCCTCTGGATATAAAACTATTACTGCTGAAATATTTTGTGCTTATTAAAAAAATTTCAATCAGAAAAAAGCCTACTCATTCCAGTATAAATAAAAATGGATTTTAAAATTGCATGTCGACAATCCATTTCTAGGACTTAGAGAAATAAATTAAACAAACACACAAAAAAGGAATGTTTGCCTATTTGACCAAGAAATTCTACTGGCAAGAAATTACCCCGAGGAAAAAGCTTCTGCGTGCTTCCATTACTTAGCTACAATAAGGCTTCTTCTAGTATTTTTCATAAAAAGCAAAATAAATAAATAAATAAAAACCAACCTGAAAACACCTTAGACCCCACCTAGGAGGACTTACTTCAATATACCACAGTATCTCCCGAAGTAAGACACCATGAAAATATTACAAAGGCTAAAATCATATTGTGAAAAAATATATAATTTAGATGTGTTTTTGAAATAAAGAAAAGCGGTGTTATAAAATAGTGCAATCTAATTTGCATAATTCTCTGTGTGTAAATTGCACAGAAAAAATGTTTTAAGTAAATGCAACTCAGTGGTTACTAACTCACTCCTTAGGAATATCACAGGTGGGTTTTGATTTTGTTTCATTCGCTTATTGGTAGTTTTAATATTTTTCTAAAGAGGGGGCTGGAGAGATGGCTCAGCGGTTAAGAGCATTGTCTGCTCTTCCAAAGGTTCTGAGTTCAATTCCCAGCAACCACATGGTGGCTCACAACCATCTGTAATGAGATCTGGTGCCCTCTTCTGGACTGCAGACATACACACAGACAGAATATTGTATACATAATAAATAAATATTTAAAAAAAAAAAGAAATGTATCTTGGGGGCAATGGTGGCGCATGCCTTTACCTTAATCCCAGCACTCAGGCTGCAGAGGCAGGTGGATCTCTGAGTAGTACAGGGCNTGGTGGCTCACAACCATCTGTAATGAGATCTGGTGCCCTCTTCTGGACTGCAGACATACACACAGACAGAATATTGTATACATAATAAATAAATAAATTAATTAATTAATTAATTAAAAAATATTTTTCTAAAGAAACCAGATCTAACTTTGCAGTGTGAAAGATATACTCAATGAAGTAACTACATCATCTTCAAAACAACAATCGGGATAGATTGATAGATTGATGGAAAAATGGCCTGGTGGTTAAGAGCACAGGCTGCTCTTGCAGAAGACACCAGTTCAATTCCAGCACCCACAAGGCATCTTAGAACCACCCGTGACTCCAGAGTCAAGGAATCTGACCCCTTTTTCTAGTCTCTATGGACACCTGCACACTCATGGTGCTCACAAACATACACGTGCACCCATGAATAGACATAAGCTGGGGTGCTGGCTTCAGTTAGAGCAACTACTGCTTCTGCAGAGCACATGGGTTCAGTTCAGTTCCCAGCACCCACATGAAAGCCCACAACCACTTGTGACTCCAGTTCCAGGGGGTTTGATTCCCCCACTTCAGGTCTGTGAACACCTGCATTCACGTGTTGCATTTAAACTTAAACTGGCATATATATGCACATAAACAGAAAAGATGAATAAATGTTGAGGCTACAGAAGTAACTCAGTAGTTAAGAGCTCTTGCTGCTCTCCCAAAGAACCTGGGTTTGGTTCCCAACACCTACGTTCAGTTCCTACCTGAGTTGGGTGGCTCAGAACTACCTGTAACTCCAGCTCCAGGAAAGCTGATGCCAACAAGTAACAAACCCACAAACACACACACACACACACACACACACACACACACCAAAAAGCTATTAAAATTGAACTTAAAAATAAATAAATGAATGCTTAGAAAATAATGATAATCAATCATATTCACATACCACAAGCCACCTGTCCATGAGACTGTCACCTCCCAGGTGTATGGCACTCCCTGCTTCCCTCAGCATGTCTCCTAAGATACATCATTTAGATGTCGATTTGGCTTTTTGTAGCCCTTCTCTGTCCCCCTTGACACACACCCTGTGGATATGAATCATACCTGGCACAGACCCTTTCCCACAGCAAACTGTCACACATGTTACTGAATGTAACCATTTACCCATATAATTCAGTAACTTCCCGTGAAAGGAATCCTGTGATAAAGATTCCTGTTCTTTGACTAAACTTCTTCATCAAACCCAGTTCTCATCCCAGAAACCATCACTTAGTGCAAGCACCTTACATCCCATACACGTAGACTTTACTAGAACAACACGTGGCTGGGGATACAGCTCACTTGGTAGCATGTTTGCCTAGCCTATGGGATGTGCCCCAGCCTTGATCACCAGCACCACAGAGAACAGGTATGAGGATGCACACCTGTAATCCTAGCATCCTGGAGGCAGAGGCAGGAGGAGCAAGAAGTTCAAGGTCATCCATTGCTACACAGTGGGTTCAAGGCCAGCTTGGGCTACATGAGATCTCCCCATCTCAAAGTGGGGGGAAAGCGCTGCTCTCACACCCATTTTCAGAAGGAATTGGGACAGATTGTAGTCCCCTTAGCTAGGAGTTAATGGAAAAGCTCATCTCAGACTTCCCATGATGGCCTACAATGAAGTACCCCTTGCAAGAGCAATACATGCTGAGTCCCCACTGAAGAAGACATCAGCTGTCACTTCTAGTTAAAAGGGAAGCCTGGCTCCAGTGGGATGGATCAGAGCTCAAGTCTATCTGAATGGGAGGTTTTGACACCAAGGTTTCTGCTGTCCTTCTCTCAGAACAACCTCCCAGTTACCATCTCTGCTAATCCCCCTCAGCCTGTTCTCCACATCTAGTGAGACACCAGGTTCTCACCTTCCCCTTTAAGACTCCATGCTCTGAACAAAGACATCTAAGATGGTGCTCACACAACGATCCTCTGACCTGCAATTCAGACTAACACTTTCTCTCTTCTATCCCTCCCTCTCTCCCTTCCTCCCTCCCTTCCTCCCCCCCTCACACACACAGACACACAAACATACACAGCTTCAACAGAATCCACACAGCCTCCTTCGAGTCCCTCAAATCAGATGTCTCTTCTAGGTCAATACTCCTGGAACATCTCCTTGCCCCGACTAAACTCTAATTGCATAGCAGAGGAGCATGAAGTATCCATCAGATCTCCAGATGAAAACTACCACCTCAGAGAGCCTCTCCCAGCTCCTCCCATCTACCAAAGGCCCACATTAGTCCCTCGGCATCCATCTCTCCCTCCATGGTTACCCATCTATAGTTACTTCCTGTCCAGACTTCAAGTAGGTGCTCTCTACCCCAGAAGCCTTTCTCTGATGAAGGAAAGGCTAGACTATTGGTGGGATAATTGAGTTACCAAAACACAGAGGTGAGAACATGCTGCAGCAGAGAAATGGAACAGACAAGCAGACTTGGGGTCAAAAGGGGATGCTGGCAACTACAGCATCTTGGCTCAAGAACTGAAAACAGAATAACAGGACTAAGAGGTGAGCCTGGAGAGTTCCAGGAGGCCCTATCAGAAAAGCTGGATGGCTATCTTGATATATCCCCTTGGTTGGACACTATGTATGCTGGCAGGGGGAAATGGGCACACTCTAGGCTGGCAGAGCCAAGCCTTTCTACCTGCTTCTGGCATTGTCCCAGTCAGGTTGGCATCTGCACTACTGAACATGGAGGCATTGGCAGGCAGCCCCTCGGAGGTGCCTTCAGGCCTGACACGCTGCACTGCAGCTGCTGCATTGGGCCAATACGGCCAGGATATTCCCCTCTGACATCTGCCACACCAGGTATCTTTATTCTGAGATGGGACCCACAACACAGCAGCTCTTTGTTCTTGCTGTCAGTGCTCACAGGAACAACACTATCTGCATATGACACACAGAGCCTGAGATGCTGGGCTCCAGCCCAAGACAGTCTATCCCCTCAGTCCAGAACAGGGAAGCCTTGGGGGACAGAGCCTGCCCTGCTTCTTCATGCCGATGAAGAAGATAAAGGAAACACATTCCTCCACCCTCAGGAACTGTCCAGTCTGTGTGAGGAGCTCCATCACTTTGCAGATGAACTCCAGCCAAGTCTTCAAGGACATCTAATTGGCAGGGCAGATGCAGACTGGGAGGAGAGAGGCTTGCTCTCAGGCTCTCACTCCGCTGCATCATAGGGACATCTCCGTCACAACTTCCATAAGGTCTTCTGCACTCAGGCGGAGCAATTTGCACCAATCAGTGGAGACTTTCTAAAAGCAGTGGACCATAAGTCAAACCCAAAGCAAGCAGAGAGCCATGGAGCACCATGAAGAAGAGCGTCCATGTTTGAGAGATTCTCAGGCAGGACCAGGAGCCTCAGATGCAGACGTGTTGGCAGCACGGCATTGCTCACCTTCTACACAGCCCCATCTTCCACGGAGCAGGTGTGCTGGGGAGTAATTTCAGAATGCTAGAAGCTCGTAGATATTTGTCCCTCTTTAACGCCATTGCATTGGTAAAACATTCAGATTGAAAGCAACTCAGGATGGGTGAGGGAAGGGCTTGTCTAGCCTATTGTGGTGATGCCACACAAAAGAAGAAAGATAATTATTACTGCTGTGTACCCAAAGGTTGTTTGATGTATACAGAAAAGCTCCGGTCTCTCCTGTTCTAATCTAAGAGAGTCTACTCTAAAAAGATGCTTGAACAAAGGCCATCCTCTTTAGACAGCGAACAGCACAGAAGACGTGGTTATGACAAGAGAATGAGGAACCTTTGTCTCCAATCGTCTTTTACAGGAATCTCATAAGGGAGAAGATTGTTTTGCTGGCCCTACTGGCTCAGAACAACACACAAAGCCACAAACATGATTACTCTGTCCCCATGTGCTGTTTCTACTACTTTTGGAGGAAAAGCATGGCTTTCAATACCTGGTTGCATCCAATACATGGTCTTAGGTAATCTCACACACATACATACATACATACATACATACACATACACACATGCATGCATACATACATACATACATAGTTCTGAGTCAAGGCCGTGAATGGATCACAAAGGAAAAGTAAGGAACATTGTAGATTGGGGTGTTCTACACATTGTGAGATTGGTTAAACCATTTCTCTTAAGGTTAGTTCATTCTGAACAGGTGGAATATACACTATGTTGGCAGAGTGGATCCATAATCATAAATGATCTCAAGGCTCATTATGAACTTGGTTACAGGTTGAATTATAAAGACAAAGCTCAAGCAGCATTTCTAAAGAAAACATTCCATGGCTTCTACTTCCAGGACAGAGTTCCCCACTGAGGGAAGTTGGAGCAAGAACTCAAGAAGGAACTCAGAAACCATGGAGGACTGTTGCTGGCTCATTCGCACATGCTCACCCAGCTTTCTTTTCCCTGTACCACATGACCAGGGGACGGTGCCACCCACAGTGGGATGGGCCTTTCGACATCAATTAACAGTCAATATACTCCCCCACAGACGTGTCCTTCGGCCAGTTTGATCTGGGTAATCTCACAAGTGAAACTTCCTTCTCGAGCATGTCTAGGCTGTGTCAAGCCGACAGTTTAAGGAAACTAGGATGTTCTGATATCCCTGCAAAATAACGTCTACAGGCAGACGAATGAACTCCGAAGTGAGACAATGCCACCTACCTCATCCAAGCAACTAGTTCCACCCCCGTGTGCTCTCTTGGTACAGTCCATGGTTAAACACACTGCCTGAGTTTCCTGTGAACTGGTTGTGGTCACATATGTTAAATAAGGTAAATAAAAACACTCAACACATGTTCATTTTGTGTGAGACTCATTTAAGGTTGTCTTTGCAACCATCTTTTTAATGGAAGCTGATGATGGAAGTAAGTTAGGAGATTAACCTCTGCTCATGCAAGGGAACAAACGAATGGTCCAGCACACCTGGCTTCTGCACAGCTAGAGATGGAGCCCAGGGCACCTCATGCGCTAGGCAAGCACTCTTCTAACCGAGCAGCATCCACACTCCTCAAATGCCTTTTTTTTATTAAGCCTCATTAAGTACTCAGTTACCTACAGCTAAAATCAAGAACAACCTCCATAAAGAGCTTCTGCAAAAACAATATTTTTAGGGCTGGTGAGATACCTTGGTGGGTAAAGGCGCTCGCTGCCAAGGCTGATGACCTAGGTTTGGAACAGTGAACCTACATGGTGGAAGATGAAAAATGACTCCTGGAAACTGTCCTTTGGTCTCCACGTGTGTGCATGTGTACTGTTGCATGAACACACACACACACACACACACACACACACACCGAGATTTTTCAAAATAAAGTTTAAGTCAATGACTAAGTCAATGAGCAGGCATAGGAGTACATACTTAAAATAACCCTAGAACTAGAGAGTCTGAAGCAAGAAGACAAGAATAAAGGCAGCATGTGCTACAAACTGATGCTCTGCTTTAAACACAAAACAGCAACAAAAATCAAATAAGAGAACCCAGCACCGCCTAGCCTACTTGGTACCTCTGCATTTTAGTATCTTCCATCTTCGAAGCCAGAGTGATGCTGGCTTAGGTATTTTTGTTCTAGAATCATGCTTCATTAGAGGTCCAGAGTCTATCTCCAGGATGTGTGCTGCAGCAGACCCTTCTCTGGGCACCAGCAGCAGCTTTTTAATTAATACTGCATGAAAGATGTGGACCAGGATCAGCTACCTGGAGATGCAAGCTCAATTCCAACTTCCTTTTCTGGGCCCACTATGCCTAGTTTGCAATAATTGCCCCCAAAGACAGGATTAATTAAGGAAAATGAAGTTGACTTTCTGCACACGTCTGTTGCTGTTGGAGGAAGACATTGCTTAGAACTCCTATGGATGGAATTGCCAGCAAGCTCCCTGACCCCCAAGAAAAGCTAGAGGACGATGCAAACTTCAGCTTTTTCCTTGCAGGTAAAATATGCACGAGGCTATCACGGGATCTAAGAAATATCACTGGGAGCCACTTCAGTATATGATCATGAGGGATTGCTTAGGGAAGTGGCAGTGTCTGTGTGTGCTCAAGCATTTTGCAAAGATTAAAACCCAGGAGCTAGGTCCTGGGAAGAGCATTTGCTTAGCATGCACAAGGCTCTGGGTTCAATTTACATACCATAAAGCAAACAGAAAATTGAGACGTTGGCGGCATAGCTCAGTTGGTAGGGTGCTTGCCTGGGTCTGCAAAGCCATAGATAATCCCCCGCATCACAGACATCAGGTCTGATAGCTTACCCAGCACTCAGGAGGTGAGATAGGAGGATCAGAAAGAAGTTCAAAGCCATCCTTGGTTGCACTGCAATTTTGAGACCAGCCTGGGCTAGACATTTTCTCAAAACAAACAAATAATGATTCAAGTTAGGCCTGGTGATACATGCCTTTAATCATAGTGGTCAGAAGGCTGAGGCAGGAGGATGATGGAATTGAGCATATTCTGGACTACATTTTAAGCCCCTATTTCCAAACAAGGGGGAAAAAAGAGAAAAGGGAAAAGAAAAAGGAATGAACTAGAAGGATTTGGATGACGGATGGAAATATGGATGGTCCTAAAGTTGAAGGAGTAAAGAGACACAGCACCACATACACAAACTGTAAACTGGAGTACAAAATGAAGGCAAAAACAGAAGAGGAGAATAGGGAGACAGGAAGAAAGTCAAACAAATGATAACTGTAGCTTTCTTCTACCCCCAAACCTCATACACTCAAAGCTGGTTCCCTGGTAATGTGGACTGGAGAGGTGGTTCAGAGGCTAAGAGTACTCAATGCTCTTTCAGAGGTCTAGCACCCACATGGTAATTCACAACCTTCTGTCATTCCAGGTCCAGGGGATCTGGCACCTTCTGGCCTCAGCAGGCACTGCATGCATGTGGTACACTTACATACATGCAAGCAAACACCCATGCACATAAAACAAAATAAGCATATTTTTTTATTACGAGGTATGTAAACTTTCAGGGAATAGTCAATTACAGCTTTTGTGTGTCTGGTGCATGTCCATGTGTAAGTGCATGCAACTCATGTTCATGTCCATGGGCTAGAGGAGGATGTCAGATGTCCTGTGTCATCTGTCTCTGATTTAGTCCCTTGAGGCAGAGTTTCTCACTGGTCTGGGAGTCAGCAAGCCCAAAGATGCTCCTATCCCCATCTCTCACACTATTGAAGTCATAGGTTCATAGGTTCAGCTTTTTACATGGGCGGCAGGGATTCAAACTCAGGTCCTCATGCTTCCACAGCAAGCAACTCATTCTCTAAGCCAACTCTTCAACCTGCTCATAGATTTCTAGAAGACTAGGAACAACCTACTCCCTACAATCTCATGCAACAGTATAGCAGGAAGAGAAACTGAAGGAGATGGCAATGTATGAAAGAAGAACCAGCATCTGCAGTAAGATGGATAAGAAGTCACATCCTTTCTCCCCACCTTACTCCCTGGGGACCGCCAGTGAGTAGAGTAGCTAGCGCAGTCTGTAGCGTGCGCATGAATGTGAACCAAGCAACACAAAAGGGCTTCATCTACATCCGCTCCTCTCATATTTTCGGCACCTGGGATGGGAGGTGTTGGCCTGGGTCAATTTGTATTTCCTATCTCACACTCAGGGGAGCATGAGAGGTGAAGGGACATGGCCACAGCCTCTTGGTTCTTGCCTTACCCCCTCCAATCTCATTTCCCTTTTGGAAATGGCTGAAATCATCACTATGATATTTAAAAACCCAAGTTACTGTCCTGTGCCCAAAGTAATAAATGTTTTATAGTTTCAATTAAACTAAATATGAGGGAGCTGGATCCCTCTTCTCGGGCTGATGAGTCACCCAGACCCATTACCCAACTATCCATTAATTATAAGCAGCTCAAACACTGCCCAGCATCTTCCAGAGACTGCAGTG
Source organism: Alexandromys fortis (assembly GCF_014885135.2). Taxonomy (NCBI): domain Eukaryota; kingdom Metazoa; phylum Chordata; class Mammalia; order Rodentia; family Cricetidae; genus Alexandromys; species Alexandromys fortis. The sequence goes on along the minus strand of NW_026067978.1, from coordinate 4,322,583 downwards.
AGATGTCATGGTGATGCCATGAACACACCCACCAGACCTGCCTTTTTCTCTTCTGCTTTTTTCTCTCCTGGTCTCAGACCACAGGAGGAAGCGTACGAACATGGAAGACAAAGCCAGGGCTCTTGTTTCCATGGATACTTGAGCCATCTTGTCAACAGCTCACCAACCACCTACTCCGTGGTCTGCCCAACAGGATCATCACCATCTTACAGAAGAAAATGTATCTTGTCCTCAGAAGGGGTTAAGTGGCATGCCTAAGGATGCACAGCTGTTAGGTTGCAAGGATGGGTTTTCAGGCCAATCTCCAAACCCTGGAGTTTGACAATTATGGGTTTTATAATCTCTGCTCTAATAAGTACTTCAAATGAATTGGAGATAAGACATCTCCGAGTAGAGTCCCATCCATATTCCTGTCTGACAACAAGTTTAGGAATAAAATAAGACTATAGTAGAAAATCAACTGACGTAACATAAAAAAGTTATTGGTGCTAAAAACATAAGCTCGTGTTTAACACGAGCCCAATAAAATTACTTACTATGGCAGAACTTTGCATTTGTAAAAGATTTTGGAAGACTCCGTCTTAACCTTCTTACTTATGAAAAGAAAAAAAAATGGCTAAAGGGGGGAAATCTCTACAAAGATAGGAGTTGGGTGGAACTGACTTGAAATCCTCCTCCACCTTCACTTTCCCAGTGGGTTTCAAACGCTGCTCCATGAAGGGGTAGGGATCTGCGTAGATTTGGGAAGGTGCCTAAAGAATAAGAAAGAGGATGAGGATGGGTCCTTTTCTCCACCAGCCCTTCCCTCTCGAGGCAGGATGCCTCTGCTTCTATCTGCCCTCAAACTGGACTGCTACTCAAGGATCCATGTGATGAAGCAGCTCGATTGTTTTGAAAAAAGCTTCAAAAAGTATTTGGAACTATAAGAAGAGATAAGAGAGGTGACAACATGCCTCAGAGGAATGGAACTAAGCTAAACAAAGATACAGACGTTTCTTCAACACAACGAATAAGCTAAGTCGAATGCATTGTACACACCAAATGGACACATGTGCTCAAAAGCATGCAGGAGCATTGGCACAAAGAACACAAAAGAAGGCTCCAAATATCCTGAGTCAGCATCCTATGGATAATGTTCTCTGGACAGAGCAGAATTAGTCATTTTTAAGCACAGTGCAATAGTGCATAAATCTACAGACTATGAAAAGGGAAAATGACTATTGAATTCTTGGATTAAAAATTCTTGAGGACAACAATAAAGCACATAGAGCTGAAAAATCAATAAAAATGATCCAAATTTATAGAAAGTGGCTAATGTTTCATTGAAGGATAAGCTATACCTTCAAAAGTAATTAATAGAAAATAAAAAATGCAAGGAAGCTAAGGTTTAACCCAAGAAAACAGCAAAGAGTTCCAGATATACCAAGAGGCAACAGGGTAGGTTTTATTTTTGAATCATCTAGCAATGAAACAAAGGAAGAAAAAAAATGATACCACGAATGAGCAAACCTGAATTATGATGTCTTCAAAACTAACAATAATGGGTCTAAATTTCTAAAACTGAATGATTAGAAGCTTTAAAAGACAGTATGCTAATTTTCAAAATTACAGTTGTTAATGAGTACAACTGAAATTTTAAATGAATATAAGTTTAATGGATATACACATTGTGTCACATTCTTAAAAGTGGGGAAACCAAAGTGAAATGTTTAAATAGATATGCATATGTAGATATAAAGCGGATATAAAAGAGAACTATAAAGCTCAAAGTATCTGTTTATTAGAGAAATGAGGATGATAAACATCCTTTCTTCTTCTGCTGAGAGTCCGACTGTGCTACATAAGAGTTCAGACTTCTAGGCAAGACATCATAATTCTCACACAAGTTATTCAAGAGTAAGAAGGTTTTCGAGTCAGTTTTGGTTATGTAAGTTATACAAATGCTGTCAAAAGCTAAAGAACATTACAAATTATGAACAACTGTGTACATAATCAGCCAAGCACACACATAAGGATCCTCAGGAAGATGTCAGTATTTAACGTGATTTCAAGCATTTACTATGATCAAGTACTGTTGAAGTGGAAGGCATGGCTTCACATCAGAAAAAACACTAAGTTAATTCCCTGCAACCACAGATGAAAGGGAGAAAAGGCAGTGATCTCAATAAAGAACAAATTTTCTAAAACTTCAACATCAGCTTGTAAAAAGGCTCTCAGAAAGTTAGGAGTTTCGAAATTTTACCTTCACAGAATCTGTGCCCCATAAACCCACATCTCACACAATATCCTGTTAATAAAAGTTCTGAGCATGCTTCCTTCAAATGCTTTCTTCCTCCAGTCATGAACAAGCTAACCCACCTCCCTCCACTGTCACGCAAAAGGATCTCAACACTCTGACCAATGCGATGGCAATAAAAGTAAAAGCATGATATGGGATGATCTTAATTAATATTGGAAGGGGACTGTGCTAGTTTTATGTTGCTGTAGCAAAAATTCCTTCACAAGTGCAACTTACAGAAGAAAAGGTTCGTTTGGTCCAGAGGGACAGAGACCAGCATAGTGACGGAGGCAAAACAAGACGGTGAAATATCACCTTTCATCTCCATGCGGGAGGTACAGCAAGGCTATAAACTCTCAAAGTCCACCCTTAGTGACACACTTCCTCCTGCGAGGCTCTGCCTCCTAAAGCTTTCCTAACCTCCCCAAATAGCACCACCAACTGCAGATAGAGTGTTCAAGTATATGAGCCTATGGGAGCTATTTCTCATTCAAACCACCACAAGACACAATCACCGATGTTAGAAAGCTAGTCAGCAGAATCCTAAAACAAACTAGTAAAAAAAATCAAATTCAGTACTTAAGATGAATTTACAGAATGAAGGTCATGTGTCCCAATCAGTGCCAACAATAATGTGCACACACACACACATGAATTGATTTTTAAAAAAAAAGACACACACACACACAATAAATGATGAAATGTCTGGGAACTTGTAGAAGGCTGCTTATTTGTTTCCCGGCAGCTCAGCAACAAAATAATCACCCAGATACTGTATTAATTAAACCATTGCTTTCCCATTAGCTCTAGCTTCTTATTGATTAGCTCTTACATATTAATTAAGCAATTTCTAGTATGTGTATTGCCACATGGCTGTGGCTTACCAAGTAAAGTTCCGTCTGGCTCTGGTGGGGTTGCATGGCTTCTCTCTAACTCGTCCTTCTTTCTCCCAGCATTCAGTTTAGTTTTCCCTGCCTAACTCTATTCCCTGCACAGGCCCAAGACAGTTTTTTTTTATTCATTAACCAATAAAAGCAACACATAGACAGAAGGACCTCCCACACCATTTCCCCTTTTCTGTTTAAATAAAAAGGAAGGCTTTAACTTTAACATAATAAAATAACATATAAAAACAGTTATCAAGCAAGAATTACAGTTATAATATTTATATCTATTTTATCTTTTATCATAACTAAGGAAAACTATATTATTACTATCTATTCTTCAACTCCATCAAAGACTCCAGAAGGATATATTACCTAAGTAAACAGGAAGTGCATAGTAAGCAACTTTCAAAACTCTAGAATTGACAGACATCTCACTTCCTGGACAGTCACCCAAAGTTCTTTGTACCGTTTGGGCCCATAGTATTCAGCAGACTTTTTCATGAAGCAGGAAATTTCAAAGACAGTATCACCTATACTGGCAGTTTGTCAGTCACTTTCTTCTGTGTCCTGCAGAATGTATGGCAGACTCTTTCATGGAGCAGGAATGCTGATGGAGCATCTCACCTTTAGGCAAGTTCACCAGTCATTTCTCTGTGGGTCCTGCATATCCAGTTCACCCAACGTACCATCAAGCAGTCCAGAACCAGCAAGCAAAGCCCATTCAGAAAAAAAAATGCAGCTAAACTTTGCTTTTTAGTGTCTAGAATTCCTTCCCAAGTCCTCTCAGGTTTTGAGTGGACTTTAGTTGGCTGTGGGTGCCAATTTGTTAACAGGAACTGGAGAATAGAAGAGTATAATACCACTATTTGAAGACATAAAAGAAGACTTGAGGAAATAAAAATTAAATTTGTGTATCAATTAACTAATATTTACAATAAAATAATAATATTTTGTAATAATTACAAGTATACATTTGAAATATTGACTTTTTAAAAAGGTTTATCTCATTGTTTGTCATAGCCAGAACCTGGCAACAACCTAAATGCTCCTCGACTGAAGAATGGATAAGGAAAATGTGTTACATTTATACAATGGAGTACTATACAGTAGAAAAAAATGACATCTTGAAATTTGCAGGCAAATGGATGAATCTATAAAACATCATATTGAGTGAGGTAACCCAGAAAGACAAATATCACATGTACTCACTCACAGTGTTTTTTAGACATAAGGCAAAGAAAACTAGCCTACAATTCTCAATCCCATATAACCTAGACAACAATGAGGACCGTAAGAGAGACATACATAGATCTAATCTACATGGGAAGTAGAAAAAGATAATATCTACTGAGTAAATTGGGAGCACGGGGACCATGGGAGAGGGTAGAAGAATAGGGGAGAGGAAGAGGAGAGAGGAATAGAGAAAAATGTAGAGCTCAATAAAATCAATAAAAAAATTATATATTTATCTTAAATTATGTATCTGTGTGTTATATACATGTGAATGTGATGCCTACAGTGGCCAGAAGAGGGCATCAGATCCCCTGCAGCTGGAGCTGCAGGCCATTGTGAGTCACCCACCACATCTAGGAGTCCAGCTCAGGATTTCTGAAAGTGTTGTTAACCACTGAGCCACCTGTCCATCCTTGATGTTTTCAAAACAGGCTCTTGGGCTCTTGCTATGTAGCTCAGGTAAGCCTTGAACTTGCCAACCTCCTGTCTCAGCTTCACATGTGCTGAGTTTGCAGGGGTATGTCACCATGAAGCTTTCTCTTATTTCTGGTGTAATTCAAATTGAAACTTCAGAATAACTTTATGAGATATTTGATAAATGCATTATTTCAAACCATTCTAACTTTTTTTATTATTTATTAAAGATTTCTGCCTCTTCCCCACCGCCGCCTCCCCTTTCCCTCCCCCTCCCCCAATCAAATCCCCCTTCCTCGTCAGCCCAAAGAGCAATCAGGATTCTCTGCCCTGTGGGAAGTCCAAGGACCATCCTCTTCCATCCAGGTCTAGTAAGGTGAGCATCCAAACTGCCTAGGCTCCCACAAAGCCAATACGTGCAGTAGGATCAAAAACCCATTGCCATTGTTCTTGAGGTCTCAGTAGTCCTCATTGTCCACTATGTTCAGTGAGACCGGTTCTAACTTTTTTAAAATGTGCACTGGTGTGAGATTCCTGTATTAAGGGGAGTAGACCTAGTATGCACAACAACTAATAGGTATGCCAGCACACTGTGAGAGGCTGAGGCAGGAGGATGGCAAGTTCCAGGCCCACCATGGAAGTCTTGGGAAGCTGTCACTAAAACTTCATGTCCGGCATTGCTACAGCTCTGCTTTCACTGCAGTTCAGTACCTTAGTCTGTGAAATGACTCCTGTAGGCTTTTCTAAAGTTTACCTGTGATGGAATAATAGAAAACTGGGCTGAAGTCAGGACATCAGGACCCTGTCCTACTCAGGCCTCCTGGTGCCCCTGTTGAAGTTCCTCTCTCTACATGTCCTCTCTCGGAAATGATCCTGTCCCTAGTCCAAGTCATTCTGGTCCTGCTCTCAGCCCAGCAGCCCTGCTTTCTCAGCAGTCATCTGCTCTAGTCCCATTCCTCTCTGTGATAAAAAAACACCCTGGCCAAAGCAACTTGGGGAAATGGGGTTTGTTTTAGCTTTCAAATCCAGTTTATGGTCTATCCTTAAAGGGAAAACAGTAACTAATGGGTTCTCATCCACAGCCAAGAACAGAGAGAATGAATGTGTGCACACTTAGTGCTTAGTTTGCCTTCTCCGTTCTTACACAGTCTGGGACCCAAACCTAGGGAATGGTGCCACTCATAGTGGATAGGTGTTCCCATATCAATTAACCTACTCAATACAGGCCCCCCCACAGACATTCCCACAGGCCAATCCAATGCTGATTGAGGCTTCTTTTTAAACCAGGTGATTTCTTGGTTATGTCAAGCTGATTATTAAAGCTAACCATCATACCCTCTATGTACCTCATTCCTTTGGGGATTTTTGCTATGGGAATATAACATAATCATGGGGATGGCTAGCTATATATCAACTTGACACAAGCTAGAATCATTTGGAAAGAAGGGACTCTCAATTGGGAATGTGCCTCCACAAAATCGGGCTGCAGGCTGGTGTGTGTTGTTTTTTCTTAACTAGTGATTAATAGAGGAAGGTCCTATCTTTTGCGATGATGCCACCCTGGGCTGGCGGTTCTGGGTTCTATAAGAAATCAGGCTCAGCAAGCCATGAGAAGCAAGTCAGTAAGCAGCTTTTCTCCATGGCCTCTGCATCAGCTCCAGCCTCGGGCTTCTGCGCTGTTTGGATTTCTGTCCTGACTTCCTTCGGCAATGGAACACGACCTGAGAGCTGTAAGCTGAAATGAACCCTTTCCTCTCCAAGTTGTTCGTGGTCATTGCATTTCATCACAGCAACAGAAACACTAACTATGATGGTCACTGTCGCCTTCCCCCAGTCTGGCACAGAGCCAGGCATCTAGCAGAATTTTCAGTAAAGGCATGAACAAGTCATCAAAAGATGGGCATTTACCTGTCAGCCTGCATCAAGAAAAGCAAGACTGAGCAGCTGGAGTCCATTCACAGCCTCCCCCAGCTGAGACCACCAATGAACAGAAAGACAAGGCACCGGGAAGATGGAGGGGGGCGGGAATAGAGGAGAATTTGGCGTCTGTGAGAATTTTCAAATGCCCTCAGTAAGCCAGTCATGAACAAGCTTCTGAAGAAAATAGAATCATCAAGTGACGTGACATCATCCCTGTCCTCAGAAAGCATCTCCTCTGGCTAGACACTCTGTGAAGAGAAGGGACTACAGCGGAACCGCCTCCAGTTCTGGGTCCTCACCTGTGCTGTGGCTACCTTCCTGCAGAATGGCGTGTGGCTGTGACAGGAACACAGGATGGGGCCTGACACATCTGCACACCCCCAAGGGAGAGGCACAACTGCATAGACACAGACTATGTGCCTTACATTGCAGACTCTTCCCAGCCTGGATCTTTCACTCACTCAGTCTCCTGTTCCCCTTAGAGTGGCTTATGTCAACCATAGGCCTGTGATGATGGTTCTGAAGTCAAAGAGAAGGAGAGAGACTAAAAGGAGGGAAGGAAGAAGGATACAGGATACTATATGAGACGCAGGGATCAGAAGCATCCTACACTTACCTGGACCCTTCTCTTCCCAGGAACTCTCTGAACCGAGTTACACAGGATCTCTTTGGAGCAAGTCTGTACACGTTATATTCAAGGAAAACATCCCTAGGTTCCCACTGGCAGAGCCAAGGAGGGAGTTTGTATGTGTGGAGCCCCACTCCTCTGGCAGGTCTCTCTGCATGCTGAACTGAACAGACACAGGGAAAGAAGCTTGCCTGCCCCTGTGTTGGTGGCGCCTGCATTCCAGCAGGGACAAAGCTGCTTATGGAGTGAAGACAGGCCATATGGATACACAAAATGGAAGAATTTGAAAATACTTGGGCAAGTTTGAAATCCCACCCTTTCCTGTGGACCATACACCTGAAAACCAAGCTATGGGAGCTCCCTAGGTCGTAGACCTGTACTAAAGACTGTGGAGAGAGCAGAGACCCCAGGATGGAGGATGCAGAGATTCTCTGAAGACCTGGTAGACCCTGGTTGCAGCCACTGACACAACCAGCTATGGGAACACAGAAGGTTGACTTCTGAAGGAAAAGAAACCACCACTCTGTTCTGTTTTGCAGAGGTATCTTCAATAACCTAATCTCGAGAGCTAGAGAGAGAGAGAGAGGGAATGTGTGTATGTATACATATATACACATATATGCGTGTGTATATATAAATGTATATATGTGTATGTGATTATATCATACACATATGTACAAACATATATTTATACATATATATACATGCATACACACACATACTGCATATCTGCAATCCCAGCACTAAGGAGAAGACAGAAAGCTCCCAACTGAGCTTCGATCTTCTGTACATTGAAGGCCCTCTTTCAAATATATTAGGATTGGGGTAGTCCCAGCTTGAGTCCTCCAAGTCCTGTGCCCAAAGTGCACGGTGTCTTTAGTAATAAGAGCCTACCTTCAAGCTCAGGGAGGCAAGCAAGAGCAACAGCAATAGCCTATACTGACTGATTACTCAATAGGAAGCTTCCTACACTTGGTGCTGGGATTTTATCGGATAGTCTGTGGCCCTCAAAGGGAACATATCCCTGGTGCAACTTCATTTAAAGTATAAATGTATGTATACATACACACTTAGACATGGTTTTAGATGATCATAAAATACGAGTCCATATAGTTTTTTCAAGCATCCTTAATGCTGTTCACCCCTCTCATCTCTTCAGTTAGGTCCTTCCCCTGCCCCCATTTTTCTCATTTTCTCTTCATATCTAACCTGTGCCCTGCTATCCCCCTCTCTAGAGCTCATTCCTCAACCCCAGCCCTTTTCACTCTCACATCTAAATATTTGGAAACAGAAACCACAAGTAAGAGACAATACCAACTTGCATCTGTCTTTCTCAGTCTGGATTACCTCATTCAATATAATGGGTTTTTTCTAGTTCCTTCCATTTACCTGAAATTTTCATGATTTCATTTTACAGCTGAACGGTGTTCCAGAGTGCAGATGAACCACATTCTCATTATCCACTCATCAGTCGAAGGACATTTAGGTTGTTTCCATTTCCTGACTACTGTGAATAGAGCAGCAATGAACATGGTTGAGCAAGTATCTGTGGAATAGGATGCCAAGTCCTCTGGGCAGATGCCAAGGAGTGGTGGTATGGCTGGGTCATACAGTAGACCTATTTTTAGTTTTCGGAGAGTTCTCTGCAGTGATTTCCAGAATGGCCGTACCAGGTGCCAATCCCACCCACAGTGAACCAGAGTCTTCCTTTTCCCACACCCTCGCCAGCACCTGGCGTCAGTCGTTTTCTTGATCTTAGCCATTCTGATTGGGGTGAGATGAAATCTCAAAGTTGTTTTAATTTTCCTTTCCCTAATTTCTAAGGACATTGAACACTGTGGAAATATTTTTGTAGTTGACCAGGACAGCAAGATATCCCCCAAGGTTCCACAGTGGCACTTATTACTCTTGGGAATAATCAGTAACGATTAGTGAATGGGCCATGAGTTTGAAAGAGAGCAAAGAGGAGTATATGGGAGTAATTGGAGAGAGGAAAGGACATCAAAAAATGGTATTTAAAAGGAATTAGAGCCTTGATTGGTTATCCAATACCACTTAGCCCTATAAATACATAAGAGAGCAACACTAATGGCTTCAGCAGGTTCTAATTATATATTTATATGTATGGATCCACGTAACAATAATAATAAAGAAAAAAGTAAGAATGGAGGAAAATTCCCGTGGACCACTGGTCTCCACACATGTGTACACACTTGCATACACGCTTTCACACACAAGTGCACACATGTACTTACACACACACACATACACACACACATTGAAGAAAAAGGAAGAGAAGAAACTAGAAGCAGAGATGCCTGACCTCTGGGAGAGTCAGATACACTATAGAGCAGGCAACAAAGCTCACGTATCTGGAAGCTTCCCTCACTGAGTCTGGGGCAAAGCAGTGTGGCTCACTAACCCCCTGGGAACAGCTTATCCATGGTACAGAATAACAAGTATCACCTCCTTCTTCTCTCCAGGCAAATAAGGAATGTGCTATTGATCCCATCTGTCTAAAACACAAAGACCAGAGTCTCTATTCAAATGGAAAAATCCTCAGCTAAATGGAAAATTCCACTGTCCAAAATGCTGTTTCAAAAGGCATTTTGGACAGCCCAGATTTCTACCGTAATGCTATTCTATTGTTCTTATTACCAGAGTGTCCTTGCCACACAGTGGGTGATGCTAATGCTGTTCAGTTCAATCTTGAAGCCTTATAAGGCCTCTCTGGAGTGGGGAAACCCAGGCTCCTCAAACACCTCTGGCTGTTACATCAGACAGGGTCTGAGTCACTCTGAAACGCTGCCTTTGTTAATGTTCTCCTTGGCAGAGTGGATTTGAAATAGACTAAATAGGCTTACCCTTCCTTCTTCCTTCCTAGGATTCATGAATCCCAGATCTCTTTAGTGTCTCCTAGCCCCAGGCCAGAGAACTGCAGGTGTGCAGAGAGAAGACAGGTACATGAGAGACATTCCCTAGGGAGATACAACATGTGTCTACCCATCCCAGAAGCTACGGTTGCACCGAAGTTCAACTTGCTGAAGCAATGTGTTTACATAGGTTCCTAAGGGGAGCATCATTATAAAGCCCACTCCAACTCATGGAAGCCATGACCCTAGAGCTCTCTGCATAGCTTCACGGATCTAAGAATCCCCTCTCTGCTGTTTGCCGACTCAGTCTCCTCCTCAAACAGTTGTTGACTGCATCTGTAAGATGGAAAGGGGCCCTGGAGAATCTTCAAAGTTTCAGTTTTCCAGGACATGTGGTGTTTGTTTACCTCCTGAGACTTATAAGGCTCTTTCCCTCTCCTGCAGGGGACATTCCAGTTCAGAGGAAGCTGCCACCCATCAACCAGCAAACCATCACAGACAAGCCCCACCTCCAAGAATGCACCTTTAAATGTAGGAGCGACCACTTCTGGGCTACCAGTCTGAATCTCTTTCTATTTTACAAGTCCCCTCTGCTCATAGGAGAAAATGATCACATTACAGACATGGTCCTTGTCCCCAACTGATTTTACTCTTTCCTTCCTGTGTCAAAATATTGAGCATTTGTCTCATTTCTTCCATCTCTATTCCTTCCTTATCAGTCAATGTTTGATTAAAAACTAGATTCCACATTCACAGGGACTTCAAGACTGGAAAGGATTTTCCTGTGTGTTTTACACTCCCAAGCATAGAGGGGATCTAGATAAAGAGAGAAGGGAGAGAGGGGATCTAGTAAAAGCATTTAGTTTTCAGTCATTAAACCTCTCTACATGCATGAACTTGGCAGCCTGTGACCAAGGAGCAACATGTTAGACCAGCGATCCCCAAGGTTCCTCTTTACTGAGTAGTCATGGCTTCTTGTGCTGCAGTAACTCTTGGTTTGAAAACAAAATAGGAGGACCAGTAAATGGCAATTTTGCTGGGATTCCTGGAGCTCAGGGGTCCTCCGGGAGCTTGCATGGAGCCTATCAGCAGCTATGTGTGGCGGCATCAAGCAAGCATTTACTCAGCATCTACAAATGGCCCATGTCCTACGTGTATTACTTCAGCCTGCTGAGAACCTAGCGGAGGACAATTAGTGTTGGGTCTGGATTACAGAAAGCAGAGGCACAGAATCCTCTTGTCATGAAGCAAGTAAGGAGGGGACATCAGACTCCAGAAAGGTCTGCTGGACTCCAGACTGGCCACTCCTTCCTTTTGTTTGCTTGGTTTTAGACAGTCTTATGTAGCCTAGGCTGGTCTCAGATTTACTACATAGCAGAGAACAACCTTGAACTTCTGATCCTCCAGCTTCCACTTCCTGAGGATTCCAGGCACTGAATCACCATGCCTGGCTTTACATGGCTCTGCAGCTCAAAGTCAAGGATTCATGCGTGCTAGGCAAGCAGTCTGCCAACTGAGCTACGGCCCCAGAGCTTCCGAGCTGACTGCCTTCGTCTGCCTCTGACAAAGGTTCTAACAGTTTCCTACACCGAGAGCCAGTGGTTGCACACTAAAAAGAGGGAATGCTCCTTTTTTATTATTGCAGAGACTCCTGAGGCCAGAAAGCTTTCATTGGGGGACAAGAAAAGAACAGAGGGTCATGGAGGCAGCGAGTGGAGCTTCCTCACCTCGAAATCAGAGGCAATGTACTATAGCCACATGCTGTCCTGCCACCCCGCTGCGCGGCTCTATTGAAGCTGCTAGCCCAGGTCACCATCTGGTCAACCTTCTGTTGAAATAGGAGCGGCAGGGCTGCGTCCCCGGCACCCGGCCGCCCGCATGGCTAGCTTATACCCAGAAATAATTACACGGAAACTGTATTCTTTCAAACACTGCCTGGCCCGGATAGTTCCAGTTCCTTATGGCTAGCTCTTACATATTGTTCTAACCCATTTCTAATATTCTGTGTAGCCCACGAGCTGGCTTACCAGGGAGGATCTTAACCTGCGTCTGTCTGGA
>NW_026067978.1:4250081-4307422 GCF_014885135.2 Alexandromys fortis | reverse complement strand
TCCAGACAGACGCAGGTTAAGATCCTCCCTGGTAAGCCAGCTCGTGGGCTACACAGAATATTAGAAATGGGTTAGAACAATATGTAAGAGCTAGCCATAAGGAACTGGAACTATCCGGGCCAGGCAGTGTTTGAAAGAATACAGTTTCCGTGTAATTATTTCTGGGTATAAGCTAGCCATGCGGGCGGCCGGGTGCCGGGGACGCAGCCCTGCCGCTCCTATTTCAACAACCTTCTTTCTGTTTGCAGGCTGGTCCCTGAGCCACAATATCCCAAGATCCCAGATTCATTACTTACAGCAACCAACTCTTGAAGTTGGGGGTGGAATGGGGCAGCAGGAGAGAGGGACAAGACAACTCAGAGAAAATCACCAATCCTATTTGGGCCACAAACCTAACAGACACTTTGAATGTATTCTTTGCTTCTGCCTCATAAACTCGCTGAGCCTCAGAGCCCAGCTGCAATGACAATAGACCCCATTTCAGGTCTGAGAGTGTGTGCCCATTGTCCAGTGCACCCCAACCTCAGCTCATATGTTTTCCCTCCTAAGTACTCTAACTTCTTAATCTGCACTCTACCCCTCTAGCCCCGTCTCTTCTACCTGGGTCACTGTTTGGCCACAACCCCTTCCTCCTCAAAGCCAAGCTCCCCATCCTGTTCATCAGTTCCTCTGCAACTTGAACACTACCTATTCTTTGAGTTTTCATGTTACCAAGTATCTGTCACAGAAGAACGAAGGACCAGACACCAAGGACACCCCTAGCCATGGCATCTTCGTGATAGCTGCTTTCTCTCTTCAATTCTGGGCCTAACATCACTACACTCAAAATGGCTGCTATCATATATGAATATATTTTAGGAATCTCCTACAGTAGTCAGTTTCCAAATGGGCCTATGTCCCTCCCCATATTTCCTCTTTTATCCCTTGCTCCTAACTCCCTTCCTATTGATCCTCTAGTCTAATCCCCCCTTCATCTCTCCATAACACTATATTCTAGTTCCCTCCATTGGGAGATTCTTTCCTCCTCGCTGCTCCCTCACTAAGTACATTTTTGTATTTTTATGAGTTTTCTTTAGTGATTTTGTTTTCTGAGATGAAGAGAAAGAGAACACATGAATTTGGGTGGGTCGGGGGTCAGGGACAGTTCTAGGAGGAGTTGGGGGAGGAGAAGCAACATGATCAAATATAAACATTTTTTTTAAAATGACTGCTCATATTGTATTTCAGAGTACTGGAGTTTGGTGGCCAGCACCCATACCAGACAGTTCACAGTTGTCTATAACTACAGCTCCAGAAGATCTGATGCCCTTTTCCTTGTCTCTGGAGAGAGAGAGAGAGAGAGAGAGAGAGAGAGAGAGAGAGAGAGAGAGAGAGAGAGAGCAGATACACACAGAGATACACATAAATAAAAATTAAGGCATACTTTAAGGTCACTGATCATGCCACTCTCAGACAATACCAACCCCACCCTACAGGAGTGCAGGTCAGAGGTCTGACAATACACAGTGGTTTGGTCTTCACTGTCAACTTGACTGGATTAAGAATCACCATGCTCCCATTCTTAATGGAGATAGAGGAGGAGCTATGGGGAGGGGGTAGATGGGAAAGGGGAGGGGACAGGAGGAGAGGAGGAAGGGGAAACTGGATGGTATGTAAAATAAATAGAAAGAAGTTATTCAAATTAAAAATTAAAAGAAAACAAAAAGAATCTCCATGGAAATACACCTCTGGCTACATCTGTAAGGGTGTTTCAAAAGAGGGTTAACTGAGAAGGGAAGACCTCCCAGAACACGGGCTGCACCATTTCAGATGTTGGCATCATAGTCTGAATCGAGAGAGAGAGAGACAGAGAGAGAGACAGAGAGAGAGAGAGAGAGAGACAGAGAGAGAGAGAGAGAGAGAGAGAGAGAGAGAGAGAGAGAGAGAGAGCGCTAACCACTGGCATTTCTTCTCTCTCTCTCCCTCCCTCCTGACTGTAGACACGATGTGACCTGCCTCGCACTCCTGCCTCCAGGCTTTCCTTCCCATGATGCACTGTATCTTCAAACTGCAAACCAAAATAAACACTTTCTTCCTGCAGTTGCCTTCATAAGATACGTTGTCACAGCAACAAGAAGATAAATTAATGAACCGTGGTCACCCCAGGTACCACCAAATCCTCAAGAGAATGGAATCCACCATTGGCTTCTTTATGCCCACCCCCAACTGGCGCAGTGGCACTAATAAATGTGTGTTGAACTGAATTAAGTGAAGATGTTACCTAGAGAACAAGAGTTAAGATTATCATAATATAGAGTCTCAGATGATGGGGAACATGAAGGAACCATGACCTCTCTCCTCAGAACTCAATTATCTGCATCAGAACCAATATCTCCGATATCTAGCTATTAATTTGCTCACAATCATCTCAGCCTCCAAGGTTCACAAATGTTCCTTTCAATTTCTCAGGCACAGTGTTCATAGGAAACGATGCTCTCCCCATTCATGGACTCACAGTGGCCCTCGGGCTATCTCCCTCTAACCAAACCCCTCATGTCTCCCAATGCAATCTTAGGTTGTAGTTTTTTTTTTCTGCTTTGTTAAAATTAAGCCCCTGGGCAGATGGCTCAGTAGGTAAAATGCTTTCTTGTGTGGACATCAAGATGTGAATTTGGATCCTCAGCATCCATAAAAAAAGTCGGGTATGACGGCAAATGTTTTTAATCCCAGTGCTGGGGAAGTAGAGACAGGAGAATCCCTGGGGCTCGCTAGTCAGGCATTCTAGCCTAACTGAAAAGCTCCAGGTTTACTAAGAGATTTAATCTCAAAAGAAAACAAGGTATGTATGTAGACTTCTGGCCTCCACATGCATGCACACAAACACACATACAGTGAAAGTCCATTCCCACAACTTCTGGGGACATGTTTTGGGACCCACAATTCTCTGTTCAGCATCAAATCAATAGCTGAGGGACATGAAGTTTACTGGCAGCCTGAGTTAAAGAAATCTATTCTAATTAATCCTCCACTTAAAAATGATGGCCTTTAGCCATCTCAAGGGCAGCAGCCAACAACTCTAGAGAGAAAGAAAATGCAGTCTTGGCTTCTCATGAAATCAATACCCCTCCACACACTGAGTTCTGTTATGGGTCATGCCAATAGGGCAACAGATATAACTGAGGTCACCTTAGCCATCCCCTGCCATAAGGCAAATGGCTAGAATAAGAGGAGATTAAGGGTCCTGTCCCAGAATCCATGCCTAGCTGAACAGAGACTTCCCCTGGGGTCCACCTGCATCGTTACATAGAGTTACATATGTCATTTGCATCAGTGTAAACACATCAGTGACAACCTCAGAGTGCCTAAAATGTGTCGGCATCACATTGAGGGAAAGAAATCAGACTTACTTCTGAGCAGTTTCACCAGGAGAGAAAGCTTAGATTTTAAATCCTCTACTTCCCCCTACCCTGTGTGTCTTCCATCATCTCCTGATGGTAACCCATCCATTGTATGAGTCTGAATCTGGGCCTGCCTGCATGCTCTCTTGTGTGTCTGTCTGTCCCTATGTCTGTGTCCCCAGTAAGGGTTTTTGCTTATCTTGGAAAATACCACATGGAGAAGGAATGAGGAACGTTTTACAGAAATTTTTAATAGAGTTTAACGAGTGATGAAACTTTACTGACTCCAACTGATCCCAATAACAAGCTCCACTACAAACATTACTGCACATAGACTTATCAACCTACATCCATGATGCTTCCAACATTCATGCTGAATAATTATTTTATAAGGTTTCTTTCAACCTATTGGCTTTTCTCCACATTTATAACTATAATATACAAATACATACGAATTACTCCTGGGTCAGGAACATGAAAGAGTACATACCTAAGATTACAGTTAATGTATAGCTGTAATCTTAAAACCTGAGTTATAAAAGTTGATTGCATGGGGGAATCCAAAGCAAGGAATGTTGGTTGTTGTATTTTTCTCTTGAAGGCAGGTTACTCAAAAGGAATGAGTACACAGTAAGATAACTGTCTTAAGTGACCCCCAAGGTACATTCTTAACTCAGCTGTGAGATTCAGCAAAAAGTTCCAGGCTCTTTGAATGCAAGAGATGTCTTTGCGATGATGCATCATTAGAGTAGGTTTCTGTGTATCTGCATGGTAAGACTTCTGGGTTAGGCCAAAAATGGAAAGATCTGGTGAGGAACAGGGTCAGAGAAGAGAAAACTCATCAGCCTCGATGCTAATCCACATAGTTAGATAATCCAACATCCAGTGATCAGTGCACCATACAACCTCAGGTACAGCGTGGCCAGTCCCTGGGGTGGGAGAGAAATAGGCCACCAGGAAGGTGGTGGCTGAGGAAGGCCCAGGAGGCTGTCAGTATGCAGAGCTAGCAGAGTGGTACTGCTGAAGCTGCAGAAGGTTCACTTCACACACTGGCTACGAGGCGAGGAGCTGATCTAGATGATGCCTGTCTACCTGGGAGACTCGGGTTTCTGCATTGGCTTCTTTATCTCTGGAATATGGGACAAGCAATAACAGGGCTTACTGAACAGGCTTACCATGGAACTGAGATGCAAGTTCACCTTGATCCCAAGATCAAAACCCTCCTTCATTCATTAATTAGGCCAAGACATTTGAAGTCCAAGATGTTCCATGAATGAGAAAGTACAGCAAAAGAGATCAGGAGAAAAGTCAGGAACTTTTCTTCCCTTTCAGCCTGGTTTCCTGCAGAACAGGAAACATTGGGAAGAAAGGCCATCAATACACAAGCCCTACCACTACTAGAAAATTCCTCATCCAGAAAAGGGAGAGACGGTGAAGGGAAGTGAGAATCTTGAACATCATCATAGATCATGTCCCCTGCTGAACAGCTTCTCCTGATTCCTGCTGTCTCTCTGGCAGACACTAATAGCACTCTCTACTATTCTGAAAATGAAAGCTGGTATTGTCTGTATTCTGTCAATTATATTTTAAATAAATGCTGATTGGCCAGTAGCCAGGCAGGAAGTATAGGCGGGACAAGCAGACAGGAAGTAGAAGTGGGTCAATGAGAACCGGAAAATTCTGAGAAGAAGGAAGCCCGTTCCTCTGCAGTCTTGGCCCAGCCACAGAGCATGCAAGATGTGACTGCCTTGCTGAAAAAGGTACTAAGCCATGTGGCTAACATAAACAAGAATAATGGGATAATATAAGTTCTAAGAGTTAATAAGAAGCCTGAGTTAAGGGGCCAATCAGTTTATAACTAATATAGACCTCTGTGTGATTTTGTTGGGACTTAATGATTGTGGGAACTGGGCAGAACAGAAACCTCAGACAACAGAAAGCCACAAGGGCCGTATGAGATGAAAGACAGAGAGGACCCGAGGACAGCTCAGATGGTAGCACAACCATGCAGCACATACTGGTGACTGGAGGATCTTAGCTACTTTTCTATTTTATCATGAAAAGAAAAAATATATATAACCAAGACAACTTAGAAAAGGAAGCATTTAATTTAGGGCTTATGGTTCTAGAGGGTTATAGTTCATAACCATCATGGCAGTAGTCATGGCAGCAGACAGGCAAGCAAGATGATGGAGAAGCAGCTGAGAGCTTACATCCTTATCAGCAAGTAGGTGATGGGAGCTAAGTAGGCATGGAAACCTCAAAGCCCATCCCCAGTGACACACCATCTCCAGTGAGGCCACACATTCTAATCCTAAACAGTCCTACCAACTGGGTTCCAAGTATTCAAATATATAAGCCTATGGGGGCCATTCTCATTCCAAACACCATAGTGAGTGGTGAGTACTCCAAATACCCCAGCTGTGGCCACCTTGGGCCATCAGCTCCAGGGGAGGGGAGTAAGAGAAGCAGACCTTTACACATGCTGAAACTGAAATGTTCTGAACTGGAGGGTCTGGGTGAGCCCTTCTAACAGTGTCTAGACTATGTGTTCTATAGTCAACCTTCCAGCTGAAAACACATTCAGTTGAGGGAAATAAAGTCGTCTGCCTGTACCTGCACTCATGGCATCCATGCCCACACTCTCATCTACACACACATACTAACAGTCAGAGCCTCTACAGAGTGATAGCAGCTGCCTTGTGGAGCATTTCCTGGGTGCCAGGCACTTCTCCCGCTGCCCTATGTGGGACACAGCACTTATTTTTCACAATCAAGACCCATAGGCTTGGCATTTCTATTTCTTCTTCCTGGGTCATGAGCAAACTCAAACACAAAAACATTGTTAGGTAGGGGTTGGGGAGATGGCTCCCTTGGTAAGGTGCTACCATGTAAGCATGGGGACTGAATGCAAGCCTAGCACTCAGGGGAAAACCCTGCTGTGGCGACACACAATTATAACTCCAGTGCTGGGGAAGCAGAGAGATGGATTCCTGGAGCTCGTTGGCCAGCCAGCCTAGACTCCACAAAACCCAGGTTGCAGTGAGAGACCTTCCCTCAAAAAGCAAGATAGGTTGATGGGTGTGGTGGCGCACACCTTTAAACCCAGCACTTGGAAAACTGAGGAAGGCAGATCTCTGTGAGTTCGAGGCCAGCCTAGTCAACACAGTGGGTTCGGGGCCAACCAGACCTATATAGTGAGATTCCATTTCAAAAAAAAAAAAAAAGTAGAAGAGTCCTGAAGAAGGGTGTGCACACATGCGTGCGCATGTGCACAGACACACACTCACGTAAACACATATAACTTATTTTAGGTTACACTATGGAAGTAGGAAGCCTGGAATTTCAGTTCAGGCCATTTGTCCCAGAGCCTAGATTCACTATTACACTCCTCTTAACATCTGTATCTAGCCTGCCTCCTCCAGCGCCTTTTTTTTTTTTTTTACACTCTGCTGAGTGAGAGGGCTGTGAGCTGAACTCTGCCGGAAGCTTGGCCACAGCGCTTCTCTCTTTAGTGACCCCAGGGTAAAGCTGCTTTTCACTATCAGAAGTTTAAAGGTGAGGAACCAGGGACTCTGAAACCGTGAGTCTCCAAATATCTGCTAAGCAAACCCTGTGGGAGTGCATGCAGAAAGTGGGGACCACCCTCACCCAAAGGTGACAGTCAGGGCTCTGCACACAGCCGACAACACTTGGGTGGTGACAGGAAGGATGGGAAATGTGGGTCAGGGGACATGACTCGTGGATGTGCTTGTTGTGCAGAGTGAGGACCGAAGTGCGGAAAAGGGGGAAGTGGGGGAGAGGAAATTAGCACACAAAGCAAAACCAAGGCAGAGCTGAAAGGTAGCCTGGCCTTAGCTGAAGTGGGCGCTGCACAAATGCTGGAGCTTGGGGACATGGAAACACAGCACCAGAACCTGCAGCTAGCTTGAGGGGTCACCCTTGAGCTGTCCCTGACAGAAAGAGATGTCCCCACACTTTTCTTTCCTCTGAACGCACAGCAAACATGGTCATGCGGTCCCAACCACCATGGCCTCCTGTGCCTCAGTTTGGTCTTGCTGTACTAACGCTTTACAGCAAGCTCATTGAAAAGCCAGGGCTCTGGGTCCTGGCGGGATGCTGCGCACTGTAATCCCAACACTTGGGAAGTCAATGCAGGAGGGGAGTAGGTTTGAGACCAGCCTAGGCTACACGGAAAGTTCCAGGTCAGCCTGGTCTTTTCTAACCAGCTCTGGAACAGAACCACTCCACTGACTGCTGAGCACATCCAAAAAAACAGAAAGGAGGGATGAATGTCCCCAGCCTTTGTTCTCCTCGACAGATGCAGAGCCCAGGAAGACAGGAAAAAAGTGAGGGTTAGCAGAGGGGTGAGTGTCCACTCTTGCCTGAATGGTCATATGCAGGCAATATTTTCTTTCTTTTGTGTTACCTTTTCTTTCTGTAAAAATGTAAGATATTTTTATTAATATATTTTTAAAATTTGTGATTTTTTATCTTTTTTATTTATTGATTTTCCCATCCCATCACATTTCCTCTTCCTCCTCTCCTCTCAGTCCCTCCCCTATCCCATTCACTCCTCTTTTCTCTTCAGAAAAGGACAGGCCTCCCATGTATATCGGTCAGCCATGGCAGATCAAGTTGCAGTGAGACTAGGCACTTTCTTTTCTATTAGACTGGGTGAGGCAACCCAGTAGGAAGGAAGGGTCCCAAAGGCAAGCAACAGAGTCAAAACCAGCCCCTGGTCCTACCGTTAGGAGTCCCACAAGAAGACCAAGCTACACAATGGCAACGTATGTGCAGAGAGCCTAGGTCAGTCCCACGCAACCTCTCTGGTTGTTGGTTCAGTCTCCGTGAGCCCCTATGAGCCCAAGTTAGTTGATTCTGTGGGTTCTCTTATGGTGTCCTTGGCCCCTCTGACTCCCATAATCTTTCCTCCCCCTCTTCCACAGGATTTTCACTTAATGTTTGGCTATGGGTTGGGATTCCAACCCATCTGCTGGAAGTCTTGCCTGGTTACAGGAGATGGCTGACTCACGCTCTGTACCTCCCCTTGCTAGGAGTTTTTAGCTAGGTTCACCCTCATAGATTCCTGGGAGTTTCCACTGCACTAGGTTTTTAGCTCATCCCAGAGATGAAGGCCACTTTCTAACTGACTGGCTGGTACATGCATAGAGATGCATGGGAACCATGTGCCTTTTTCTTTTACATATCTGTGCACTCCCTTATTCTTTCTTATTCTTTTCCTTCTCCTAATAGTCAGCTTTCTATTCTATCACTTTTTATTTCTTTTTATCATAATGACGACTCTCACATCCTCACTTTTACTTTCTCCTTTTTTGGGTGTTCTAATTCGCCGTGTGTTTTCCATTTCTTATCTTCTTCTCTCTTAATTTGTTTACTTCCTCAATCAACTTTTACAACTTTTGGCTTATATTTTTTTCTGTCCCCTGACTTCATGCTGTTATTGAGCTGGTCCTGGTTTGTCACTTTACACATGATTGATCTGCATAGTGTGGGAGGGGCCACCATGACACATCAAGCATGTATGTAGATGCTCCAACATCGACCTGTATCTTGTTCCGTGTACAACCCAGCCATACACAGGCTTCAGCAAATATTTTGCTACAAGAGCAGAGGACAGGCCACACCCTTGTGATCCCAGCCAGTGACTAAGGATCCAAGCAGCCACAGAAAGTAGAGAGGGTTGAACACCTACTCCCGTCATCCACCCCTGCAGTTCCACCTTGGTCAAGCAGCTAAAGGACTATGGACACCACACCTACATGAGACCAGAGAACAGATCAATTCCCAAGCACGTCAGAGCATCCACTGGTGACAGAACTAGAGGAGTCCTAACCAAGGCATAGGCCACACTGTCTGTCCCATACCTTACAGAAAGTCCTCACTCATGGGAGTTCTACAGAAAACTATACTATAAAATCCAACTGGAAAAATATTCCACATCCCACAACAATCCGATATCCCGGGACACAAGGATAACACAAATATAATATATACGTTGGCTACACATATATGTTATGTATAAGACAAACAGAATGTATATAGTTGGTTACACATATATGTTACATATAATACACAAGCATAACATATATATGTTGGTTACACACATACACACACAGATGGAAAGAAAGAAAGAAAGAAAGAAAGAAAGAAAGAAAGAAAGAAAGAAAGAAAGAAAGAAAGGGTGAGCCTACCAAAACGGAATCAAGAGGATCTTTTCAAATTCTAAACAGATCAATAACTAATCAAGGCAGTAATAAAAATTTGCCCAGCAAAGAGCAAAGAAAGACTTCAGGACCAGATAGAGGCACTGATGAACTTTGACTAGAGCTTTAAAGAATAAAACTGTTTCTTAAGCTGTTCCAAAAAGAAAGGAAGGCTGGAGAGATGCTTTATGGTTAAGAGCACTTACTGCTTTTAGTTCAGTTCCCAGTAGCAACATCTCACAACCTCCTTTAACTCCAGTTCCAGTGGATCCAGCGCCCTCTTCTGACCTTCTCAGGCATTCCACTCATGTGCACATACATACACACACCATTTAAGGTAAAATGAAGCCTTAAAGAAGGGAACGAATGTTTTCAAACTCAGCCTGTGAAACCAGGAAAACCTAGAGGACTCATTTTGAAATATGGGTATGGACCACAACTTCTTCCAATAATAACAGCAAAAATGCCAAACGGGATCAGGTCCCCTGGAAGGCTCCTGTGGGTCTCTACCATGCACACACCCCAGAGCTAGAGTTGTAGACGTAAGCCACCACATGTTTAATGAAGTACGATTAATAAAATCTCAGAGACAGCTATTGGGGTTCAACCTGAAGACCATAAAAAGCAAAGCAGCCACTGGCTCTTACCTTACCTCAGTCTGAAAATGGTGATCCTGCCTCCAGGAAACCTCAGAATGAGACTGAGACTGAGAGCCATCTCCTCCCAACACATATTCCTCTTTAGTTCTGGGATTAATGACATGCACCACTCCACCTGGTTACTATGGCAAGCTAGAATGGCTGCTGAGATTAAAGGTGTGTGTCGTTGCTGCCTGGTCTGTAAGGCTGGTCAATGTGGGTATTTAACTTTTCCGGTCTTCAGGCAAGCTTTATTTATTAAAATACAAATGAAATGCCACTACAGTTTAAGTCTTTACTGTTGAGAATTTCATACATGCATAGAATGTGTTTTGATCAAATTCATTCCCAGACTTCCTTTCTTCCAATTTTCCTTCTCAGTCAGCTTAATGTGTTGTTTTGTTTTGTTTTGTTTTTTTAAGCCAAGAGTTCACTTAGTGCTACCTGGAAAAGCATGTGTGTGGAGCCATCTAATGGGGCATGAGTAACCTCTCAGCAGTCACATCCCTGAATAAAACTGACTCTTCCTCCCTCAGTGGGCATCAGTTGTCAATAGCTCCACAGATAGGGATGAGACTTGATGATCCCTCCACCATCCATATTGTAATTTTGTCTGGCTTGATGGTGTGTGTATTATGTAAATGCAGTCAGTAGCTATGACTTTATGTACGCAACAGCCCTATCATATTCTCAAAAACTGTATCACTGCAAAGATCCACTGCCTCTCCCTCCTACAACCGCTTCCTCAATGGTCCCTAATCCTTGGGGGAGGTATGATTACAGAGTCCTGTTAGAGCTAGGCATTCCACAGTCTCTAGTTCTCTGCACAACCAGGCATATTAATTGCTAACTACTGTATAAAAGAAGCTTTATCAGTCAGGGTTTGTACGTATATTACTCTGTGATTATAAAGATAAGAACCTGGAACACAATTTCATGCAGAATAATAGTATTATACTCATCCCTAGGTCCTATGATCTAGTCAATCATGAGTTTTGGGCCTAGGTAATAGGACCAAGAATGAGTTCCCTCTTGTGAGTGGTCCATAAATCCAATCAAAAAAAATGGATGCTTGCTCCTATCACGTTCATGCTACTATTGCATCAGTGGTGAGATCTTGCCAAACCAGTCATTACCACAGCTCACATGGTCTTAGCTGGGTAAGACTGTGGATTGTGTTTCTTTCTTGGTACCATGCATAAGACCTCTAGCACCATAAAAGCTAGCCGTAGGATGAAGCTTCCAGGTTCATTCTCAATGTCCTACACTCAATGTCCTATAATTCAATAGATGGTGTCTTCAGCAATAGGGTCTTAAAATCAAGTTCTAGAGGGTAACCAAGAGCATTGTAAATGGCCGGTAATGCTTGGAGATCCAAGGGACCCCACTATGCCTATAACTTGAAAAGGGGTAATCCATACTTGGCACTAACACCTGAATCTTTATATATGAATTCTGGAGATTAAACTCGAGCCCTGATGTTTGTGAGGCAAGTACTTTTGTCTGAGCTATCTCTCAACCCTATAACTTTTTAAAGAAAAACAAAACAAAAACAAAAACAAAGTGATAACACAAATAAAATAATCAACGGAGTGAGGAGAGAAAGTAGAGAATGATCATCTAGTTTGGTTTTCAGTTGCTGTGATAAAACACTCTGACTTCTTCAGGGAGGAGATTGTTTCTTTGGCTTACACTTGCAAGCCACAATCCGTGCTTGAGGAAAGAGCAGGAATTCCAGGCTAGAACCCGAAGGCAGAATCCATGGAGAGAGGATGCTTGCTGGCTCCTGCTTGTCTAACTTTCCTATAAGGCCCAGGATCACTTGCGCATGGAATGGAGCTGCCCACAGTGATCTGGACCCTCCTACAGCAATTACCAATCAAAGTTAACCCCCACAGACGTGTCCACAGGTCAGTCTAATCTGGGCAGTTCCTTCACCAAGTCTTCTCCTCCCGGAGAACTTTCAGCTGTGTCAAGTTGACAATACTAATAATGTACTACTTATGCTCTTGCTTCTGTGACAAAATACCTGACAAACACAATTTAAAGAAGGAAAGGGTTTGTGAATCTTGTAAATTTCATGAACTTTCTGAGACTTGTGAGTTTTGTTTACCACTTGAGCCTTAGAAGCTGCCTTCACTTCCTTTTCCTCACTTTCAGCTTCATGTTACCACTCAGTTGTGTCTGAGCACCACCAGTGATCACACCCCTTCTGGATCAGTTCTGTTAGGTGACTTTCCTCATTGATCAGTGCTCATTCTCCAAAGTTTCAGAACCCTCTATGAGCTAACTGATCCCATTCAATAAAGTCCTTTAGTACATAAGTGATCAGCATTTGTTTGCCTTTTATTGAGGATAACTAAGAGCCCTGATGCTGATGAGGGATACCCCAGAAGGAGGACTATCAAGAGGGACAGGGTGATTCCACAGAGGATGCTCATTCCCTGGAAGGAAGCTGCCTCACCCAAGAGTGATCTTCACTAAGTCATTCCTTCACAGACCAGAAATTCCTGCCGCTGTTCCTGCAGGGAGCTCTTTAACATTTACAGAACCCATCCACACCCATCATGTCACCCCGTAACCAGAGGCAGTGAGCAGGGATGCTCTGAGACTATTAGTCTCATTTAATTGAAAGGGAGCTGAATTTCAGAGCAGTGACAGATCCAAGCCACACAGAAACTTAGCCACCATGCTTGGTACACAGTCCAGGCCTCCTGATGCTGCCCAAATATGCTGAAAGGGAAAGAGGGCTGCAAAGCTAAGAAAAAGAGTGTCCGCTGAGGCATTTGGGGGGGGGGGGTTCGCATGTGCAGGCATCCTGCTAGTAGTAACACAGACTAACCCAATTGTTTCAAAACCTTAAATAGCATAGCTCCATTTTTAGAGAGGAGGAGCCTGAGGCACAGAACTTTAGGCCCAGCATTGCCTAAAGCAGGTAAGTAGGAGAGCTTTGACACAAAGAAGGAGCCTGGATTCAGAGCCCTTCTTGATCCCTCTATTTGTAGAGTGCAGGAGGAGCCTGACTGGGATTCAGGTTCCCGGGTCCTTACGCAGACTGAGAGGAAGTTCTAGAAGGCTAGGCAGCAGTGAGGACGCTCTGATCCCCCAGCGTTCAGAGAGATCAAAATGCAGGTGTCCCACACTAAACGCCTGGACGTGAAGTATGCTAACTGAGCAGGTGCTGAATTGCAGAAAAGTTAAATAAGGAATGAGAGCATTGAAGGCTGCAGTCAGAGTGAGGAGGGTGAAAACCAATTTCACACCAAGCCCCAGGCAATGATTTAGAGGGGAAGAAAACCAATATATGTGGTATCAAATAATAACTGTAGCAATGTCTTCCATTACCTCAGCCTTGCCTTTGAGGAGGCTAAAAAGCTCACAATGGTTATTAAAATTCGCCCTCCTCTTTGGGGAGCCTGTACTCTGCTGAGGGTAGCTGTGAGCCACTTTTTGTGATGTGCAGGGAAACAGAAGCCCAAGAGGTCAATGCAGAAATCAGAGAAAAGCCAAAGATCTATGGAAATGGACTGTGAGAAGCCAAAAGCTGGTAGTAAAAGTCAGTGCCTCAAAAAATCAATTCAGCAAAGGACTGATCTATATAGAACTGTCAAACAAATACTAACATCTGTCTTAAGCAAACTGGCCACTGCCACGGTGTCTTCAGTACCAGGACAGGAGGAGCAGCTAGATAAAAAGATTGGCTTCTTTTCTTGCTGCTGTGATGAAGTAGTCTAACAGAAGCAGCTTAAGAGGGAAAGAGTTTATTCTCAGAGTTCAAGGATACAACCTACCATGGGAGAAGAAGACAAGGCTACAGGATCCAAAACAGCTGGTCGCATCGCATCCACACTCAAGAAACAGTGCTTCCTCGTGCTCAGTTGGCTTTCTCTGTGTTGTACAGTTCAGGATGCCTGCCCAGGGAACAGTCTCTCTCTCTCTCTCTCTCTCTCTCTCTCTCTCTCTCTCTCTCTCTCTCTCTCTCTCTCTCACACACACACACACACACACACACACAAGTCAGGACAAGTTTTTCCCATTAATACAATCCAGACAACCCCCCCCATACTTGCCTAGAAACTCACAGTCTGGGTGGGGGTGGGGGTAATTCTAGATTCCATCAAGTTTACAATTCATGTCTGGTGCAGAGCCCAGAAACACCACACACAGACTCTGATATCCCTGGAATGAAGTTTAGTGACCACAAAGTAAATGGAATAAGAATAGACAGACAGTCTCTAGCATTCCCACTTCTGATTCCTCCCTAATCTTATCTTTAACACTTTGTCTGTTAAGAGACTTTCCGCTGTCCCTACCTTGACCAGGTTGGCTTTGTTATTCCAATGTCTTTTCCATCAAAGCAGAAAACAGCAATAGATTCAACATGTTCTCATTTATCATTCCTTATTACATATAAAATTTATCTACTATTCACTGAGCATCCGGGCCTATGAGTTCAGGGTATGTGGGAACCAGGTGAGGGGCAATTAGCATACAATGTGTCAGGACTCTGAAAGACAGTGATACTTTTTAAAACCCAGTCCGAGGCATCTGTAAACCCAGCACTGGCGAGGCTGAGGCAGGACAATCTCTCCGACTTCCATATGTATACTGTAGTATGCATATAACCACATATAGACAACATGCATGCACAAACACAATAATAATAATAAATAAAAACTGAAAGCATGAATCACCATGTGCTGGCTAGTTTTATGTCAACTTGACACACGCTAGAGTCATCAGAGAGGAGGGAGCCTAAATTGAAAAAAATGCTTCCATAAGATAAGGCTATAAACAAGCCTATAAGGCATTTTCTTAGTGATGGATGGGGGAGGGCCCAGTCTATTGTGTGTGAGGCCACCCCTGAGCTGGAAGTCCTGGGTTCTAAAAGAAAGTAGGCTGAGTGTAAAAAACAAGGACTTCTTGAAGTTTGCAGGCAAATGGATGGAAATAGAAAACACTATCCTGAGTGAGGTAAGCCAGACCCAAAATGAGGAACATGGGATGTACTCACTCATATTTGGTTTCTAGCCATAAATAAAGGACATTGAGCCTATAATTCGGGTTCTTAGAGAAGCTAAATAAGAAGGAGAACCCAAAGAAAAACCTANAAGAAGGAGAACCCAAAGAAAAACATATAGGCATCCTCCTGAATATTAACCTTCATCAGGCGATGAAAGGAGACAGAGACAGAGACCCACATTGGAGCACTGGACTGAAATCTCAAGGTCCAAATCAGGAGCAGAAGGAGAGCGAACATGAGCAAGGAACTCAGGACCGCGAGGGGTGCACCCACACACTGAGACAATGGAGATGCTCTATCGGGAACTCACCAAGGCCAGCTGACCTGGGTCTGAAAAAGCCTGGGTTAAAACCGGTCTCACTGAACAAAGCGGACAATGAGGACTACTGAGACATCAAGAACAATGGCAATGGGTTTTTGATCCTACTGCATGTAGTGGCTTTGTGGGAGCCTAGGATGTTTGGATGCTCACCTTACGAGACCTGGACGGAGGAGGGTTATCCTTGGACTTCCCACGGGACGGAGAGCCCTGATTGCTCTTTGGGCTGACAAGGGAGGGGGACTTGATTGGGGAAGGGGGAGGGAAAGGGGAGGCGGTGGTGGGGAAGAGACAGAAATCTTTAATTAATTAATAAAGAAATAAATAAATTTAGAAAAAGAAAGTAGGCTGAGCAAGCCATGAGGAGCAAGCCAAGAAGCAGCACCTCTCCTGTTCTCTGCACCAGTTTCTGCCTCCAGATTCCTGCCCTGCTTGAGTTCCTATACTGACCTCCTCCAGTGAGGAACGGTGATATGGACCTGTAAGCCAAATAAACCCCTTCCTCCCCAATCTGCTTTCAGTCATGGTGTTTCAACACAGCGATAATAACCTGAACGAAAACATAGCATTTCTCTGTGCTCAGCCTTGTTGCCCTGGAGGGCAAGGACTTGCAGAATCACTCCATATAACTAGATTGTGTGAGTCAGGAAAGAGGAGAAATATTGATTTGAATGCTTCATTCAAATATAGCACAGAAACCCGTCTGGAATTCTGGGCTCTGCTTCGTGCCTGCTGGTTGCCCCCTAACAAGCATCAAATCACTTCCTGCCTCTGGGCCTCAGATTTCTCAGCTGCCTCATGGTGGTGGTGGTGGAGGGGATTCAGCATCAAGTAGCTGTGGCAGCTACCTCATGCTCTGTGGAGGCCTGCCCTGCCAAAATGTATGTCCACCTGAAACCTTGTCTGGATAAGAGTCTCTGCAACCAAGCTGCTGTGAAGCTGTACTGGGGTAGCATGGGACTTGGATCCTAAGGAAAAGAGGAAACTTTGGGCACAGATGTGCATGGGAGAGGGCTGTGGAAAGGCAGAGGCAGAAAGTGCACAGATGGATCACCATGCCACACATCATCACTGACTGCTCAAAGAAAGAAGATATTTTCCCTGGGAGCCCTTTAAGGAGAGCAAAAGCTTGCTGACCTCTTGAAACTTGAGTTCCCAGCATTATAACATGAAATAGTTTGTTGTTTTGGCTGCCTAGATCCTGGCATTTTGTTACAGGACTCCTAAGGAGCCAGCACAGATTCCCTTAAAGTACTTACAGCTTCCAGCTTATGGACAGTTCTGCTGGGAGTGGCAAACTGAGACAGGCTCTGAGGCTACATAGAACGCGGAGCTGACGGGTCAACTGACCTAGAGAGAGACGGTGGGTGGCAAGTGTGCTGTTTGCCACGTCTAGATAATCAGTGTGCCTTATGCTCTGATAAAGTGTGATAAGATTGTTTTAAATCCCCGTCAGGAGGAAATGCATTGTGGGCAGGGGAGTCGTGATGGGATCATGCCTTCATATAGCCCTCCACCAGCTCTTCCCAGGAGACCCAACCGCTCCCCTCTGGAGACAGCCAAGGGTTCTGTCACCCTCTCTGCTTTGCCTTCGTCATCTGGGATCACAGCGGCAGAGTACTGAAATGGCTTCCCAATGGCCACGTGGAGACTGTGACCAGAATGGAACTTGATTTACACCAGGAATGGAGTTGGTGGATAAAGAAACTATTTGGGGTCCTGCAGGAGCCTAAGTACTCGTGCTTCTCAGAGAAGGATGCAGAAAGTTAAGCCTCCTAGAGTCCTCCAACCGTTCAATCAGGCCAGGCTTCCTTGCCCAGGTTATCACCCACCCATGGCTCCCTCATCCAACTGCTCCTGGTGCCTCGTTAGACACAGTCAGGTGAGACTTGGGACTAATAGGAGGCTCAAAAAGGGTGATGGTTTAGAAGTTAGAAAAGAGTAGAGCAGCCCCTCTCCAGAGGAACCTGGCCTTTGAAATGCCATCTTCTCCATCATGGAGGCCCGTCTCCTGAGCCCTCTGCCCTCCTACTCCAGGGAGTTCTGGCCACATTTAAGAATGGCTGCTGCAGGGATAGAAAGAGCCCAGGGGTTCTGCCAAGGGTCACTCCT
Organism: Alexandromys fortis; assembly: GCF_014885135.2. Lineage (NCBI taxonomy): Eukaryota > Metazoa > Chordata > Mammalia > Rodentia > Cricetidae > Alexandromys > Alexandromys fortis. The sequence continues at coordinate 4,289,726 of NW_026067978.1, read as the reverse complement.
GAGATTACAGGTCACCTGATTCCAATTCCATCCCAGGAAAATCCTTCCGCTTATCGAGGCAGTGGGGAGCTGACTTTCCTGGGGATTTTAGGATCTTCAGTATTCTAGCAATGCCTTCATGTTTTGAATCCGAGAGTCCATCATGGCAAGGAAGGTACAGAGGTAGGAGCATGACGATGCTTACTCATATCTCCATGGACCAAAAAGTGACACAGAACAGGAAATAAAGCCTGCCTAGAAATCTCAAGGTCTACCCCCGCTTCGTAAGTGAGACTCCAAAACACCACCAGCAGCTGGGGGCTGAGTACTCAAACAGGCAAGCCTGGAAGAGACATTTCATATTCAAACTGTAACCGTCTATCTGAGCCCTCTGGTCCCAATGAGTTCACATACCCTGGGCCTCATCCCTGCCCCTCAGTTATAACATCTGCCTGCTACGCTCTTTGCTGGGTGAACGTCTCTCAGCAAACACCTGCATTAATAATACCACTTCTGCATTCCGTGCAGCGGATCACTTATATCATTTTGTCAAATGAGGTCTTGGTTAGATCTGCCAATCACACAGCCCTTTCCAAATGACAACAGCAACAGCCAGACTAGTTGAAATACAAGGATACATTGTAGGATCACTGAGATCCTAAACACAGAGCAAGCAGTGGAGAAGGGGCACCCCAGCCCACCTCCCACCCATCCCCACCCCACTCCTGCTCCAGCACTCTCCAGCTTACCTGGAGTTGTACTACAGAGGCAAAGACCATACTATAAGAGACACAGCTTCCAAGAACTTACCTCATTTCAGCTCAAACATCCAGAGCTCTTGCAAAAAGAACCTTGTGCTCTAAGAGAACACTGGCCTGAACCTGCCAATGCCTTGCCAAGTAGCCTAGCCAAGCTCCCACCAATCCCTGGGCTGGGTTTTCCTCCTTCATAAGATGAGGTCAATTCCTGGCCTCCAAAGCTCCAAATAAGACTTTTCACAAATCTTCAGAATTCACTGATTTTCCAAGTACATACTCGCTGTCAGTGTGATCCCTAATCACTCTATCGATCTATTCAATAGATACGTATTGAGTAACTCTTCAACTATATTTGGGGCAGATATCAGACAATGAAGAAGACAGATGTAATCTATGTCCTTCTGGCCTACAAGCACAACCAGATGCCAAATAAACAATTACTTAATTAATAGGATGAAAGATAGAAGGACATGGGGGCAGACTCTCCCAAGAGCCAGATCCCTTTGGGTTGTGTGGAAGGAGATTCTGCTATCTTGAGAAAAAAACAGCTTTTGACAAGCGGTTTGAGCATGGGTCTGAGGCCCAAGAGTTAGCTAGTACACAGCCGATGAAATGGCAAAGGAGAGTCACCATTTGTGCGCACTGTTACGGTGAAGACTGATGCTTAGTAGGCCTGCTCTGCCTTACACCCACACCCAGGCCTGTGCATTGTGCTCTTCTCAGAGAGAAAAGCTCCATGCATTGAACACATCACAAGTTGGCTTGCCTGTGTGTGTGTGTGTGTGTGTGTGTGTGTGTGTGTGTATGTTTTTCACCCGCCCACAGAAGCCTGTGAACCCAGATCCACATGGTGGACAGCAGCATTCCCAGCATAGGACATGGCTCATACCTACTATTAAGAGTGTGGTTATAATGGGCTAAGGACATAGGTGTGGCTCAGTAGTTAAAGTGCTTTCTTTGCAAGCATGAAGTCCTGAGTTCAGATCCAGCACCAGTGTGAAGGTTTGGAGTGGTCACATGTGTCATCACCCCAGTGTTGAGACAGGATGGAGACAAACAGTTCCCAGGAACTTGCTGGCCAGTCTATCTGAGACAGAGCTCTGCGTCTACTGAGAAATGTTCTTTAAAAAGGGTGGAAAATAATAAAGAAAAAAAAACCAATGTTGATCTCTGGCCCTCTGCACATGAACACATGGACAAATCTCTGTCTCTGCCTCTCTTCCTGCTCCCCACATGTACACACACAGGCACATACATGTGCGCACACACACACACACATACACACATATGGTTTCAGAAGTGGATTTCATATATGAGGAACCTGAGGTCAAGAGACAAGGAACTAACAACCATTGATGAGGTTCCAGGGAAAGGATAGTGGAAGTTAGTGCTCCCACTATCAAATTGGTATGTAGGTTCCTCAAAAAAAAAAAAAAAAACAGGAATAACATCTGATCCAGCCATATTATTTCTGGGTATTTAACCAAAGGAATCAAGGACAGTGTACAATATAGACACCTGCATGCACGTATTTACTGAAGCACTGCTCGCAATAGTGGAGGTATGGAATCTGCATAGATGCCCATCAGTGGCTAAATGGACTAGGAAAATGTATGCACAGTAGAATATTATCACACATGAAGAAAAAAATGAAATATTATTTGAAAGAAAATAGATGGAACTGCAGGTCACTTGTTAAGCAAAGCGATCGGACAAAAGCAAGAAGCACCTACCTTCTTTCATATTTGGAATTTAAAAGCTTAGAGAGACATTAGAAAGAGAGATATTAAAGAAGATGAGAGGACAAGGGAATGAGGGTAAAAGTATATTGGGAGTAAAAAATGATAAAAGTACTCTATATGTGTACAGTAAAATATTATTATTTTATAGAATTGATATACACGAATAAAAAGAAAGACAGAAGCTGGCTGCTATATTAAATAAGATACAATAATTAATGCCTGTAAGAAACACACTTTGCTAGCAAATATATATANTATATACAAATTGTAAGTGAAGGAAAGTTACAACCAGAGAGACATAAAACAAAAATCAAAAGCAACACAGAGGGTAAGGAGAATCTGTATTTCTGTTGCTTGTTTTGAAACAGGGTGCTGCATGTAGCCTTACCTGGCCTAGAACTCACAACCCTCCTCCCTCCATCTCCTACTGCAACAACGGTAAACATTATCTTTGCCAAGATGATATAATGGTTTGTAGTAGAAGGCTACTTGTTTGTTCCTGGCTTCCCAGACTTCCAAAATAACTGCCCAGAAACTGTATTAATTAAATCACTGCATGGCCTATTAGCTCTAGCTTCTTATTGGCTAGCTCCTACATATTAATTTAACCCATTTCTATTAATCTGTGTATCACCATGTGGCTGTGGCTTACCCACAAGGTTCCATCCAGGATCTGTCTCTGGTGGAGCTATATGGCTTCTCCTTGACTCTGCCTTCTTTTCTTCCAGAATTCACTTTAGTTTTCCTTACCTACCTCTATGTTGCCCTATCACAGGCCAAGCCAGCTTCCTTATTCATTAACCAATAAAGCAACACATATACAGAAGGACTTCCCACACCAGTGGTTATGCACATATGAGTATAAAGGTTGGTACACTGAATTTCATTTCTAAGTGGGCCTAAATTGCAAATAGGCCCCAGAACACTGTCCGTGCAATGCTTTAGTACCACACATTCAGGAAAAGATCATCCAGACAAAAACTAGAAAATAAATGTCAGAGCTGAAGCACACTAAAAATCAAGCGGAGTCAACAGACATCTACAGAATAAAACATCCACCCACTGCAGAATGTACATTATTTTCAGCAACTCATAGAATTTATCTAAAACAGATCACATTCTCTGCCATAAACCAAGCATACATTAACAAATAAAAAACGCTGAAATAATTTCTTGCATTTCATCAGACTATAATGGAATAAAACTAAAAATTAATGGCAAAAGAAAATGCAGAAATAATACAAACATAGACATTGAATGATATATTTTAACAGTCTCTGAGTCATTCTTGAACTCAAGGGGGAAATTAAAAGTTCCTCTGTAAGAAAAATATGTGCTCTCAGCCACTGAGCCATACCTCCAGCCTACCGCTATAGAAGTTGTAACTCAAAGACCCCAAGGGAGAGTAGACAGAGTTAGGAAACACTTCCAGACAAAGACTACAACTGTTGCAGACAAGATGTCTGTGGTAGAAACAGGGAATGACACCTAGGGCAAAAATGTGGGATGATTGAATCCAAAGGATCCCTGAAAGCCCATGGAGCAGCTTTTGAGGTGGGGCTGAGTGGAGGAGTTAGATGGCTGAGGATATGCCCTAGAGAGGGATTATGCGCTCCAGCCCCTTATTCTTCCCATTGCCTCCCAGCCACTTTAGAACAACTTACTCCACCACACTCTCACTGTGACATCCTGTGTTCTATAGGACACAGAGACAGTCAAGCAACCATGGGCTGAAGCCTCTGAAATCATGAGCTGACTTAAGCCTTTCCTTTTTACAACTTGATCAGATCATTTGTCACAGAGAGCTAACTGGAGAGCAAGTCTGAGCCAAGAAAATGCAGAAACAACACAATAGAAGATGGGCCTGAGAGAGTCAGGGTCCAGGCCATGATGGGCCTCATAGACATGTCCCTCAAATAAAAAGGAAAAGACAGTAAAAAGGTGCACAGTGGTGGCTCTGAAGTGGAGACGGAAAACACAGGACCATGAGTATCCCAGAATTCACTTTGATTGAACAGAAAAGGCTGGAAGAGCTATATAGCCAGTTTGATGTCAACTGCAGAAATTCAAGCAGCAAGCGCAGTGAGGTTTGACCAGGAGGGCAGATATAGCTTGAAACAGACAGCCCCAATGATGGTTGAAAGGCAAGACAGATATGACTGTGATCTGGGAGTATATGTGAATGACAATTCCAAGCATTTCCTCCTGAAGTGACCGAATAGAGGAGCCCTTCACTGGGAAGAGCCCCTAGGAGTCAGTTATGAATTACACCTTAGACAGACAGAATCTCAGCACGTTCCAAATGCCCAAGAAGAAATGCTAATTGGTCCAATGTGGGTACACAGCTGAGACTCGATTAGTGGTGTATTGTGAGTAGCTGAACCCCAATGCTGAAATGACCTAAAAGGCGAAAACTGCCTGAGGAGATGGCTCAGTAGGTCTTTACCCCTGCTGTGAGGACCTGAGTTTGCAAACGCGGAGACAGGACACTGGCTTTTCTTTAGCCTTGTGCACATTAATTTGTTCCTCTAAAGACCCATCCAGAAAAGCAGGGACCACAGCTGCAATCCCAGCACTCCTATGGGGAAATGGAGACAGAAAAATCCCCTGAAGCTCGAAGGCCGGCCAGCCTGGTGTGTGCAGTGGAGACTAACAGATGACCCTGTCTCAAACAAAGCAGAAGGTGCGGACTAATACCCAAGGTCATGTTCTGACTTCCAAATGCACAATGTGATATACATACACACACATACACACACACACACACACACACACACACACACGATTTTGTAAATGTTTATTTTTATCTTTTTATTTATGTGTTCATGTATGTGCATGTATATGTGCCATGCTTTTTAAAAAATAAATACATAAAGGCAAATATATGAGCCTATGATGGGGTTGCAGAGCTCAGCTCTTCTTTAACAGCGAAAGGAAACCTTAAGCGAATAGAAAAAGCTGCCAGCCAACAGTGAGGCTATGGAATTCCCAGGCTCTTCAGGGTATTGATTGCGATGATTCTGTCCCTGGCCAACCCGTCATAGGAAAGGCTCACACCAAACCCCACAAGGGCCCCAAGGACAAATATTTTATATATATGTATATATATATATATATATATATATATATATATATATATATCCAAAGATAGAACACTAGCTACTCTTTGGCCCTGGGCACATGACATAACTCCTCCACAGACCCACCTTGAAAAAACAGGGACCAAAACATCCTTACATGCCGGACCACTGTGGAGATTAAATAGGAGGGTCTTTGGGAACGTGCTCCCCAAATGTACAACAAAGGTGATGATGAAGTCAAACAAGTCCATAGAACATTGCCTCGCTAATGACTAACTTTGGCTTCTAACATCCATTTCAAGCATCAAGCCACATTAGCAAAGAGGAACCGATAGTGGGTAGCAGATAAGGAATGGGATCTATGAGAAAAGGTTTTTCTTCTCTAAAAATATTGACATAAATTCGCCCTCAAAGGAAGGATGAAGAGCTGATCTAATAAATTACCTTGCTAGACAGAGAAAGATTAGGATGATGAATGTGAGCCACGTGGTGGCTAAAAAAAAAACTGGGGAGCGCGTGTGGTGGCTCACACATCCCTCCTCATCATAAATGACATTCTCAGTGCAGTCATTAGGACAGGTGCCTGACACGGATTCTGGGAGTGGCCACAGAGTAATATCAGTAGCTAGAGTTTCATTGATGTGTTACCATATGCAGCCACCATGGACCAATAAGCCTTACTTCATCGAATACTTGTTCAGTGCAAGATACTGACCAGAGGAGGAATCTATTGCATTGAAGGAGAGGAAGGTGTCAGGGATATTCAATGAATTCAGGCAGCACTCACAAATCAAGGCTACATGATACCAGAAATGTCTAGCACAAGCTAGAATGTTTCCACACTGGAGGTGTGACAGAGAGCAGATGGAGGGAGTTTAAGTAAATGACTGCACTCTGAATGGACTTGTGTCTAGAGTGACACATCCTTGGGGTGTCTTCCTGCTGCTGGGAACTTCCACCAGGGCTCTCCTGGCTGTGCACTGAGTGCCCTGGAAACTCCTGGCCACTGTACTGAGATAGTCTAGGGAGAGGAATACTTAGATGAGTTTGTTCATTTTCAACATAAAGAATGGGAGACATTGGAGAAATGGCTTTGTAGAAAAGAATGCTTGCTGCAGACACCTAAAGACTTGAGCTCAGATCCCAGCACTTAGCTAAAATCCAGGTGTGGCTGTGCACACATGTGACCCACTCTGTGGTGTAGAGAGATGAGGGTTGCTGGAGGTTGGTGGTTTCCATAATAATTTCAGGCTGGTAAGGGACTCTGTCTCAAAGGAATAAGGCGGAGAATGACAGAAGAGGACACCCAGTTCCTTCCTCTGGCCTCTGAGTACACATGCCCGCACACATACATGCACTTACACCATATAGCCATATACCACCTTCACATATACATCAGAAACTATGTTCATAGCAGCATTGTTTGTCATAGCCAGAACCTGGAAACAATGCCTCTCAACCAAAGAATGGATAAAGAAAATGTAGTACATTTACACAATGAAGCACTACACAGTGGTAAAAATGTTGACATCTTGAAATTTTCAGGCAAATGGATGGATCTAGATTCCATCATAAATAAATCAATAAATCATATTGAGTGAGGTAACCCAGACCCAGAAAGACAAATATCATATGTACTCACTCATAAGTGGCTTCTAGACATAAAGCAAAAAAAAAAAACCTACAGTTCACAACCCCAGACAATCTAGACAACAAAGAGGACCCTAAGAGAGGCACACATGGATCTACATAGGAAGTAGAGAAAGACAAGATCTCCTGAGTACATTGGGAGTGTGGGGGTCACAGCAGAGGGGAGGAAGGGAGGAGAGAGGAGAAAAATGTATAACAATAAAAACAACAATAATAATAAAAATAAAAATAAAGAATGTGAGGCTTGGGAGACTGTAATAGTCTGTTCAAGGTTACACAGTAAATGCTAGAATCTGAATTGAGAGGCAAGACTAATCGAACCGAGGGTATGTTCACCAGGACATATACTTAAGTAGCTCCTCCAACCTGAGACCTCATTCTACGGGGAAAGCTCCATTGAGGAACACGAGTGGACTGCGTGTTGGCCAGCTTTCCCATCATTGTCATGGAACACCTGGCATAAGCAAACTAAAGAAAAGCACTGCTTGAGTCCACAGTTTGGTTCCCCCACAGAGGAGTGATGTAACAGATACTCAACTCATGGTAGCTAGTCAACATGAAGACGGGACCTGCCACCAGTGACCTACTTCCTCCATCTAGATTCCACTTCCTGGAGTTTGCACTACCTCCCAAAACAGCGCTGCTCACTGGGAGCCAAGCAGACAATGCATGGGGTGGGGGAGTGCATTTCAGAATCAAAACACTGGCCACTTTCAGAGATTCAGAGGAAAGTAAATTCTGGGGTCCCCACAGAGTCAAGTGGGGTCTGAGTTTGTGGCTAAGCCAAGGGAGATAACTGTGATTACATGTTTTAAAGATGCAGGGTGAGCCATAGATGAATTCTTTCACCTACTAGGCTTCTGGTCAGGAACCTGGATCCTCAAAGGGGTTTTCAAACTCAAGAATTAAAATATAAAATAAAGTCTGAGCCAACGTCATTTCCCATAGGAAGCTAAACATTATAACAGTTGGTTTGTTGGGCAAATTTAGCAAGGGCAGCAGGAAGGTACGCAACACAGGTATAAAATTGTAAGGATGATTTGAAGATCTTTCTGGATTCAATGCTCCGGGTCTTGCATTTTTGTTTGTTTGTTTGTTTTTTATTTTTTGATTATTTTTTAACTGAACTGATACTAGTTTAGATGAGGGAATTTGAAACCGTCTCACGGTGCTGACAAGCCAGGATAAAGTATTCTCTAAGGGACCTACCAGGCAGCCAGGAGACGTAAGAGGTACCTGCTTTAGTGAAGAATATCTTAAATAGCTTCAACGCCATTCTCTACCATCGTGTTCCCCCCAGTACTTCGAGAACTACCCAACTTTTGATTCCAAAGATTTCTGGCTTGATTCAGATATAACCAAAGAGGGATGAAAAACCATCACTTCTACCTTCTGAGGGTCACATTATACCCTCCACTCTGATGTTCAAAGAATCCATGGGAGGCATAGGAGAGTTTATGGTTGGCAGATAAGACCCAGAACTGGATTTCACGGGGACCTTTAGGGTCTGTCGCTTCCTCCTTCCTAGCATATATTATGTCTGCCAGTCACAACAGAACTGCTTTCCCTTGGGAATTTCCCATTTGCTGTCTCTATGGTTTAGGTGGGCTGCTATCTCCCAATAATCCAAACCTGACTCCGGTCCATTCACATCCTTCACCTCTGACCACCAAGAAAGTCTCAGCAATCAGAATCCAACCAAAGCCATATAGCAGAAAACTCGCACCAAGACTTGATGCTGTTACACTGAGAACAAGGGTTTGTTTTCTGTTGCTGCTGATATCCAGTCCTACACTGAGGATTCCTACCAACACCCCGGCGTCAAAGAAAACCATCCCGAGGATGGAGCCAGCCCCAAAGAATTAAATCCTTCACTAAAAGACATCCGATGACTGACATGCACACAGCACACGTTTGCACTCATCCTCACCCAGCCTGAGGTCTGTCTTCTCTTTCTTTCATTTGTCAACCAATCACACTTCTTCCTGCCTAAACACGTTCAAGCCAAATTCCTTTTATGTTACACACCACATCTTGAGCCATGCCTCTGTCAGGAAACAGGTCTCTCTTCCATTTTTATTCGGGAAGTATTGCAGATGTAAACAGAAATGGAGAATGTCATAGTCATTTCCCTTGAGTAAGTAACACCATGGGGACCCAAGGTTTCTTCAGGTTGTGACATGTTGTGGTTCTTGAACGACAGCCCTCCAATCCATCCTACAGACAATCATTCCTTTCTACATGATCCCTCCACAGCCCCTGGGCTCATCTCACTCAGCCTTCTGTCTCTGTTCTGTCATACAACACTCTAGCCAGACTTCAGATTACTAAAAGGTAGGAAAAGTTGAAGATCAAATACTCAGCCATGATTTAATTATTTATGTAAAAATAAACAAGTGCATCCATCTTAGTACAAAAAAATAATTCTGCATTTTAACTAGTGATAAAGTTATATCTATACCAAAGAATTGTTTTAAGAATAAATGTTGGTATGATTTATTATCAGCAAATTTCTTATTTGTATGTCCATTTTACATGCCAGGATTACATTTTAAAAATTACAAAAAAATTTTAACTCCTAGGGTTACATAAAATTTGGAGGCCAAACTGATATCAAAAGGAAAAAGTCTAGAAAGCCCTGCCCTACCAGATGGAAGAACCTAATACTATCACTCTGCTAACTAGACACTGAATTAAAACAATTCTCAATGACATATCATTTTACCCACAAATTAATGCATCTCTCAACTCTCATTAGAGAAGCTTTTATTTGCAGTAGATGGTGATTAACACAGAGACTCACAGGTGACCCAGGCATAGAGAATAAAAGCCTACAGAATGTTCAGTCCTAAATGGAACATCTATACAGTATACCCTCTCCTCCTTAAGGCTCAGGGATCCATGCAAAAGAGGAGCCAGAAGATTGCAAGAGCCAGAAGTGGTGAAGACTCCAAGGAAATGGAGTTCTCCAGGCCCAGCAGGGCAGCCGCACAGATGAACTCACAGCTGCTGAGGCAGCATGCACAAATCCCATGCAAATTTACACCAAACATAATCCCAACATGTGGAGAGGAGGTGAGCATGAAGTTTGGCAACTGAAGGCTGCTGATATGGAGAACCAGTCTTCTACAAGGGCATAATCTCAGGTAGGTTGGCTATCCTCCAGTTGATGGCCACATATCTAAGAGTCTGAAAGCAGCACAAATTGCCCGGAGAGATACTTTTTTTAAGACACAAAATTACATGGATAAGGAAGGAGGGTGGATCTAGTTGTGGAAGGGGTTGACTATGACCATACGCGCTGAACTAGATTCTCAAGGAAGTAATCAAATGTAGAGAGAAATATAAGCCTTCCCTCAAGTAACTTGTCTTATAATACAGTCCAGAGTGCTTGGATCTGAAATATCAAATATTCAAGTGATCCATCCCTGCATCCTTTCCAGCCCCACCCTACTCTTTGCACTACCTCTTCCCTCTGCTCTCCACATACCTTGCTTCTCCTCTACACCATGTCAATTTGTCTCTCAGAGCCTTTGCATGGCCATAAGCCCTTTCACCAGCCCCCAACTCAAGTGATGCCTTCTATTCTTTCAACTTAAGTGTACCTTTAAAACATCCATTACTTTCACTACCACCAAATTTATCTTATTCTGTAACTTTGGTGTATTTTTTTCTTATTGTCCTTATCTCAACTGTAAGTAATCTTGTTTATTTGTTTACTTATAGACGTCCATGCCGCTAAAAGTACAAGGTCTATAGGGCTGAAAATTGCCTGTGTATGCTTCAAGAGAACTCCTGGTGTCTAGCAGAGAGTTTCTATAGTGGAAGATGTGCAAATAGTGTGATTAGATTTATGGATGCATAGATGGATGCATGAATGGGAGGGAAAATGGATGAGAATATGGATGGATGGATGGATGGATGGATGGATGGATGGATGGATGGGCAAGGATGGGTAGATGAGAGGATAGGAGCATAGATGGATAAATGGGAAGGAAGAAGGACAAATGGATGGGTAGATGAAAGAATGAATATGTGGATGGGAGAGAAGGAGGATGGATGAGATGATGGATGGATGAGATGATGGATGGATGGATGGATGGATGGATGGATGGATGGATGGATAAAAGACATGAGAATGGATGAGTGGTGGGTGCAAGGATTGGTGGATTGGTGAGAGCCAGTGAAATTCTAACTCAAGTCTAATTTTCAAACTTAGTGTCCCTGTGAAAACTTCCTCAAGCCAATAGCCAGCAATTCTGTCCTTATGTGAGGCTCAGCAGCTTGCCTGCTTTGCTCTGGAAAATTGGGATTGCTGTGGTGCCCTAAAGCTGAATTAGAACATTGGCATGCCCTGACAGCAACACCAAGAGAGAACACAAGAGCTGCAACACTTGCATCATGCTCTTCGCACACCCTGTAAAGGCTCTGCCTGCAGCAATCCCCCATAAACGGAGACACAGCAGGAAGGACTCTCCAGCCATTGGTTCTTAATACAAAACTGAGGAAAGATGAAGAATTGCTGAGACAGTCACAACAGAAGGTACATTACCTTCGCCTCTTGTCTGCTCAGATCCGTAGCTATTTCAGAAAGCGAACTGGTTACAAGGAAAATTTCATTTGCTTTGGATGAGGAACAATGTGACATTTTTTGACAATGTAGTATAAAATATGCCACATTTCTTAAACAAAGTGAGACATAATAAAAATGAACTGTAAGATTCCATGGGAGAGCTAAGATTAGAAAGGAACTCATAGTTCTTTGTAGACTGCCATAATGTTTTATCAGGCTCATGCACAAATATAAATCCAGCAATAACGGGTATAATTAAATAATTATACTCATGGCTTTTTATTTTACTTCTGCCCCTACTGGGCCATGTGCTCCATGAAGTCAAGGAGTGTGTCTGTTTGTGACTGGGAGCCTAGAAGTGACAGAGCAGGTGTCCAAATATTATCTGAATGAACGAAATGATCACTCGTGCTCTGTTACATAGATAAATTCCATGCCAGGTGTAGTAGTGCACACCTGTAATCCCAGCCCTTGAGAGGTCAAAGCAAAGGCATTAGTAGTTCAAAGCCAGCCTGGAATACAAAATGAAACCCTGTCAAAAATATAAAAAAAAATGATAAACTATAAAATCTCAGATGAAAGATTCTGGATTTGGTGTGAGTAGAACAGGGGCCTCCGAGGGACTCCCATACCTTTGTTTAACCCAGCACATGGCAGTGAAGAAATCAAGATGCCCTATAGGATGCAATCCTGCATAATTGCTAAAAATGTAAGCCAGAGACCCAAGGCCAAGACAGAAGAAAATAGGGACAAGCCAGGCCAGGCCGTTGTCTGCTGTGGCAGTGCCAGGTGACTAGATCCTAGCTCTGTTCCTGCATTAAGTCTGGTGACTTAAGTCATTAGTCCTCCTTGGGACTTCTAGGCATGTGTCACCTTCAAAGGAGAGTGAAGTAAACTGGAGACCAAACGCCCCCTCAGAACCTTGACAGCACTTCACAAAACATAACAACCCAGGAGGACTTACAACAAAGGAAGACTGCCATCCTGCAGGCCATTCCCGGAATTCTAGCAGCCATCTTGCCTGGATGCAGCCAGTCCAGAACAGGCACCCAAAGTCTGGAGGAAATCTTCAGCTCATGTCTCTCACCCTTCCCACGGAGATTACAACGGCAATATAGAATCAAGTCACACAGCCTGTGTTCAAAGCCCCTGGCCACCGTTCACCAAGGCTACAACCTTAAGCACAGCTTCCATCTCTGCCTCTGAAAACTGGAGTACTGGTAGGATGCAAACGTTATCCAGCAAGCTAATGTCAGGACAACTCTGTGCCCTGCACACAGTGGAGGCCCTGGGGATGCTGCTTGGAACCATCATCCTCCCCAGCAGCTCACAGTTTCCTCCCTGACCCAGTCAGCCCAGAAATTTCCTTCTTGTTACTTGCAGTCCCACAGAATGACCAGAGACAGAATGCAAAGGGGCTGGGACTTAAATCAAAGGCAGATGATCTTTTTTGGGGGGATTCATCCTTGTAAATCACACAGGTTCCCTGAGCGGAGACGGGCTTGGATTCTTAATGTGTTCCTGGTCCGCCTCTCCCAGTCTGCCTTTCCCGGTGAGGCGTGACTTCTCCAGAGTTTGGGGCACTCAAGAGACTCCAGGGGTGTTCCAGCTCAGCTCCCTGAATGTACAGTTAGGGAAATAAAGGCCAGAGAATAACTTAGATTGGCCAGATGCAGTCATGAGATGAGAGCCCGGGAATCCAAACACCTCCTAAGGTGAAGCTTTTACAAGAGTCAGGCAGGGGAGCTATCTGTCCCAGCACAGCACAGCCACGAGGACATGAGAACATGAATTCTCTGTAGAGAATTTCAAAACGATAGTCACTTCTTAATTTTTATTTTTGTTTATGTATATGTGGGGAGTGTCATATGTGAGCTACCTGTGGAATCCAGAAGTCATAGGCGGTGTGTCTGACATGGGTGCTGTGAACCAAACTCAGAACCTCTGCAAGAGCAACAAGTGTTCTGAGCCACTGACTCATCTCTCTAGCTCCATAGTAGGCTTTTCATTAAGTGACCAGAAACCAGTCTGTTACCAATATGTGAGTAAATTCATGCATAAAAGCTTGTGACAAACTCGACTTAACAGTTAGGTTAAGTTCTCACCAACTGCAGAGGTCATTGGTGAATGTTATAGGGTAATATAGTAAGCTCTGTGTATCAAGGGCAAATTTGTGATGGTGTCAAATATTCTAAGTTCACTTCAGGCACCACCCAGATTTCCTGTGGATTTAACCAACAGTTTGGGGGACAGGGGATGTAGTTCAGTTGGGAAAGCCCTGACCTGGCAGACATGAAGCTCTGGGTTCAGTTCCCAGCACTTCACAAGTGTACAGACCTGTTACCTTCATGCCTGTAATCCCAGCACTGGGGAGGCAGAGGCAGGAAGATGGGGATGATGCTCCGCTACACAGGGAGTTTGAGGCCAGCCTGCACTGCCTAAGACAGGCATATCTGAAATAGACCATTGTCTTGGCAGCACAGGATTGTAAAGAAGGGAAACAGAAGTTAAGATTACTCCACTCCTTCATTCTGTTTGACCGGTGGTAATTTTATTAAGGGTTTCAGTTTAAAACCATGAAATGGACTGCAAAACACAAGGTGCGATGTGTTTGACAAGGGATATTATTGGGTGTGAACTATGACCACCCCTAAGTGATAACTTTAATGAAAGTGATTTCCTTTGTCAATTGTTTTTTAATCAAAAGATTTAATAAAATGATTATATCATCACAATACAGTTATTTCTGAAAATGATTTTTTTTTTAAGGTAAGGCAAGGGTAAATAACCAAACACCAACTATGATGCCATTTCTGCTTTGTTGGCTATTGTGACTTGTGAAGGACAGGGCAGACCCTTCCTGCCTGTTCCTAATACATCCTTCCCTTTTGAGTGACATTCACTGTTACTCCCTAGGCCTCTCCCCGCCCTTCTTTCCCACCTGACTTCAGCAGGGAGGGTGCCTGGGTGAGGATTTCAGGATAAAGAATACAAGCCTTTCATTTTTCTCTCTCTTTGTCGCTAACAGGTGCCCATCCCCCTGCTGTGAACAGGAGCAGGCTGCTGAGACAGGGGCTCATCCTGACCACAAAGTGTCAGCTGGGCTTTGTGGTTCTGCCCCCTCATGACATCGATGAAGGGGACATTTTCATCTCTGCTCTGATTAGTTCTTGTCGTGTGTGTATACATGGGTATGCGCATGTGTGTATTTGTGGTGCTGTGTGGGGTACATGTGTTTTGTGCGTGTATGCACACGAGTCAGTGTGTAACTGTGTGTGCATGCACACGGAGGCCAGAAGCCAAGGTTGAGTTTCTTCCTCAATCATGTTCCACCTTATTTCTTGAGACAGGGTTTCTGTCTAAGTCCAGAGTTCACACATTCAGTTAGGCTGGCTGGCGAATGAGCTTCCAGAGATATGCCTGTCTCCATTTCCCCAGTGCTGGTTACAGGAAGGCACCATCATGCATGTCCTTTGCCTTATTTCTTAGCTGGCACACAACTCAAGTCAAGGAGTCTCTTACTGATCAGAGCCTCTGACCCCCACCAAGATGACGGTGGTGATGCTGAGAATTACAGCCACTTTAAAGACTCTTTGTGTTTTGAATGTTTACTGGATCAGGGCTTGTGACGAATTTGAATGCATCATCTTACTGACTCTTTAGGAAGGAAGCACTATCGTCATCCCCACATTACAGAAAAGAAAGCTGAGGTTAGAAACAAAGACGCCATCTTCCACTGCACACCCAGCGCGTGGCAGCAGAGAAGCTGGACTAGGCTGACCCGTGCTGAGTCTGAACACTCACCTACTGTGCTTGCGATGGGAAATAATCCACTTACAAACTCTGTGATTAGATTAAAGCTAATTCAGACACTGTTCTCAGATATTAGGGGTGGGGAAATGGCTCACGTAGTCTCACCTCTGTGTCCTGCAACTGGCACTCTCCTCTCTCACCCCAAATGACAAGTCTACAAGATCTAATTAGAAGATGGACCCTGTGTATCATCAGCCAGCCATACTCAGCTCGCCACCCCACCTCTGTGGTCATCTCAGCTGGAAGTCTTGGCTCCCAGCTTGGCTTGGCACCTCCCTGTCCTGGGTCTGCCAGCACCAGCGTCTTCTGCCTGGGCCAGGACACAAACGCTAGCACACGGTGGTGGAGTCCTCTTATGTCAAGCACTCTTGGCAGGACCACACAATACTTTTATGGGGCAATTCAAAAGGCCTAGAATATTCTGATATTGTTTTCCAGCCAAAAATGTTCCCTCCTCCAGCCCACAGTTAGCTTATGCTGGGGGCTAAGTTTCACCTTAACTATGTGTTTTTCTGACTTAAAACATAATCTCCCATTAAAAAGTTCTATTCAGGCTAAGAAAATGGCTCAGTCAGTAAAGTACTTTCCTGGCAAGCATGAAGACCTACGTTAGGTTCCCAAAACTAACATCAGTAGTTGGGATGGGTACCTACCTACCTGTAATCCCAGAGCTGAGGATATAGAGACAAGACTAGCCGTACGGCTCGCTGTTCAGCCAGACTATCCTAGCCAGCAAGTTCTAGGCCAGTGAGAGGGTGTGTTTCAAAATCCAAGGTGGAGGGCACACAAGAAACAACACCTGAGGTGTCCTCTGGGCTCCATACAGATGTGTGTGCACACATACATACACACACACACACACACACACACAGAGTTTGATTGGAAGTAATACTATAAAGCCTTGGTGAGATTCAGGTAGAATGGTGGGCTTCCCTCTGAAAAGAGTCCACTATGAGAAACGAGAGAGAATCCCTCTGGGAAACCGAGAGTTCCTGGCACCAAATGCACACCACCACTCCCCACATGGGCGTGTCCGCTTATGACTGCCTGATTGAAGGGCTTGGGAGTGGACCAGCACGGGTCCTGCAAGGCAGTCTGCTTAGTTAGCATCCTTTCTGTTGCTGTGATGAAACACCTTAACAAAAGCAACCTAAGGGGGAACAGGGCGTGTTTGATTCGCATTTCCAGGGTATGCAGTCTATTACTGGAGAAGTCAGAGGGGCAGGAACTGGGAACTACTGGTCACATTATACCCACAGTCAAGAACAAGGACCAGGGCCTAGAGAAGCAGCTCGGCAATTAAGAGCACCTGCTGCTCTTGCAAAAGACCCGAGTTTGTTTCCCAGAACCCATGTGGGATAGATCACCAGCACCTGTAACTCCAGCTCCAGGGGATCTTGCGCCCTCTTCTGGCTTCTGAAATCCCTGCATTCATGTGTACATCACACACACACACACACACACTTAAAAGTAAAATCAATTTACATCTTTTTTTAGAAAAAGAGAAGATAGCAATGAATTAATTCATGCCTGCATACTAATAACACTCTGCTTGCTTTCTCAACTTATGCACTTCAGGATGCCCTGCCTGGGGAATATGCCACCCCCAGTGGGCAGGACTCCCCACCAATTAATATAGTGCCTCACACAAACACCTACAGGCCAACCTAATATAGGCAATCCCTCAGTGAGATTCCATTCCCAGATGGCTGTAGATTGTGTCAAACTGATGGTTAAAATGAAGCATCACACAGTCCATAGATTCTGGAATATGGAACCTGGACTCTGACTCTGGCTTTGCCCTGGGAAACTGATGTTCTCTGGGCCATCACTATTATGGGGGGGGGGGAAGCCTTTTGATTGAACAGAGGACAATGGCTCACAGTTTCTTATCATTTCCTTTCTCATGAAAGTTCCCTCAGAGAGCCTGGTGGTAGGCTGGTGAAGAAGTAGAACACCCCCCCTCCATACACTGGTGACTTCCCCTCCCCCCCAGGGCCCAGTGCTGCCTGGTGGCAGAGTCAGTGTGACTTATGGAGGCATCATGCAGTGTCTGAAGCAAGAGTGGTTTGTCAACATGAATTTCAAGGATGTCAGAGGTGGTGCAGGCTCCAGCAAAGTCAACTCAGTGACGGTGGCCGCCTGGCCCAGAGCAGCCCATTCCCCATTGATACGGCACAGACCATCAACAAAGGGGATGGTAAAGAATTCTCAAGGACTAGACAGATGACCAAGAATAAAGGAACTTTCCACAAAGCTTGATGATCTGAGTTCAATCCTGGGACCCACATGATGGACAGAGAGAACCAACTTCCACCATTCTCTTCTGATCTCTACATATGTGTACACACATGCACACACAAAAGCACATATGAGTAGAATTTAATTTTAAAAACTAATTTCAGTATTTTTAAAAGTCTTATCATTATGTTCCAGGAAAGCTCCCTCAGTGATACACATAAGACAAAGCTATCCTTTCCTCCCATCCAGATTGGCAGTTGGCAAGCAATAGCCTGGGGATACCCCCTTATGTCCCAGCTTCTCAGACATCCATACACCACATATCACCTTGGTGTCTTCTTAGGACACAGACTCTCTCACGCTGCATCTCTACCAAGCTCCCAGCTGCTGCAAGTCCAGGGAGAATACTCTGACCAACAAAGCCCTAAGGAAGGCGGTAAAGATGGCACATTTTTCTGTGTGTGTGTGTGTCTCAGAATACAGTTCTACCCTGAGCAGCATTTGGTTTTGCCCTGAGGCTATGAAGCCCACTGTGTGCAACATTCTCCTATACTCACTCACAAGAGCTGGAGAGGACAGCAGAGAGAACTTAGGGGCCCTGTTCCCTCCAGGTCCTTCACTCTCACCCACACACAGATTCAAACACACACACACATTCTTGGGATGTGACAGATACACTAACCTGGGGGTCAGGGCACCTGAGTTCCACCTGGCCTCTGCAAACTTTTCTTTGGGTGATAATCTCAAAACACTTCAGTTTCCACCCAAAACAGACTCTACGTAGAAGCCAGCACAGTTCAAAAGCCTCTTACTGAATCCAAATTGCCATGTTGTATTTCTTCCCTGGGAGCAAAGAATGCAGATTCAGAAAGTGTGCAGGGAGCTGTGGGTGCCAATCTCCCAGTGGGTGTGCAGTAAGAAATGAGAAGAAAGGTGAAATTCTGCAAATGTTAGCCCTTGCACTAATGTTGAACTTCTGCAGCCCAAGCTGATTTTGGACTCATCCTGTATCTCAGGCTGACCTCAGACACACAACGATCCTCCCACTGAAATTTCAGGTATGCACCACCATGTCAGGCTATTTCTTCCTCTTGTATAAAATGAAGACACCAGAACCTTTGCCCTGGAGCCTCCAGCAACACTTGGCAATTCAGAGACTCTTGGGAAGTGCAGCTGACCTTATAGACCACAGCCATAGTTGGAAGTCCCACAATGCATCTTTGTCTAGAAACAACCCAAAAATGTTTCCTCCTCTAACCCGAGAGAACCTCCACACAGTGTTGACAGTACTGTCAGGAAAACATGGTACTGGTGCCGTGGGTTAGAGCCTTCTGGAATTCAGCACATCTGGGCTCCTGACCAGCCCTGGCTGCCTCAGGTAAGTCACTCTCTGAAACTGACTCTAGGTTTTCTCATCTGTCAAACGGGATTGTGGCTCCATGCACAAAGTGTCTGCCTACCGTGCACAAGGCCCCCAGTTTGATCCCCACCGTTCAATACACGAGACATAGTGGCACATCCCAGAATTTGGGATGCAGAGGCATGGGGTTCAGGAGTTCAAGGACATCCTTACCTATAGTGTGAGTCTGAAGCCAGCCTGGGCTACCCGAAGAGAGAAGGGAAGAAGGAGAGGAAGAAGAAGGAGGAAGAGGAGGAGGAGGAGGAGGAGGAGGAGGAGGAGGAGGAGGAGGAGAAGGAGAGGAAGAAGAAGGAGAGGAAGAAGAAGGAGAAGGAGAGAGTGAAGTGAAGGAGAGTCGGGGAAAGAGAGGGAGGAAGGAGGAAGTGGCGAGACAGAGTGGGCAAAGAGGGAGGGAGGAAAGGGGAAGAAAGGAAACAGAAGAGGAAACCATCTAAGACCCTTAGGCGTTTCATTTCCATGCTGTGGTTGTTAGTTTACTGGGGACCACACTGAGTAGGGACCTGCAGATCAGACTTGAGGCTCTTCTCAAAGGCCTTACCAAAACCATTCTTGATGTAATTGCTCTGTAATGTGATCATCCTCTTTTTCTTTCAAAGACTGGCCACTCAAAGAATATTCTCCACACATCTAATGAACTCCAGCACTTTTGGTGCCCTGGGGCCACTCAGGGCCCATCTCACCCCATATATTTTACTTTGGTTTCCCTTCTCCTCACAGGTGGGCAGTAAGAGGGGAGTAGGGACAGGAGTCTTTCCCTGAGCAAAGCAAGCTATCTTTTGTTCCAATTCTCCTGGCCCCCATTCTCTCCGTACAGTTATGGACTGAGGCAGCATCTTGCTCAGGTTATACAATATTCTGATTAAGTTTTCCAGCCTGCTCCATATTCAGGAGAGTAAAGAAATAAATTGCTGCTTGTAAGCAAGTAAAGCATGAGCCCTGCATACAGAGAAAACCTCTCTAAAAGCCTCAACAACCAGGATCATATATTCAAAGAACTATGAAGGTGTGGCTAAAAGAGGAGAGGGAGCTGGCACACACAAGAAACAGAGACTGAGCTGTGCAGTGATAGTGCATGCCTTTGATGCCAGCACTTAGGAGGCAAAGGCAGGCGGATCTCTGAGTGAGTTCCAGGACAGCCAAGGCTACACAGAGAAATCCTGTCTTGAAACAAATAAACAAAGAAACAGAAACTTATTGAAGTCGGATGTTCTGGAACTCAGCAGTAGAGCAGGTGAAACAGGACACAGCATCTAAGCGTGGGACACGGGTCAAGCCTCTTCACTTTTATGAGATTCGGTTCCTTCAGTATCAAGTGGCAGAGTCAAACTGAAGAGCAGCTGGGAAGCCCTGACCTGCCAAGTGCTTCAATGGTTAACAGGTCACATGAGGATTAAAACTGAAGAGGTGTGAGTTTGAGAAGAACAGGTAATCTGCTGTGGTGTATGAGTCACTAGTCTCAATACTGTGACCAAATGACTGAGGAGAAGCAACTTGCAGCTCACAGATTGAGAAGGAATGAGGTCCATCCTGGCAAGGAAAACTTGGTGGCAGGGTAGAGTAGAGCTGAATCCTTTGCAGCCACATTCCAGCAGAAAGCAGACAGGAAGTGGGATGTGGCTATGAAACCTCAACACCCAGCCCCAGTGACCCACCTCCCTCAGAAAGGCTCCATCCCCTAAAAGTTCCTCAACCTCCCCAAACAGCACCACCTGCTGGGGACCATGTTCAGGCACATGAGCCTGTGGGGGACCTTTTTCATCCGAACCTCAGCAAGTGGGAAAAAAACACCAGGTTT
The DNA here is from genome assembly GCF_014885135.2 of Alexandromys fortis. Lineage (NCBI taxonomy): Eukaryota > Metazoa > Chordata > Mammalia > Rodentia > Cricetidae > Alexandromys > Alexandromys fortis. The sequence goes on along the minus strand of NW_026067978.1, from coordinate 4,268,675 downwards.
ATTTCACATCTCTTTGTGACATTGAGTTGGAAGAGCAGGTGTCACATCAGACTTAGGATCTGCCAGAGCCTTATGCTTTGAGTCTAAATGATCTATGAGCATCCTCAGCCTCAGTCTGAGTCTGCACCAAAAAAAAAGAAAAAGAAAAAAAAAGTGACTTCACCTGCTCTGAACATTGCAGGGGGATGGTTCCACGATCTGAGGAAAGCATTCTGACTGATCGACAAACACAAACACTCAGTGATGTTTACTTTGCACTTTGTCCCTGGCCATGCAATGGCCAGGAAAGCTCCAAGGTTTTGTCACATTCACATAGATGCACCCCTGACCCCAGCAATAGGCATGTGGTATTCATGCACATCTGTGCCTGTGTACATTCTGGGCACACTCCAAGCTTAAGCAGTAGGATTCCTCTCTGTAGGAGGGTGGAGAGAAAATCCATTCATTCCCTCAAAATAAATGATGGAGCTTTGCTGCCCATCTTGTCTTGAGAGCACTTGAACTGAAGAGGTTAGAAACGGATTTATGGTCCTTCTGGCCTTGCACCACGTGGGGTTGTATCTCCCAGGGCACCAGGTGACAGATACTCCTCTGTCACTTCCTTCACTTTCTTTCCTTTTTGTTCTCCACCCCCCCCACACACACACACATACTCACCCTTGTATTTAAGAACATAACTCCTTTGCGGTTAGGGGTGGCATCCTGCATGGGATTCCGCTTACCTTAAATGCTAAATTCTCCCGTTTCTATCTGGTAGCCCAGCCTCACCCATAACTCTAGATTCATATATTCAATTGCCTGCTCAAAATTTTCACGTGGGCATTTAATACGAACTAAACACGAATAAAAGGACCTTGAACACATCCCAAAGAACTCTTAAGCCTGCCTCAAACAAATGATGGATAGAAACCAGGCCTTCTCCCTCTTTGCTCATCTCTGATAATGGCACCGCCATCTGCCAAGGGACCTAGAAGCCACACTTCCTCGGTCTTGACTCCATCCATCATCCAGCCGTGCCTCCCTCTCTGACCATTTCCTGGGAGCTCCCCAGTAAGACCTTTAAGTAAATCCCCGCCACAACGCTCCTTAACTACTGCTGCATCAGGTGGGGTGCTGACTTCTTCCCTGCCGTGCCCTGTCATGGAACACCTGAGCAGACTAGCGTCTACTGCTTCTCTCTGCTGTTTAAAAGCCTAGGGGTCTTGCCTGGGTGTATACCCAGAAAATACCACATTGGAATCTTACAGAGACACCTGCACGCCCATGTTTGCTGCAGTGTCGTTCACAATGGCTGTGACGGAACCGACTCAGGTGCCCAACAACAGAATAACAGAGGAGGAAAATGTGGTGCATATGCATAATGGGGGGGGTTCAACCATAAAGAATGACACATTTCTGTCATCTGCAGGATGATGGATGCAACTGGAGATAACTATATTAAGTAAAGAAAGCATGTTATCTGTCATTTGTGGTTCTGAGATTCTGTCCGGTCACATAAGCTCATGTATGTATATATGACAGTAGAGATGGGACTGCCTAGAGAAACAGAGGGCCAAGGGGAGCAGGGTGGGGCAAGAAAGGTGAGGGGAATATGCTCGACATACAATATTAATATTATACTTGAACAAAAATCTTTGAAAACATATCTTTAAAAGAAGGCAGTAACCTGTAGCATAAGAGCTAACAAACAGCAGTCATTATGAACTCCCTGCTCCAGTCAGCGTTTGGTGTTTTTCCCCCTTCACAAGCAAGTCACTCTCACAGCTGTTAGAAAAGGAACAGTAAACAAGATCACCCAACCCTGGGATGCTGCCTTCTACTGGGAATACGGATGAGAAACAAGTCAGGGCTGTGCCCGGGACTGCTGGGACGCCATTCTTAGAGGAGCCATTAGAAGTGGCCTCAAGGAGAAGGCTGCGCTTAAGCAAAGAATCAAGGGTGGAGGGGAGTGAGCCCCAAATAAACGGGATATTTGGAGACGGCTCTCCAGACTGACAGAATCAGAAGGCAGGAAGACACCTGGCAAGGAGAGGACACACCTCGGAGAAACCCTGGAGGCCACTGTGAGCAGTTGGACCTGTGCGCTATACGTGATGGGATGATGTTGACGGCATGGATTAAAAGGGCAATTCGGAGAGATTAAAAGAAAGGCAGGGTACGACATTGTTAAAAGAACGCTTGGTGTTGAGGACAGAATAAAGAAACTGAAAGCAGAAGATCAAATAACAGCTGTGTGCAATAGCCCAGGCAAGAGTCCGTGGGGCTTGAGCTGTAACCTGTGGGACGTGAGCTGGCTTTGAATTTATTTTATTTATTTATTTATTTATTTGTTTATTTGTTTGTATTTTGGAGGCCTGGTTTCTCTGTGTAACCCTGGCTGTCCTGTCACTCACTCTGTAGACCAGACTGTCCTTAAACTCAGAGATCTATCTGCCTCTGCCTCCCAAGAGCTGGGTTGAAAGGTGTGTGTGCAACATGGGTTGAAAGCTGACTTCTTGTCACCGAAGCCTCAAAGATCTTAGGTGGACTCTATGAAGAGAAATTCTGCATTGTAGTCTCTCCTGAGTCCACATACCCCTTTACCCTGGTCTGCCTTTCTGTCTATCTGCAGTCCATCCATCTACTCATCCATCCATCATCTACTGTCTGTATTATCTCCCTATATTTCTATCAGTCATCTACCATCTAGCTACCATCTTCCTATCTATGTGTCTGTCAAACATCTAGCTATCTCTATCATCTACCTATCCATTATGTCTAACAATAATCTATCATCAATAATCTATAATCTCCCTATTATATCTAGTGCTTTGTCATTTATCTCTCTTTCTGTCAATCATCTAGCTATTAATCTATCTATCAATTTATCTATCATCTATCTATATATTACATCTACTTACCATTTCTCTCTCATATACGTTTAACAATGGACAGAAACAACACTTTGTTTCCTGGACACCCTGGGCCTCTGGAACACTTAAAATTTTTAGCACATGAAATTCTTGAAGCAAACCATTGTATCTTGAGGTTTAGATCAGGAGGGGATTTAATAACACCTTCCTTTTCACTTACAATTTCATGATCTTGAAAGATCTTCAAAGAGAAGCCAAGTGTGCAAGCAGAACTCGCGGTATCCACAGCAACACATATCTGCATCCACCAGTGCCCAGTCTCCACGGCCTTAGAGAGCACTCACCTCTATGGTGCCTTTCCCATGACTTGATTTTTAAGTGTCTGTTTATCTCACAAATATATATAAAACCAACTCTTGAGAAGCTAACAGTATGACAACAGCCAAGACACACAAGCCTGTTCTTGACTACTTTCATTCGAGAAACAGACAAAAAAATATGAAGAAATAAATGAGTAAAAATTATGTCAGATGATGTCAGGAAGTATAAAATAGAAAGAAATAAAGAAGAAAATATGATGCAGAATTGTCACTATCTGAAGCATAGGCAATTATTTAGATGAACTACAGACACCTAGTCCCCACTTTGATTTTGATAGCATCCAGCAAACATAGATTTGATGGTTCTCCCTGTTAGATCTGTGTTCAGCGCCTTCTTGTTAGAAATCCCTGGTTCTCTGATGCCCAGCCTGATTCCATTTCACAGACCAAAACTCAACATTTTTATCACTGAAATGATACTGAGGTTAGTCTCCTGAGTGCCTCTGGCAGCCCACTGTCTATGGAAAGACCAGAGTGGGCACTGTATTGATGCCTCTGCTGTGTGGAACAGAATCCTGCACACTCCTGCCCTCCATCGGCTTGACCCCTGGAAGAAGTATAAAGTATACTGAGGCAGAGCAGGCTAGGCTCCCTGGAGAAGAAATGCAATTACTAGTGTTTTATCTTTGAATGGGTTGGGCAACATTGTTCCTAAGTCCTTCTGTTTGTTAGCTAACTCTTTGGAGAAGAGGTTATCAAAAAACATAGACTGGGCATCATCTAAATCTGAGTTTCAAACTTAGTCCTATTACTAACACACTACACAGCCTTAGAAAAGTCATGTCTTAAACCTCAGTGCCTCACCTATAAGATGGATGGATAGATAGATAGATAGATAGATAGATAGACAGACAGACAGACAGACAGATGGGATTGATAAAAAGAAATTAAATAGGTAACAATACATATAGATACATGAATACTTATTGATGCATGTAGATAGATTTGGTTGATAAAGATGATTGATACACAGATTTAAATGATATATAGCTAGGTAGATGACATAGATAATAGATAGATAGATAGATAGATAGATAGATAGATAGATAGATAGATAGATAGATAGATAGAGGTTTAGGTACAAATACAGGTTAGATACAGATAATGTAGATAGAGATGATAGTTAAATAGAGATATATAGATTTTGCCTTAATTACCTTCCTGTTTCTATAATAAAATATCCTAACAAAATTAGCCCAAAGAATAGTTTATTTTCACGCATAGTCCAAGGGGATACAGGCTATCATGGTGAGGAAGACAAAGCAGCAAGTGGGGAAGGCATGGTGGCAAGAGAAGAAGATTGGGTGGTCACATTACATCTACATTATGGAAGTAGAGAACAGTGGATGCGTGTTGTGCTAGGCTCCTTTTCTCCCTTTATCTGGTGTTGAATTATGTGTGCAAGAAAGTGGGTGTCTGCACATGTGAGTGCGGGTAACTGAGGAAGCCAGAAAAGGGTGTCAGATCCCCTGGAGCTGGAGTTACAAGTAATTGTGAGCTGTCTGACATGGGTACTAGGAACCAAACTTGGGTCTCTAAGAGAGCAATACATAACATTAATCACTGAACCATCTTTCAATCTTCCTTTCTGCATTTATACAATTCAAGATCCCATTCATAGAAACATCCTACCTGCATGGGTTGGGTATAAAATGTCTCATGTCAATGGAATAGAGAATCAAAACTTAGAAGGTTCAGTCTATCACCCAAGATCTTAAAGCATAGTTGGAACTTATAATAGTTGCTTTCTTATCAATTTGGCATAAGGCTGATGACAGTGATAGTGACAGTGATGATATTGATGATAGTAAGAATGATGAAGACAACGATAATGAGGAGGAGGAGGTGGAGGAGACCTCTGCAGATGATGATGGTAACAGTGATGCTGATAATGATATTGATGACTATGGTAACTGTGTTAGTGTTGCTGCTCTTGTTTCTTTGACAAGTCACCATGGTCTTAAAGAAGAAATAGTTTGTTTTGGCTTACAGTTTCAGGAGTATAAGAGTTCATCAAGGCAAGGAAGCATGGTAAAAAGTGGCAGGCAGGGTAACTAGAGCAGCAAAGTGAACATTCACAACCTCCATCACAAGCACAAAGCAGAAAGAGAACTGGAAGCCAGGTGAGACTACACTTAAGTCCTACCCCCAGTGACACACTTCTTCAAGCAAGGTTTCACTTCCCAAAGATTCCAAACCTCTCCCAAACAACTCCACTGACAAGGACCAAGTGTTCAAACACATGTGCCTAAGGGAGACAATGTTCATCCAAACCAAAAGCCATAACAACAATTATGCAGTAGTATCAGTAGATGATGATGATGAGTAGGAGGAGGAGGAGAAAGATAATGATGATGAGGATGATACTGATGATGATAATTATAAGGATGATTGTGATAATGACAACTATGATGATGTTGCTACTGGTGATGATTATGATGATGGTGGTGGTGATATTACAGCAGTGATAATGATGGTTATGAGGACTCTAATGATAATGGTGATGGTGCTGATTATGATAGTGATAAGAAATGTGGCAATGATAACTATGATGATGAAGATAGTAACAATGATGGTGATGATGATAATGATGACCACCACATCCTCAGCTACTCCTCACCTACTCATATCTTGACAGAACAGGAAGCACAATGTAGACAAGAAGTGAGACCTGGCTACCAGACCTCAAAGTCCACCCCGAGTCACCTACTTTCTCCAGTGAGTCTCCACAATAAAGGTTTCACAGTCTTTCAAAAGAGTGTCACTACCTAAGAACCAAATGTTCAAAGTATAAGCGTATGGGGAATATCTTAAATCCAAACTACAACATCTATTTTCTTAACTGCATCCCTCCTGCCGTAGTAACTTTTATTCCTGGTTCTTTCCTCTTTAAGTTACACGAGTGTAATTAGAGGAAGTAGATACTCCAAATGTCAGTTATTGAACAGGCATTGATACAAACAAAAAGGCAAAAGTTTTGCCCGTGAAGAAGTAGAATAATCTTCCCAATATCCCAACTATTATAACTTTACTTCTGGTGGTGGAGCACCTAGGTTAGACAATATAACTCCATCTCAGGTGGTAGAGGACCTCGGTTAGACAATAATCGTCAAGAGTGAGTTGGCTTGTCATCTCAAACTAAATGTGACTCGCATTCCCTTAAATATTAAGCCACATTCGTGTCGTTGGGTTCATTTCTTTGCTCACTGTACAGCATGCAAATCTATGAATAAACCATCACCTTTTCATGCTGACACTTTCAGATGAACTCTTGGGCTATCTCCAGGCTTCTCCTTTGTTAGCAGCTCTGCTGTGGGTATTGTGTGACATCTTTGTCTGCACTTATTCTGTAGAAATGTCCTGGCTATTGTTGGATTTTATTCTCTTGTCGAACCTTTACACTCATCTTAATCAAGATATGTGGGGAAATAAACCCTGCTGGCTTTACCCTGGTGCTCTTCTAAACTTCAGAGCAAGTTTGCAGAATGGATTCTATATTAACAATTTTTTTTGTGGAAAACATCTTATTTTTTTTATTTTTATTCAAATTTTTTTCCATTTTACATACCAATCCTAGTTTCCCCTCCTTCTCCTCTTCCCTCCCCCCTTTATATCCTTCCTGCCCCTCATCCATGACTCAGACATGGAGGAAGGGCAGGCGTCTTCCATTTTTGACTTTTTTATTGTTTTTATTGAGCTGTATGTTTTTATCCACTTCCCTCCCTGCCTCTCCCCTCCCCTTAAAGCCATTCCCATGGTCCCCGTGCTCCCAATTTACTCAGGATATCTTGTCTTTTTCCACTTCCCATGTAGATTAGATCCATGTATGTCTCTCTTAGGGTCCTTATTGTTGTCTGGGTCCTCTGGGATTGAGAATTGTACTCTGGTCTTTCTTTGTTTTATTCTAAAAGCCACTTATGAGTGAGTTTATAAAATATTTGTCTTTCTGAGTCTGGGTTACCTCACTCAATATGATGTTATCTAGGTCTATCCATTTGCCCTCAAATTTCAAGATGCAATTATTTTCTACTATGTAGTACTCCATTGTGAAAATTTACCATATTTTCCTTATCCATTTTTTGAATGGGGGTCATTTAGGTTGTTTCCAGGTTCTTGCTATGACAAAGAATGCTGCTATGAACATAGTTGAGCACATATCCTTGTGGTACAATTGAGCATCCTTTGAGTATATACCCAAAAATGATATTGCTGGGTCTTGAGAAAGGTTGTTCCCTAATCTTCTGAGAAATAGCCATACTGATATCCAAACAGGACATACCAGCTTGCAGGAGTGTTCCCTTTACCCCATCCTCTTCAGCATAAGTTGTCATCAGTTTTTGATCTTGGCCATTCTTACAGGTGTAAGATGGAATCACAGAGTTGTTTTGATTTGCATTTCTCTGATGGCTAAGGATGTTGAACATTTCCTTAAGTGTCTTTCAGCCATTTTAGATTCCTCTGTTGAGAGTTCTCTGTTTAGGTTTGTACCCTATTTGGGGGATTATTTGCATATTTTGGAGATCAGCCCTTTGATGTGAAGTTGGTGAAGATCTTTTCCCATTCTGTAGGCTGCCATTTTGGCTTATTGACTGTGTCCTTTGCTTTACAGAAGCTTTTCATTTCAGGAGGTCCCATTTATTAATTGTTTCTCTCAGTGTCTGTGCTAGGTGGGGTTATATTTAGGAAGTGTACTTCCCACTTTCTCTTCTATGAGGTTCAGTGTGGCTGGCTTTATGTTGAGGTCTTTGATCCATCTGGACTTGAGCTTTGTGCATGGTGATAGATATGGATCTATTTTCATTCTTCTACATGTTGATATCCAGTTATGCCAGTACACTTTGTTGAACACTTAGGTATGTGTGTGCACATGCCATAAGGGCACATGTGTGTGAAGGCCAGAGGTCAAGCTCAGGCCTCAGGTTCCATCCACCTTGTTTTTCAGATTTTCTGGCCTGAAGTTCACCAGGTAAACTAGGCTGGCTGGCCAGGAAGACCTAAGGATTTGCCTCTTTGCACCTCCTCAGTGCTAAGATTAAAAGCATGAGCTACCACACCTGGCTGTTTTTAGTGGGTTCTGGGGGTCACACTCAGGTCCCCACCGACTGAATTTCTCCCCGGTCATGACACTTTAACTCTCAATATCTATGATCCAATGCTCCTCAGGATGCACTAACTTTGTTCAAAACTGCATTCATCCTAGAGGGCTATGCTGCTCTCTCCTTCACTCTGAGATCTCTTCGACTTGAAAGATTTGTCTTGTTTTCTATATTGATAAATCCTCATGGCTTAAATACACAAATCTCCTTATGATTAAAAAAAAACTATTGAACACTATGTGCTAGTCCTAAACAAAGCACTAAAAGCAGAAAGTTTTGAAACCTAGGATATTAAAAGCAAAACCTGAAGAATCCCTTTTTCTTTTTTAAAGATTCCTTTTGCTCTTAATTATATGTGCTGTACCGTCTGTGCACATGTAAGTGTATTGCCCGTAGGGGCCAAAAAAGAACATCAGATTCCCTGGAGCTTGGAACTGCAGGTGGTTGGGGGAGCTGCCTGACATGGGCACTGGGAACCAAACCCAGGTCTTCTGCAAGAACAGCAAGTCCTCTTAAGCACTGGGCCATCTCTCCAGCCCCAAAAGTCCCTTCTTTATAGCCTAGCTGCCCAGTTTCTTTCACCTGTCTGTCAGAGATTTATGGAGAATGCTGTTTCTTTACCTAATGAGACATCTGAATGAGATGCCAGCAAAGAGCCCAATTTCAGAAAAGAACGCCAACTCCATCCCACCACATGCTATTTACACCGCAGCCTAATAGGAGGAAAAGGAAAGAGTGTCCTGATTTGCCTTCCCAGAACAAAATTATGAGAATTTCAACTCTTTCTAAGCCTCTGAGAACTCCTGCCTTTCCCCCAGAGAGTTAGTTATAAGTGAGTTTGCACTTTCTGTGTGGGTAATGCAGGCGACAAACTGAAGAGGAGCTAGATCACTGTAGTGTGAGTCTCCGTTCCTCCTCCAGCTGTGGGGCTCCTTGTAGAGCCTCCCTGGGCTGGCTCCTCCTGCTCATGGAGGCGCTGATATTCTCTGTGCCTATCTGCTACCAACACTGACCAGTGGCTCTCAACCTTCCAGATGCTGCGACCCTTTAAAACAGTTCCTCATGTGGTGGTGACCCCAACCATAAAATTATTTCCGTTGCTATTCCATAGCTGTAATTTTGCTACTGTTACAGATCAAATTGTAAATATCTGTGTTTTCTGATGGCCTTGGGTGATCCCTGTGAAAGGGTCATTCGACCCCCAAAGGGGTCATAACACACAGATTAAGAACCTCCACCTTGACCACACGCCTGAATTCATCTTTATTATTTTTTTCTTTTTTCCGTTCGTGTGTGTGTGCATGTATGTGTGTGTGTGCACGTGTGTGTTGTAGCATGTAAACAAACATGTGCAGGTGGCCAGAGTGTCCTTCTCTGTCACTCTCTACTTTATCCTATGAGCTAGGCTCTCTCATTGAGCCTGGAAGTCCCAGCCATCCTCCTGCCTCTACCTCCAACAGCATCGGGGTTTTTACAGGAGTGTGTGAAGCTCTGCTTTCTGCAGCAGTTGTGGGTCTGAACTCGGGTCCTCACCTTTGCCCAGCAAGCGCCCTTATCCAGTGTCCTCTCCCCAGCTGCAGCTCCATCATGCGTGTGTGTCTGCCCGCAGAGGCTCATAAAGATGATAAATCCAGCACGCTCGCAGTCAGGCAGGCCTGCACTTGTGCCTGGAGGCTAGGGCTATCCCTCTCTGCCCCTCTTTCTGGGACGCCATCTTCCTGCTCTCCGCTAATATGACATGTGTGTTTTTATTCATGCATTCAGGAGACATTTCTAGTCCCTATTCTGTATCATGTGCTGCATGAGATTGTGTGGGATGTAAAAGCGAATGAAACACCCAGACTTCACCAAGCTAAATGGACAACAACAGTTAAACTAGACATTAAGCTGACACATCACCACCACGTACCTATAGTCACCGTCACAGTAGGAGGGGATAGACAGAAACCAATCATTCTCTTAGCTTTCTAGAGCCCATAGCCTTCCTTGAGGGTAAAAGTTCTAAAGTTAATGTACATAGGAAGATTGTGAGATTTCAGTGGTGAGAGGAGTCACTTTGGCCACAGACAAGAGAGCTGGCCCCACTGATGCAACGTTTAAGAAAGAGCTAGGAAACAGTGTTTGTGAGAATAGCATTCTGTCCGTTAAGACTGAGCTGGAGAAGACCCACACACCTATTTGGGGATATCTGCACTATTATGACGAGAAGATACAGGGTATGCAAGAGAGAGACAGGGCCATGGTGATGTCTGAGCCTGGGGCCCCACTGCAGCTATTGTCTGTATTGATGCGCCTACCCACTGTTAACACTGAGGACAAACAGGACTGGGCTGAAGAGAGTTGGCCCTGCCCCTCGTTGACTGGTCACGCATCTCACCTGAGCAGCACATTGGAGCTGTCCCTATTGATGGGGGGCAGGGGAGGAGACATGGGTGAACCGACCCTGAGAACCTGAGCATGAGAGATTTCGCCCCACCCTTCATCTGCCTTATGGTGACATGGGTGAGGGAGAGACGCTTTCCCTCCCCTCCAGGCCTGTGGCAAATAGGAGAGCTGGCCCTGATGTCAGGAGCGTGAGAGAGCTTGCCTGCCCCTCACCAGCTGCATCACTCAGAAAAGGGGCCCCTGAACCTTGCCTGGGCAACACAGTAGAGCTGGTGGCGTAGGTGTGAGTGAGCCAGCCCCAAAAGCCTGAGAGCAGAAGAACCAGCCCTGACCCTCACTGCTGCTGTGTAGGGTAAGCAGGCGCTGGAGAGCTCACCCTGGTGGTGAGGATGGGGGACAGCCGGTGGGCTGACCAAGCCAGCAGCCACCCAGGTCCAGAGCCAGGACTATGAGTTGGCCCATCCCATCATCAACCCCATCTGTGATCTGGGGCACACGCAGGGCTTGGTGCTGCAGCTGCAGGATCTCCATGACACAGGGCAGCAGGGTATCCAAGAGGAGTCCCAGTGAGGGTCCAGTATCGACGGGGTAGCAGAAACCAGAGGCCTCAAACCAGAACAGTGAATCTTTACAATCAACACTTGAAAGTAAACATATACGGGTTAAAGGGTATGCTGTGTGACTCACCGTGTCGCATGAGGAGATTTTCCTTTCTTTTCTTTTAAATCTTACATTATTTGTTTTAGGAGGAAGGTTGCCAGAACAGAGAGCAGATTTTGGTGGCGGGAGATGAATGGGATCAAGATCCACAATGAGAAATCCACAAAGAATCAATAAAAGGCTAAACTATTTAAAAAAAAAATACCCAGCATTTTGCTTACTCTAAAACTACTGGACACAAGGAGTATTATTTAACATGTAAGTTGTTCAAAATAACCAAGAAGACAAGGTAGACATGATGAGGAAGAAAAAAAATTTCAGAGGCTCTCCCAGGACTCCCTTACTATAGAAATCAATAAAGACAGAAAGGCATGGGTGGCATCCAGGCCTGTGGTATAGAAGGAAGGAAACAGCCGAATCTGCAAGCAGGGTGGGTGTTACAGTGAGTGGCAGTGGTATGTGTGTGTGTGTGCACAGATATGTGTGTGCACAGATATGTGTGTGCACATGTGTGCATGTGCATGTGTGTGCCTTTTCACGTGTATCCATGTTCATGTGTGTGCTGATCCACATGCAACTGCAGACGTGTGTCATGGAGCATGTGGAGGCCAGAGGACAACCTCTGGGGAAAGAAAAGGAGGGTGACTAGGGCTTGCTGACTACTGAACTAACTCCAGGTTCACCAAGAGACATTTGATATGCTACTCTGGCTTCCATGGGCACACACACACACAATCACACACATATCACACACCAATAAGCTAACTTAAATAATGCTGCTATAAACCAATAAATCTGAAACAAACCAATAGATACATTTACATAAATGAATAAATAGCATAAAAACAATCTCCAATTTAACCAGTGGTAGAACAAAATAAAAATAATGACCATGGTGAAAGAACATTTGTCTAGCATGCACAGGGACCTGGGTTCAACCCACAGTGGCACATGCAGAACAGAGGATATCATTCAACCTGCAAAATATGTGGCTTTATTCTGTTGTCATGATTTTACACCTCGCCCCACCACCAAAATGTAATTATGCATGAGGCTTGGCCTCCAAGTAAACTCAAATGATAGTTTACCCAATTTGTTTCTACTTCAAGGGCTCCTGGAATCATCAGAACCAGTATCTGTTAGCTTACACACTGTCTGGGGGCATACCTCTAAGGCTTCTAACAGCTATTTGGGCCCGATAATTGTGTCCCAAGAACCTGTCCTCATGATAACTTAAAGTACCAGCAATTACATGCAATTATTACAGCAATTACTGAAATCTTATATGCTATATAAATCCCTCAAAAAAAAGACATGATTAAACTGGTATATAAAAGGAATATTAATGTCCATGGCCATGCCCCCTCCAGCATGCCCAAACTTGTCTTATAAAGCAATATTAGGAGCCAGAGAGATGGCTCCGTGGCTAAAGGTAATTGCTGGTCTTGCACAAGAGACAGGTTTGGTTCCTAGCACCTACAAGACTGTTCACAACCACCTGTAACTCCAGTTCCAGAAGACCCAATGCCCTTTTCTTGTCACCTCATGTACCAGGCTCTTACATACATGCAGACAAATTACTTACACACATACAATTAAAAATAAAGGAATACTAACATTTTACAAGTATATTAGAATCATCATACTGAATGCAATAGAACAATACATGAAATAGAAATGACTCAAGAAACAAGGTGTACATAGACGTGGTAAGGTGCAAACATGTAAAAATAGGTTTATACAGATAAAAGTGTGGGGCTGACGCTCAGTGGCTCTAGTGTAGGACTGGAACTCAGTTTCCAGCACCTACAATGAGAGGATCACAGCCCCCATGTAACTCCAGTTAGAGGGAGATGTGACGCCCTCTTCTGGCTTCCACACGCAACTGCATGCGCACGCACATTCCCAGACATAGACACATGAATACACACAAAACGGAAAACAAAATAAATCTTTTTAAATGCTTAGAAGGAAACTAATACATGCTCTTATTTCTTCTAGGTTTTAACTATAAAAATAATTGCATCTTTTTTAAATTATGATGAAAAATCAAAGATATAAAGTAAAAAAAAAATTAAAAAAAAACAATCACCTAAAACCCAGTGTTTCTAAAATATGGGTAAAATTCCAGAAATTTCTGTGATTAAAATTTTATGTTTATGTATAAATATGCACATAACCAAGTAGAGATGCTTAGAACTCCTTTAAGACTAAATGTGGAGCACATGATTAGTGTTTAATGAAGAAGTAAGTGAAGAGGAGGAATATTTGAACTGTAGAGAACAGGTTATTTCCAAGCACTGTTCTCGCTCAAGGGGGAAAGTGTGACGTCATTAAGAAGGAGTGGTTTGGGCTGACAGACAGCCCAGTGTTTAGAGCCAGCACTGCTCTTGCATAAACCGTAGGTTCAGTTCCCAGCACCCGTGTTGGGTGGCTCACACCCACCTGTAATTCCTGCTCCAGTGGGTTCTGATACCCTCTTTCGGCCTTTGAGGTCACCTGCATACACACGTACAAACACAGATGCAGAGGCACATAATTAAATACAAAATAAATCTTGTCTCTAAAAAGATTCTATGTTCATCAGTTTTATAATAGCATGATTTCATTTGGGATAACATCATTTGAGTCTCATAAAAATGTCAGAATTCATATTCCTCCGCTCTGTACCTTCCGCCATTCAGTATTTCTATTTGCTCCATTATTTCCACACTGTCAAGGTATATAATATTTCTATTCTAATTCATAATCCATTTCCACGGTTGCTTAGTCTTCGCTCCATATTGACTCTCAACAGCTGTCTCTCGGCTCCCCCACAGCTGTTTCCCTGTTTTCACTTAATGACTAGGTGTTTTGGGTTTTCACCAACAGTGCTCAGGAAGGTGAATCTTTCCAATCCTACATACTGGCATTAATGAGACTGTGTTTACCAGTGGACAACCTGGCTGAAATCTCCATTTGCTTAGAGTTGCATTACGTAATCAGAGACCTAAGTCTTGCTCTCCTGATTCCCCAAGTTGCTGTCTGACCACTACTACGCTGAGCAGATTGCCCATCCCTTCAAACAGAGCACACCTTGCTGTCACTGAGACACTACCTGGGGAGAGGTGTGGAGCAGCAAGGACATGGTGTGTGTGTTAGACCTTGGAAGGGAAGCATCGTTTCTAGCCTGACCCCTATTACAGTTACCACTCTGTGCTTCAGTTCCCTCCAATAAGTGTCTTGCTGGTGGTGGGTTTTTATACCACAGATCTCACAAAAGGACATAGTGGTGCAGACTGTAACCCCAACACCCAAGATGATCAGGAGCTCAAGGTCATCCTCTACCAGGTGGAGAGTTTGAGGTGAGCCTGGGGTATGTGTAAGTAAATAAATGTCTGCTGGGGGGGGGGGAGTCACTTTGCGGGGGAGCCACTGGTAGGTTGCCCGTGCCCCAGAAGATGGTTCATACCCAAGGGTTTATGGGCCATATTAATTGGACTCAGGGAGTTACTTTTTTAAAGGACATGAAGTTGGGAAGGGGACATGAGGGAGTATAGTGTGTGTGTATGTGTGTGTGTTTGTGTGTGAAATTCTCAAAGAATAAATTTAATACATTTTTAATACATTAAATTGGAAGACACTTAAATCTTGGAAGTGGCTAATATACTTCTAAGTGGCACATGAAAATTCCCCGTACATATTAAGTTATAGTGAGCACTTTAATTAAGATTGAGGATGCAACATGTCAGAATGACAGGATATCACCAAGGCGGTGCTTAGGGGAAATACTCAGCACCAAGTAACAGAAATAGAGACAAAACTCATCTCAGCCTCCGTCATCAGAGCTAGGAAATCAAGACAAAGGCAGAAAACAATGGAGAAAAATAAAAGAAACTAGAATGGGTTCCCTAATAGAACCAATACAATTGATAAACCATTAGTCAGGCTGATCAAAATAAAGAGAGAAGACAAGGCACGCTTGGCAGCACACGCCTATAATCCTAGAACCTGGGAGATGTGACTTCCAGAGCCTGAACTGTTGTTCTAGTCTTGCTTCTGTGGCTGCAATGAAAAAATCCTAGCAAAAAAAGAACCCTCAGTTCCAGGTCACAGTCCACCCTATCAGGGATGTGGAGTCAGAAACTTCAAACAGCTGTGTTCATCACGCCCACAGTCAGTAATGAAGAGCGATAAACACAGTGACGCTCTGCTCACCTGCTACACTATTCAACAGTCCAGGGCGCAAACACAGACTAGTGCTGCCCACTTTTAGGCAAATCAGGACAATCTCCCACAGACGTACGCATAGGTCATCCTGGCCCAGACAGTCAGTCCCTGGCTGAGACTCTTCTTGGGAGATGCTAGATTGTGTCAAGTTCAGTGATGAATCTAACCTTCGCAGCTACACAGGGAGAAAGAAAGAAAGAAAGAAAGAAAGAAAGAAAGAAAGAAAGAAAGAAAGAAAGAAAGAAAGAAAGAGAGAGAGAGAGAAAGAGGGAGGGAGAGGGGGAAGGGAGAGAAGAAGGGAGAGAGGAAGGGAGAGAGGGAGGGAGGGAGGGAGGGAGAGAGGGAGAGAGGGAGGAAAGAAGAAGAGAGAAGGAAATAGAAACTTCACTTCAAAGAAAATTTCAAGTTTAGATGGCTTCAATGAAAAATTCTGCAGAAGATTTAATATATCAAGTCTATACAAAACCTTAGAAGAGTGAAGAGGAGAGGACATTCCCCTGTCACCTGTGAGGTCGCCCTTCCAGTCATGTCAAGACCAAGACACACAGGATGGAAAGCCAACAGTGTGCCTCACGAACATGAATGTGAGAATTCTGTAAACTCTGCTAAGTCTAAGTCAATGGCATTTGATGGGATAATGTGTCAGCGTGACTGGGTCAGATAAGACTGCATGGTCTCTTGTGTGGGGTCCCCTAGCCTGTAGTGCATGCATGCACACAAAAGAGAGAGCATGCGTGCATACGTGTGTGTGTGTGTGTGTGTGCATGTGGTGATGATGATGATGTAGGATGAACCCCAGTAATAAAATCACACTTCATACATGTGACATGAAAGCAGAGGGAGGGTAATGTTGGGGGGAAAGACAAAGAGCCCAGGGAGAGAGGGGCGGGGGGACGGAACAGGTTAGTGCATGTGTGGGTGGGGGGAAGTGTGAGTAAAACCTAAACACAGAAAGGGTAAAAACAGGTGATGAGGAAGGACGGAGTGAACTGAGGTAGACATGGGACATGACAGAGGACAAGAGGCTGAAGGACACAAGGGAAAGCCAGGGTCTCAGCAGCGGGATAGATGGAGGAGAAGACTCCACTAAAACACATCATTCCACAATGTTTTCGATGTCTTTGAAAACTTCGAGACTCTTCTACCCCTGTGTTGGTCAGTGACAAAGGACCGGAGCCTAAGGTGGGTACAAAGTAAGAAGGCAGGAAAGGGGAGACAGCTTGGCAGAGAAGCGCATGTTTTGCAAGGGCGAGGCGCTGAGTTTGATCCTCAGAACACAGTCTTAAAAAGCCAGCTTGGGGTGGCTGCCTGTAATTCCAGCACTGGGAAGTGGTGACGGGAGGATTCTGGGCCTCACTAGCATGCAGCCTGGCCTACTGGAAGAGTTCCAGGCCAGTGACAGACCTGTCTCAAAATCCAAGTCGGACAGTTCCTGAGGAGCAAGACCTGAGGTTGTCCTTTGGTACACGTACACAGAGGGTAAGCGCATGTTCACACACACACACACACACACACACACACAGATGCACACATGCACACACCAACAACACAGTTAATAAAATAGGGTATGAATAGGCTCATACAGGTTTTTCCCATTAGTCCAAGCAAAACACAAGAAAGTTTCAAGCCACGCTGATAAGACAACTCAGCAGGTATTTGCCAAGAGCCTAAGGACCTGAGTTCAAGTACAGGAGAGAACCAATTTTTAATTTTTACAAGTTGTCCTCAGACTTACACACACACACACACACATAAGTGTAATGTATTTTTTGTTAAATTCCCAGGCCCCAAATCAACTTCTTTGGCTACTCTGTTGTTTATTTATCCAAGGCATGACCATAAAAAAATCTCTCCCCAGCAGGTGACACCCCTGTGCTGAACACAGTTAATCAATCAATGGCTGGCTGTACTGGAAACAGAATGACAGATTGCTGAGGGACAAAGGGTAGCCGTCAAGGGGACAAAGAGTCAGAGGAGGGGGCTTGGGAACCACCTCTGTTAGGAGAGGTGATCCTGCCCTCAACAGTCCCATCTCCAGGGTCACTGCTCATTACCATAACCCCCACTTCAAACACAGAGTTCACAGTCTGGGCACCTCCATCCATCATTCTGCTGATGCCTGGCATCACAAATCTTCCTTTCACCTCTCAAAAGGGTCTTGGCAAAACTGAAGCACCCTTCCCCAGCCTCTCCCTGCCTCCTGCCTCTTCCACACTATTCTTCTCTGAGAGTTGACAATAGCAAGCCGACCCACATGGCAGTAAAGGAGCCTGACCTCATAAAGGGGCTGGGGGCTCAGACCCTGGAGACAGGCCAGCTGGGAAGACAGGACAATGCAGGGTGAAAGAAAGGACATGAATATTCAAGCAGGGCCAGGAGTTCTGGGGGTTCCTGGCCCTGAAAGGAAACCTGACTACTCCCTCCCACTCCACGGAGAGTGGGGAGGACCAGACAGATTGCACAGAGCCCTTGAAATTCCCAGTATCAACTAGATACTGACACAGACCCAAGAAGAGGGTGAGATTCCCACCAACCTGGATGCTCAGCTCTCCTCCCCATCCCCAAGTCCTTCTCCACGGGCTTCTCTAGAGATGAAGGCTGGAAATGCCCTGTGCACAGCACCTTGGGTCCTCACCCAGTTTGCCATTAGCAGGAAAATGGAAGTCCAAAGAAGATATTTCTCTTAAATACCCCCTGTATGTTATTAGTAAAACTCAGAGTTCTGCCAGTCATGGTGACACACACACCTTTAATTCCAGCACTCGGGAGGGAGAGGTAGCTGGATCTCTGTGAGTTTGAAGGCAGAGCTGCACAGAGAAACCCTGATTTGAAAAAAAAAAAAGTCAGAGTTCCTATCTGGCCCTCTGGGACTACATTTGCCACTGTCCCAATAAGCAGGAAGGGACTTCAAGCAAGACATTGAGGTAAGGATGGGAAGATGTGTGCAGGCTTGCAAAACAAGCTTTTGGGTTTTCATGGCAAACTTAACAGAGAAAATGAAGACTACATATA